>NC_139963.1:46075957-46398457 GCF_963993115.1 Abramis brama | reverse complement strand
CGCTGTTTCTGTGTGGTTTTTAGGCGATTTAAGAGTCTGTTGTTTAGTCTGTTCTGACGTCAGATGTGGGTGTGTAACCTTAAATTAGAGACTGAAAACGTCACCAGCATCTGAGATCTGCAGAGACCCCTCTGAATGAAGTGGTCTATTATTTACTTTTATTGTTCGTTATTATAGTCATCCTGCAGCGTTTGTGCTTCACACACGAATGAATGATTCCTCAAATCATGTGTTGTTGAGGAGAGTTTGTGCTGTGATGATCAGACACACGATTTACAGTATTCAGTATTATTTATATATTCAATTATTTATTATAATACATATATTCAACTTATTAAAAGAAAATGTTAGATCATTAATGTCTTATTGAAAGTTTATTTTATTTTATGTCTTTTTTTATTATTAAACATTGTTATATTTTCATGACTATTATCACTGCCACCTTATTATGTCTCCCCCCCCCCCCCCATAATATATGTTTGTGTATTTGTTGCTTTGGAAATAAAATATGTAAACTGCACAATGAGAAGAGAGCAACAGGGAGAAAATAAACAGTGTGTGTGTCACAGTTATTTTACGGAATCAGTTTAAGGAAGCACATCTGGACAGAGAGGCGGATGGAGAGCAGAGAAGAGGAAGGTTCCTGGATGAAAATAGGCGATTCTTGAGAAAAATCCCCTTCGGTCTTTTGCCAGATTGTTAGTCATGAACCCTGGAGGATGACTAACCATAACCTGAGACTAGTATGTTAACTAGTGACCCTGTTTCCTCCAGTGTCCAACGTGAAGGGCTTCCTGTGTGGATCAGAGCAGCTCCAGAATAATGAGTAAAAGATGATTTTTATCTGCTTATATTATTTGCTTATATTATAGTAGATATAGGAAAACAAAGGAAAGGAAGTACACATTACACATACAGTTACAGCAATGAGAGGTGTTGGGCAACCAGATGATTGACAGTTCCGGATGGGAGGAGCCGGAAGTGACCATACGCACAGTCGCACACACGTGTGTGTGTGTGTGTGTGTCAGGGGGATGGGCCACAAACAGAAAGTATGCGAGAGATGTGAACTATCTGAGAGAGGAAATATAAAGTCTTTGTGTGATTATAGGGAGCTTAACGCTCGACTGTCACGGTGAAATATGCAGCCTAGATATAGTTCCAGTAACTTTGTCAAGAGCCGCTTTTCCACATTTATACGGGATAGATATATGAGGGAAATATATATATAAAAAAAAAACATATATAAATATGTTCGAAAAACACATTTGAGCCAGACACGTATGAATGAATAATAATCCACAATGTTTACCTGCAGCCTAGACGCGATTTGAGATCATTATGAAGACGATTTTTTTTATTATTATTTTCGACTGCAAATTGTATTAATGGTTAATATTAATTAATATGACGCTAGACACCCCCCCCCCCACCATATTTTTGGTAAATAAACCAAAATATATTTAAAATATTCAAAATTTATTTAAATCCACCAATAAATAAATCTGGTCACTTTGCCTATTGGCTCGCGCCATCTAGTGGTCACACGGCGGAACTGTGACAGCAGTGGTTATGTTTACTAAACATTGTTTAGCGTTGTTTAGTGTTTTAAAAAAACATGACTGGATAACTCATTAAGTGTACATTTATGCAATTTTAATCAATTACATTTAATAAGAACCACTGTCATCAAGACGTTTAACTTGTATTTCACATATTTTCCATATCTAGAGCGCGCGTCGTTCTGTTGCTATGGTGACGGCGCCTACTACTAGCGTTCTCGCGGCGCAAGTTTGAGTGACGCGTCCAGTTCGTGTGCGCGCATTTAGCAGCGCTGCTAGTGTGTTTGTGTGTGTGTTTAACAGCACAAACCGCCACCATGAGCCTGAATAAACATCAACTGAGTGATTCTTTATTTATCTGGGTAAGATATAAACCCATTCCTTTCACTTACTGTTGTATTTAGAGTGTGTTTGTCTGTATTAAATGAGAGTGAAGTAGTTTATTTGTGTGTAGCGCGCTAGCCTGTTAGCAGCAGGTGGAATCTTCTCAGACTTTATCAATCTTATTGTGTGAGTCGCTGTTTTCTGTGGATTATACACTCGTAAATCAGTCGGGCGGTTTTATTAGCGCTTTATACGGTGTGTGTTTGGTGTGTTAAACTCATTATGTAACTGATCAAAGGTCTTAAAATGAGTTTAGAGCAGATTATAAGAGTTCAAAACAACTTAGACCCATGACAACCTCTGATTAAATCGATATATCCTCGTCAAAGTCTTTTCATATGTTTATCTAACCCAAATAACCCAGTAGACACTGATATTATTACTTTAAACTGTCGAGTAGATAAAAAAGTAGACATGAACATTTCAGAAATGTGATTGTTCTCCAGTTTTCCAGGGTTTTTCAAACATGTGATGGACACTCATCTAAATATTTTTAATATAAAAAGATTTGTACAATTCTATTTGGAAAATATTCAGTTTCTACTTACTAAAGTGCTGTGCCATGAATTATTTATTTGTATATTTTAATAAAAAAAAATATCGTTTAATTAATTTTATTACATTTTATTTGAATCTATTTAGATTATTTATTCATTTTAATATATTTATTTAATCTTATAATTAATATATATATATATATATATATTATGTGTTTCAGCTGCAGACATTTCAGGTGCCGTCGTGTGCGAGCAAACATGAGCTGACCAGTGGAGTGGCCATCGCACATGTGCTCAACAAAATGTGAGTGTGTGTGTTCATGTCATCACATGTGGTTGTGACTTTCTGCAAATATTTGTGATGGAACGTCAAATATTCCTCTGAAAGCTGATCTGACAGATGCGCTGGACGTCCGATACACTGTTAATCCACCAACACACACATGCACATCTGACAATGTCGAATATGACAGCTGCTCATGCCTTCATGTTAAATAAATAATTATCATTTACTCTCATTCAAGAACACTATTTACCAAGTGTTAAGTCAGAAAAAAGACTAAAACAAGATATTTAAGTCATTAATCTTTCCTCGTGCTGGTCTAAATCAGGATAGATACTAAAAAGTGTGTTTCTGATCTGTGTGTTTCTCTGTTTTGGTCAGAGACCCATCCTGGTTTAATGAAACGTGGCTCGGCAGGATAAAGGAGGAGGGCGGCACAAACTGGAGGCTGAAGGTATTTTACTCTAGTTTTACTCTGTGTCCCTGCTCAGACTGTGTACAGTGTGTTTGTGTGTCTCAGTGAACGTGTGTGTGTGTGTGTGTGTGTGCTCCACAGGTCAGCAACCTCAAGAAGATTCTTCAGAGCATGATGGAGTATTATCATGACGTGAGTCTTTACGTGTGATTGAAGTCTGTGTTAAAGCATCTTTCATTTCAGACTTTAAACTAGAGTTTTTACACACACACACACACACACATACATACAGACACATAAATACTGACGCACACACACACACTCGCACAGACACACACACACACACACACACACATACATACAGACACATAAATACTGACGCACACACACACACTCGCACAGACACACACACATACAGACACATAAATACTGACACAAATTCACACATACAGACACATAAATACACACACACTCGCACAGACACACACACATACAGACACATACACAGACACATACACATACACATACACACTCGCACAGACACAGACACACACACACACACACACACACACACACACACACACACACACTCTCTCTCACACACATATTTACACATGGGTCTCAATAATTGTTCTTCCTTTTTACGTTTTTTACGTTCAATTCAACCTCTAATAGAGTTATATTAACCTATTAAATAAACCGTTATTAGTTAGTAACGTGTGCATGCTTGTGTCGTGTGTGTGTGTGTCAGGTGTTGAGTCAGCAGGTGTCTGAAGAGCACGTCCCTGACGTGTGTCTGATCGGTGAGATGGGGGACGTGACTGAACTGGGCCGTTTGCTGCAGCTGGTTCTGGGCTGCGCCGTCAGCTGCGATCACAAACAAGGTACACACACCCAGACACTCACACAGAGTCATGTGATCAGTCATGTGACCTTCACAGAGAAAAGAGAACAAAAACTGAGAGGGGATTAAAGCAAACCCCCACTGACAGCGTGAATGGAGGCTCAGAGACAGACGAGCACAATGGGAGATCATTAGATGAGGGAATGATGGGAAGAGCCACAGGGAGGAAGTTCCCGTAGTGTGTGCAAGGTTCCTACACGGTACTTAAAGCACTTGAATTTGACTTTTTGAAATTTAAGGCCAGGAAAACCCTTGAAAACAGCCATATTTATGAAAAGGTACTCAAAAAGTTTTTGACTTATTTAAATAGAATATATATGAAATAAAAAAAAATTCGGAAAAAACACAAATACAATCTTTTCACGCAAAATTAACACTGCAGCCCGTCTGATAAACAAGTACGCCAACATTATAGTATAAAATAATATTTATTGAACAATAATAGCCATTATAAATTTAATATAGTATATATTTGTATTTAGTAAATGCGTTGTAAGTTGTATTTTTGATACCTTATATCTGTAATTAAATATATATATATATTTTAAAATCCTAAAGATATTGTTTGATAAGTGCGATCTCTGATTGTAGTTCTTAAAAAAACAAAAAAGTAGTGCTTAAAAAGTCCAGGAATTTGTTTTTACAGTATCTGTACGAACACCGTGTGTGTGAGACGCCGTTTACACGTGCTATCAACATCCGGTTATGAAACAGTTTGTAGTCCGATTACGCTATTTTATAAAATCATATTTAGAAACCAATACTAAAGGTCAAAGGTGTCGTTTAGATAGATATTGACCAATATAGATTTTTTAAAATCAATTATTTGCATGTTTATGTTCCCTATAACCGATATACAGAACCGATATTTATTTATTTATTTTATTGTTTAATTTCTGTTTTTGACAATTATAACAACAGCACTTTAATTAAACTGTTTTATTTCACACTTTTTAAACACAGTAATTTCTGCAATTTCACTCCCTCTTTACATACAAAACACACTTCTACATCAATAAATAGTCTGAAAGAGTGCAAAAGAATAAAAAAAAATATATTGCACTGTCATGACTCACTAAAGTGTGTTTTTTTAATAAAATCTTTGATAAGGTAAACAAACAGGTAATGAATATAACATGTAAAAGTAATTCTAACAGAAACATTCTGAATAATAATAATAATAAAAAACATTACAGTTGTAAAACTTTCACAATAAAATCTCCAAAGTAATGTTGAACCAACACAAAGACGGTGTATTTAATTGTAAACTGAGCGCCCACACACAGCTACAGTAAACCTCATAACCTGTAAGTTGATGAAAACACACCATGATGCACTTACTGATTAAGATGTGGCCAAAACACAGATGTCAGAAACTCCTTTTTTGGGAAAATGACGTTAATAATATAAGTAACAACACATGCAAGTGTCTGATTATATATAAAGCCACAATATCAACTTTTTACCACAGTGTTTAATTATAAAAAAAATAAAGTGTTTTTTCCATTTCCTGAAAAGTAGCGTTTTTGGAGATTTGAAGTTTCCACCAGACAGTGGCGTTATCTATGCCTTATAATCGGTTTATCACTGTAATACAATATTCAATTGAACTGGTTCGCTAAAAACTGAATGGAAAGTAGACTTAGACCCAGTAGAACAAATATATATTTAAATCATTTCTAGTGATGCACGATATATCGGCCACCATCTCGGTATCGGCCGATACATGTTCATTTTTAATGTTATCGTTATTGGCCAGATAAGAAAATTTGGACGATATATTAAAGCCGATAAATAATGGATTATTTCCTTCAGCTGGTATCTACCCCAGTGCAGTTATCGTTTACTGAACCTTAATATTTTATGTACATTTCCTGGTTGAATGTGGATGAATGACTTCATAAGGTGTATGTGTATTAATCTCAGAATGATTTGAACACAATGAAGCTGTAAAGTAGCATTTATTTGTCGGACAGATGTCATAATTCAATTTCTGCTGTGATTGTCTTGTGTTCACAGAGCACATTCAGCAGATCATGACGCTGGAGGAGTCAGTGCAGCACGTCGTGATGACGGCCATACAAGAGGTATTCGGTTTCTGTGCTACAATAACACTGATAAAACAGGCCTCAAAATAACCACTGTTCAGTTATTAATTATTTTACTGATAATGCAGAAACATTTTACAACACTTCAGTGAGAGCTGCCAGTCAGAGAATCTGAGGGAGTTTTTGCTAATGTCTCATGTCAGCTAGCTAGTAGCATTAAAGACCAGAATCAGGTTTTCTGATGTAAAAATATGTTAGACACAAACCCAGACTGAACTGTTTCTTAATTCATAATCATTTTGGATCATCAATTCTAATTATTCCCTTAAAGTGAGACTGCTTTTCTAATACACGTTTCCTTTGAATCAAGTGTGTGAATTGCTGTGATTCATCCGGTTGGTTTGATTTAACACTCAGGACTAACTCATTCTTTGTCAATAAGTCTATGGAAATCTGTGTGGACATTTTATTTTTGATTTCTCTCTGCTCAATTTGAGCCCTCGTTCATGCCAGTTTTGTCCAGAAGATGAAATTCCTGTTTTTATATGAAATATTTTAATATTAAAATACTTTAAATATTATTTGATTATATTATTATTATTATATTTATGTAATGTTATATGTCATATTGTATTTGTATGAATGTATATAGACAGAAGTCAATTAAGTAATAATTGTGATAAATTACGATTAATTTTGTTTATAAAAAATATTGAATAATTTTTATGTCATACTATTAATAAATTACTTGCACTTAAAACAATAATATAATTATTTATGTAGTATTTTATAGAATACCGGTCTTATATTTAATTTGTATAAATATGTATATTTAGCTAGAAGCCAATAGGGTAATAATTATTTATGATAAATTGTTTAATTTAATTTTTGTTTAATAGTATAATATAGAATATTATTTGATTAATTGCAATTAATATCATTCAAGATTTAATATATAAATAATATGAATATAATATTACTCAAACGTTATAGTATAATTTTATAATATATTATATTTTATAAAATATTATATAGAAATGTAGTTATATTTAAATTAAGCCAGAAGCCAATAAAATAATAATTATGATGAATTGCTTTATAACATAATGTAGAAATAATTTTCATATCATATTAATATATTATATAAACGTAATACTAAAATGATTATTTATATAGTATTAAATAGAATATAATAATGTATTTGTATGAAAATGGATATAGCCAATGAAGTAATTTATTTATAAATTAAAAATAAATTTGATTTATAATATAATGTAGAATATTATTTAATTTATTACAGTTAATTTTATTCATGATATAATATAGAAATACTATTCATATATTATTCATATAATATTACATAAACAATACTATGTTTATTTATATAATATTAAATAGATTTAAGGAATGAAGTAATTATTTATTAAATACATTTAATTTATAATATGTAGAATATTATTTATGATTGATTACAATTAATTTCATTTATAATATAATATAGAAATAATATTCATGTCAGTGAATATTTTAACATTTCATATTTTAACAATTACATTATTGATGTAAAATTACATAAATATAATACTATAATTTTATAACTATACAATACGATATAGAAATGTAATATTGTATTTGTATGAACTGATATAGCCAGAAACCAATACAATTATTATTTAAGATAAATTGATTAATTTAGTTTATAATATATAAATATTATTCATATCATATTACTAATATATTACAAACATTATATTATAATATGATTATATAGTATTAAATAGAATATAATAATGTATTTGTATGAATATGGATATAGCCAATGAAATAGTTATTTATGATTATAATGAATTTGATTTATGATGAATTTGATTATTATTATTTGATGTATAATATTATTTATGATTTATTTCAATTAATTAAATTTTTGATATAGAAATAGTAGACTATTTTAACATTTACATGATTAATCTAATATTACATAAATATAACACTATAATTTTATAACTGTATGATATGATATGATCTAGAAATATAATATTGTAGCTGTATGATCTGATATAGCCAGAAGCCAATTAAGTATTATTTATGATGTCTAATATAATGCAGAAAGGTGCCGTCACAGTGTGTTTCTCTGTAACTCCGTCCCTCAGGCTTGTTTTCCTCATTCCACAGTGATGATGAATACAGTCTCCTCATTGATCTCTGTGTAAACTCAGCCTTCTGGGAGAAGAGAACATGTGTGTATCTAAAGAGCAACTGGCTGACATGTGACTCGATCTAATGAAGACGTTACTGTGTGTGTCTTTCAGCTGCTCACCAAAGAGCCTGTGCAGGCAGCAACTCCAGAGTCGTACGGGGACTTCGACAGTCAGGTGAGTGTGTGTGTGTGTGTGTGGTGTTAGGGATCGAACAGGCTCCTGTTTTCCCTCATTATCTCACTCTCTTCTGGCTGTTTCCCTGTTCCACAGTCCAGGAAGTATTATTTTCTGAGTGAAGAGACCGACGACACGTCCCAGCGCTGCCGAGAGCTCCAGCAACAGGTGACCCGAACTAAAAGCTGGTAAATGTGTTCAAGAAACCGTCTCTGAGGTAAAAGCTGAGATGTGTGTGTGTGTGTGTGTTTCAGCTGTCGGTTCTGACGGAGGAGAAGTCCTCTCTGCAGCTGGAGGTCCAGTCTCTGCGGGAGCGTCTGACCCACTGCGAACCGTCTGACGTCTCCTCCACCATCACCAACAAGAAGCTTCTGCTCCTGCAGAGTCAGATGGAGCAGCTGCAGGAGGAGAACTACAGGTGTGAGGCCCCTCGCGCAGCTCCGCCACGGGGCTCACTTCACACTGATCCTCCACATCTGATTTAGAGTTACGGTCTGAACTATGAGAAAACATAACATCTTTTCATGTGAAAATACAAATTTCAAGTTTTAAATGATTTGATTGTGCTAGATTAGTCATGTAGACAAATAACATATCATTAATCATTAATAATTAATCACTATTATTATTATTATTATTATTGTTAATTATTGTCATTGTTGTTTTTATTATTTATAATATTAATTATTTGTTTGTGCTAGATTAGTCATGTGACAAACAACGTGTCAGTAATCATAATTAATAATTAATCATAATCATAATTATTATTGTCATTCCATTTCATTTATTTTCCATTTTTATTTATATAATTGTTGTGCTATTAGTCATGTAGACAAAAACATTCGTTGCACAAAACGTCATTAATCAATTATTTTTTATTACTACTATTAATATTGTTTTTGGTAGTAATAATTGATTGATAATATTAATATTAATTTTATAATATTTATATAATAATCATACAGTATGTAGTTTTTAATTATTTCCTTTAATTTAATATTATTATCTAGCATTTGTATATTATAAACGGAATTATTTATCAAAATAAATAAATTGTACTATTATTTTTTATTTATACAATATCCATTCATACAAATACAATATTATATTTCTATGTAATATATTTAATAATTAAATATAAAACTATAATATTATATGTAATATTTTAGTAATAATATGATATATGTGATTTCCATATTATATTATAAAAGTATTCATAGTTAATCGTTAATTACTTAATTGCATCCTGGCTTTATCCATTCATACAAATACAATATTATATTTCTATATAATAATAATAAATCACTAGAATATTGTAGCATTATGTTTATGTAATATTATATTAATAATAAGGTATTGTATTTATTTTATAAATTAAGTTTTATAAAATTAAAATTAATCATAAATAACTATTGCTTAATTGGCTCCTGGGTATATCAGGTCATATAAGTACAATATTATATTAATTATAATATTAATGTATATAATATGATATTAATATTAATTCTTTATTGTAAATCATATATTTCTATATGCCTTGTTACGGGACATTTTTAACATTGTGTGAATGTGAACATTAAATTAATCCATAGCGCTTGTTTTATCACCACTAAAACGGACCAGAATGAGATCTCAGTCCACTTTCAAATCCAGATCCAGTGTGAATGCAAAGACTGCCGGGTCCTTTTTGTTCTTTCAACCTTGATATCATATCAGATGATGATAAGATTCAGCCATATTAGATGTTAAATGTTAAAACATGTGATCCATACTAACACTTTTTCTCTTCTCTTCTGTTTCTATATCTATTAAAAAAAATTACTGCGTTAGACTAAACTGGGAAGGATCACAGCACTTACATATTGTTGTCCTATTGTTAGTTTAACCGCTTCTATTCTCCTCATTTGTAAGTCACTTTGGATAAAAGCTTTGGCTAAATGATTAAATTTAAATATAAAACGACATTATTCGTCATAATTGTTGCATGTGATTTTTGACCAAGCCGAGAGCCTGAATGGTGTGTCTGGTTATGTGTGTGTTCAGGCTGGAGAGCGGTCGAGATGACCAGCGTGTGCGAGCAGATGTTCTGGAGCGAGAGGTGACGGATCTGAGGCTGAGGATCGAGGAGCTCACCAGCCTCGCTCAGGAGGCCCAGTCCCTCAAAGACGAGATGGACATCCTCAGGTCAGAGACGGAGACATGAAGGGCCCTATTTTAACGATCTAAACACATGATCTAAAGCAAACACACTTTGGCCATGTCTAAATCCACCTTTGATAGTTTAACGATGGGAAAAATGGTCGCCACTCCCAGCGCATGGTCTAAAAGTGTTGTCCCTATTCTCTTAATGAGTAATGGGTGTGTTTTGTGCGTAACATGCAATAATCCAATCAGAGCCTCATCTCCCATTCCCTTTAAAAGCCAGTTGCGCTCGCCATGGCGGATTTGCTTTTTACATGGAGGAATTTGCAAGCGGAAAAACTGAACGCTTCTCTAGCGAGGAAACGGATCGAAGCGAGGAAACGGAGGAAGCGCGAGGTTAAAGCAAGCAGAGCATCTGCGGGACAAAATGCATTACTAACGCGCTTTTTAAATACTCTTTAAAGGGATACTTCACCTCTGGAAAGATGAATGTGTATTTAAAATGGGTCATTTATGTAAAGAAATGTGAAATTATTTTTGAATTTGGAGCCTTCTAGACTGAGAAAAGCCAGAAAATGTATTTTTGGCTCATGTGGATGAAAGACAACAACTCCCAGAATGCACTTGCTTCGCTGCCCTAGGAGGTCACTCCCAAGCCACGCCTACCGGTAAGAGAGAGCAGTTTAAAACAACAAGGCTAGGCTACTAGTGAGACTCTGTGACGAGTCTGCCCGGGATTTCGAGATCGCCCCAAAATGTCCGGGATTCGGCTTTTGCGTTCTACAGTCGCCATTCCTTATGTTTACTGTGGCGAGCAGGACAAGGCTGAGGGCTGCGGGAGAACGACGCGAGGCCGGTGGCGTCATTACTGAGACGCGCTGGTCTCGTATCTCTCACGGAGGAGCGGGAATTTTCTTAGCAATGGTAAAACGCACATCAACCGATCACTTGTTTAGCGTTCATGTAAACACTACATTCAGATTCACCGATCGGAATGAATTCAGTTAGATTGAAACAAAAGGTGTGCATGTAAACAATGAATGGCGACTGCAGAAAGCAAAAGCTGAATCCCGGACATTTTGGACGATCTCGACGGCCGGACATGTCCGGGAAAAAGAGAATGGTAACCCCTACTACTCGGCTTTCTCCATAGAACAAGTGCCTGCTAGCTTAGCTTCCACTGACACTGTGTGTACATTCTGTGAGTGAGATCCCACCTCCTATGGGCGGGTTGAAAACTTGCGGGACAGCCCCTACTAGAGCTTTAATCGGGCCTTAAAAGTTAGGCCCGACAAGGCCCGAGCCCGACAGAATTCGGCCCGAGCCCGACAGAATTCGGCCCGAGCCCGACAGAATTCGGCCCGAGCCCGACAAGTACAATTTGACTGACAGCTTTTTAAAAGCCCGAACCCGTTTACAGCCCGACATTATTCAAATGTGCGCACACACACAGCTCTTTTGCCTTTTGTCAAGTAAAGTCAAGTCAAGAATGAGTCATTTCATTTATACATTTTTAACATCATTTATTCATGACAGGCCACTTGGAAGTTGGAAGGAACAAAGAAATAAAATAAGTCCTCTGTAACATAGCCTAGCCTAGGCATACACTTAGCCTATGAATAGGCCTACGTGCCTATAAAAATGAGTCTTTCTTAACAAATTAAATCAAGATAAATTATAAACTAAGATAGGTATTTGGCAATAATGAAATAAAATGAAAAGTTACATGAAATTGAGATTATGCCTAAAACAAACGAAAACGGGACTTGAGGCCGCCTCTCTCTACAATCACAATACAAATATATTCTTAACGAATTAAATCAAGATCAATTCTAAAGATAGTTATTTGGCAATAACGAAATAAAACGAAAAGTTACATAAAATTGAGATTAGGCCTAAGACAAACGAAAACGGGACTTGCTTGAGCCAATAAAGCGTCTTTATAGGAGTCTTTTTTAACGAATTAAATTAAGATAAATTCTAAATTAAGATGGGTGTTTGGCAATAACGAAATTAAGATAAAGACGCAGGATTTGCTTCGCCACTTCTCTCCACAATCCAGCCTCAACGCGATGGTGAACAGCAGCTGAAATTTAATAAAAGAATAATGCCAACATTAGCCTGTAGCCTATAGATTGGTTTCCGTTTCTCGAATTACCCATTATCCTCTGCGGCGCGCCACCATGTTGTGTGTCAAAGCTGTCAGTAAGCCACTGGGAGACACGGCTCATTCACTGTGCTGCATTAATAGAAAGCCAGTTAATATAAAGTATTTTTGACTCTTTTGTGTGAGATAACGATGACAAATTCCTGCAAACCTGGCGACAAGGTTAAGGTTATTTACAGGGACACATTAGACGATGTTTGCAAGGCAAGATATGATGTGAAATTGAGTGGTCGCATTTGTGCGAGTGCATGGTCATACACTACACTTAAATTCACGCATGAATTCTCCTGCATTGAACTTGTTTTAGCGCCCGCCAAAGTGAATTTTTGTCCCGCCAAAGTCTTATTTGATCGGTGAGTAATGTAGATGAACTGGGTGCATGTTTAACTGAAAGAACGAGCAGATAGAGAGAGAGCCGGTCGCGCGCGCGCACTCTCTCTCTCTCTCTCTCTCTTCGGAGCCAGGCGAACATGTAAACAAGACTTCACCGTCTCCAAACTAAGCGCTGTCTTGCTCTCTCTCCCTCGTGGAAATGTTAGTCTGGAGCCCTGCATTGACGGTTCACATCGCTGTAGCCAGGCGGCTGATATCTGCACAGCCCTTATTATATGGTACATTTAGACTCAGTGTCAAGACAACACCATCTGGGTAAAAAAACAACAACAACACAACGCTCCGAACTAATTTAGTGTAACTTAGGAGAGAGATGGAGAGCAGAGGCACGGAGCGATGTGCTCCAGGTGTAGCCTCTGCCTCTGGCTCGACCAGCTGATGTGGCCACAGAGAAAGTGATGAAGGTGGACAATCGTCAGAGTGTGCTTCTGCCCAGCCAACACCTCTCAAGGGCTGTGTCGATAGTAGCCGCCTGGGTACAGCGATTTGACAGCCGATGAGAGCTAGCGCATTTAGCTAGCCCATCTTGGAAATGATTAGATAAAGTGTCACATCTCCAGAGCACAAAACCTCTAAATGTTCACAAGAGCAGCACTGAATATTAACTCCAGCCAAACGGAGAATAATCGTATGATTTTTATGTTCAGAATAATGCCGATTCAGGATATTATCATGCTCCGTAACACAAACGCTTGACCCACTTGACACACAAGATGGCGCCGTAAGGAGTTGCGGGAGAAATGTGACGTCATCGGAAATCTATCTATAGCCTACTCTGCTGTTAACATTATGCATTTAAGACTCAATTAATATTTAGTTATAATTTGAAAAACCTTTACTCACCAAGCTACATGTTTTTGTGGAGGAAAATTATTGAATCCACCGTAGATGGCTTCAGCGCGGTCCTGCGCTCACTGATGGTGCGTCCAGCACTGAACACCTTTTCACTGCTGCTGCTACTGGCTGGGATGCATAGTACTGATCTGGCTAATTTTGCAAGTTTTGGGTAGGATGGTTTGTTGGTCTTCCACCAGCCAAGAACATCCATTTCGTTTTCCATGACAGCAGCCGTTTCAATGTAGCGAGTGACCTCGTCATCTTCCCAGTCAGCTTGCCTTACGTTTTCCCACTCCGCAAAAATCGCCCTTTTTGCCGGAGGACTGTCACTGGGTTCGACTCCGGAGAGCTCTGTGTCTCGAATCTCCACATCTGGTGCACCTGCAGCCATGGCTTGCAGAAGAGTGCGGACATGAGCATGTACGGCATTCCTGTCTGAGTGTGACAACATTCTCAGCTGGTTAAATTTTGGCCAGAGGAATGTTGCGATCTTGTGGAGGTCCTGTATGATCACTTTACGCGTGAGCCAGTCTTCGTGCTGTTTACGCACGACAGCTTGCTGAGGGGAGTCTAGGGCATTGGGCTGACAGTGGCGTTTCAGTTTCTCACTCCAGAGACACACACTATTAAGTGTTGGATACTTTTCTCCCTCAAGTTCCCGCTGTGCTTCATAGAATGGCTTCAGAAAGTTTATCAAAAAGTCCAGTGTGTCTATTTTCTCAATGCGCGCGCTCTCCCCTCGTGCCTCCAGTTTTTCATGGAGCTCATGATAAATGGCCTGTATAGATGTCAGTGTGAGGTACACCGTACTGAACCGAGTGTCTCCCATTTGCAGCAATGTTGTTGACAGTTGAGCAGCCAACCCCGACTGTTTAACGTACCTCACTAATGATTTAGCAGCAGAAATGGTATCTCCTATGTCCGGAGCACCGTCGGCTTTGGATAACTCGGCAATGTCGAGTCCATGGCGCAGTACCGTATTAATGAGATGGTCAATGCAGTCCAATCTCTGGTATGGCCGCAGAGCTAATTTAATGTTTGCCCCCTCATCGGTCACCCATACAATTTTGCTGAGAGAGGAAGCGTCAAGGCCAAACTTTGTCACCAGTAGTTTCAGTATCTCCCGTCTTATATTTTCTCCCGTTTTTGCCTCTTCCAAAGGGAGAGTTGTCAGGGTTTTATTCACCAGTTCCATATCCTCACTTATGAAATGGCATGTGATTGTCAAATAACTAATCTTCCGATAATCCTCTGTCCACATGTCCGTGGTCATTGCGACTGTGCCATCCTTTAACAAAGTCTTAAGTTTCTGTACTAAAGCTTCCCTCTTTTCTTCTGCCATGTCAGTGCACCTCTTGTTCGGAATAACAGAATTTACGGGAACCCTCCCATATGCAGCCCTGACATTAATTAGTTCTTGCGCCAGCTCTTCAAACCCCTTGCCATTTACGATATTAAAAGGCCTAATGTCTTTACAGCAAAAGCTGACACACTTCTCCGTCATCGTTTGTTTCACCTTTGCAGGGATGGGTTTTGATGCTGTAACAAACGATGTGATGGTAGGTTGATCGTGGGCACTGGCAGGTGTTGAACAGCTTCGATCAACATGCCTTATCAGCGACGAATTCCCTGTCGTTTTGCTGTCGTACTTTAACAGAATGTCGCATCTTTTGCATTTCACATATCCCACTGTCTCATTGTTCTCATTGTGCACAAGGTAAAATTTTTTCCACACCTCAGACTTTGCTTTTTTTGTCTGTGCAACAAAAACATAATCACCAGAGGCCAGCCTCCGTTTCACCTCCTCAGCATCCATTTTCGTGCTAATCGAAACGCATCACCTGACCACTCATTTACCGCGCAACCCCGGAGCGCAAGCCCGAGTCCGAGCCCGGCCCGAGCCCGTGTAAAATGATCGAAATTAAGACCGAACCCGTCGGGTCCCGACGGGTCCCGTCGGG
Organism: Abramis brama; assembly: GCF_963993115.1. Taxonomy (NCBI): domain Eukaryota; kingdom Metazoa; phylum Chordata; class Actinopteri; order Cypriniformes; family Leuciscidae; genus Abramis; species Abramis brama. The sequence goes on along the minus strand of NC_139963.1, from coordinate 46,382,492 downwards.
TTCGGGCAAAGATCTTCAGTTCTAGCCCCTACTACTAGCTGTAGTCTTTAGCCTCTGGCCAAAAAATCCTCTGATGACGCAAAATGACGATTTTTGCGTCATCGAAGGATTTTTTCCAGACAAAAAATACATAAATCTCTCGTCTCAGGGGGATATGAGGGTGGAAAGCACGATAATTCGAAAATACTACAGGTTTTCTACAAAGCTTAATGCTAAATCCTGAAGTATCCCTTTAAATAATATTGCGCCATTGACTTTAGACCAGGTTTCAGTTGGCCAATGGCTCAGTCTATTGCCTCAAAATAGCAACGCGCCTGAACACACCTCGTTTTCAGACCAGCTGATGCCCATGGGCGCACAAATAGGTGTAAATGCATTTACTATTTAAACAACGTGGTGCAGGACGTGAAAATGATAACTGCGTCGGGCTGAAACTAGCAAAACACACTTGTCATGACGCCTTACACTGCATTGCACTGGGTTTATGATAGGGGCCGAGATCCTAACGTGAAGCACGATCTTCCTTCAGTCGTTGATCGCTCGTGTTTGTGCTTCAGGCACTCGTCTGACCGCGTGAGCCGCCTGGAGGCGATGGTGGACACGTACAAGCGCAAGCTGGAGGATCTGGGGGATCTGCGGAGACAGGTGCGCCTGCTGGAGGAGAGGAACCACGTGTACATGCAGAGGACCTGCGAGCTGGAGGAGGAGCAGCGCAGGGCCAACACCATCCGCTCGCAGCTCGACTCATACAAGAGACAGGTGAGAACATGAGCACTAGTGGGAGCGTTCACATGGACACTGCTAGGGCTGCAGCTGTCGATTATTTTAGTAATCGAGTATTCTACCAATTATTCCGTCGAGTAATCGGATAAAACAATTTGTGGTAATAAAAATAGAACCAAGTGAACAACGGCCTTTAAAAAAGTGTAACGTAAGTGAATCAATCAAAACTAGCTTTAGCTGGACAATAACTTTATTCTAGAGCTGCTGTGAAGCCAAAACAATCTCTGCTGCTGTAATTTCCTATTATACAAATATATAATAGTCATCTAGTCAAGTCATCTTCATTTATATAGCACTTTTAACAATGTAGAGTGTTTCAAAGCAGCTTTACAGAGATAAGCGTATAATTTAAGGTAACAGAGATTGTTCTGGCTTTATAGCAGTTCTTTAATAAAGTTATTTTCCAGCTAAAGTTAGTTTTGATTGATTCACTTCCGTCGCAACGATCATTTGTTATTAAATTAGGGGCCGCTAAGACGACACCATTCTCTCTATACAGACTTTAAACGCGAACCTGTGAGAAACGCTGATGGCGTTCACATGCGCATTTAGAATTGGTTCTATAGTTATGTGCGTTTGAATATATGTGTGCAGGTTTGGAATTCCCTACAGACCAAGCCTAGACAAATTACTGGGCTTTCCTTATAAATTTTGATACAGAATTTTATTTTATTTTGTCACTTCGGGGTAGGTACGCGAAACGAAGTTTTCCCGACAACGCTTTATCTGTAGAGTGGTAAAGGGATCCTCCATAGGGATAACTAAGGATAATAATTATTAATAACAAGCAATAATAATTGGTTCAAATAAAGTCAATATAAGTAATCAAATGGGTTTTATTCAACTACACTGTTAAAATACACCATGTAAAATGAATGATATAAACTAATATAATCATAACTTATGTTCAATGTTCAATGTTCAATTTATTTATAAAGCACACAATAATACAACAGAAGTTGACCACAGTGCTGTACAAAGAGTAAGATAACAATCATAAAAACACATTTAAATTCTAAATATTGCCATAGACAACCTCATAATCTAAGCGGCATTGATATAATTACCTATTACACCACTAGCACAGCACTCATGAATGATCAAATGCCAAAGTGAAAAAGTAAGCTTTCAGATGTCGTTTGAACTCTGTAAGAGAGGAACATTCTCTGATATAAGGAGGTAAACTATTCCACAGCTTGGGAGCAGCGGCTGCAAAAGAGCGATCTCCTCTCATTTTCCTATACGTCCGCGGGACTACCAAGAGGTTTAATGACTCGGAGCGCAGTGCTCTCTTTGGTTTATTCACCTGGATTAAATCAGCTATATATGTCGGAGCACTACCATGTAGGGCCTTAAAAACAAATAAAAGTATCTTAAAATTAATCCTATAGAAAACCGGCAACCAATGTAGTTCTCTTAATGCAGGGGTAATATGCTCATTTTTCCGAGTGCCTGTTAATAACCTTGCGGCCGCATTTTGGACTAGTTGCAGTCTGTTTAAACTTTTGTGTTGAATACCATAATACAATGCATTACCATAGTCCAATCTTGAGAAAATAAATGCATGAACTATCTTTTCCAGGTCCTTCCGTGTTACAAAGGACTTAATTTTAGTGATTAATCTTAACTGGAAAAAACTCATTTTGACTACTTGATTTATCTGTTTATCAAATTTCAGTGCACTATCGCAGATTATAAGTTTTTTACTTGATGCCTCAGATAAGGGGATAGTGTGCCTAATTTAATATTAGATGTGTCCGTGGACTCTGAGGGACCAAATAAAATCATTTCAGTTTTTGATTCATTTAGACACAAAAAATTTGCAGACATCCACCTTTTTATCTCCCCAAGACACTCTGCCAGCCTTTCAACAGCAGCAGGGACAGTTGGTTTTAAGGGTAGATACAACTGAGTATCATCTGCGTAGCAGTGAAAAGAGACGTCATATTTACTCATGATCTGACCTAAAGGAAGCATATAAAGAGAAAAGAAGACTGGTGCTAAAATAGATCCTTGTGGAATACCGCATGATAAAGGCGCTGAGCTTGATGTACATTCTCCCATTTGCACTGAAAAACTTCTATTTTGGAAGTAGGACTTAATCCAATTTAAGACAATACCTCGGATACCTACATAGTTTTCTAAGCGTGAAATTAAAATATTGTGGTCAATTGTGTCAAACGCTGCTGTAAGATCTAATAGTAGAAGTAAGGTTACATCCCCATTGTCTGTGGCCATAAAAACGTCATTAAATACTTTTAATAATGCAGATTCTGTACTATGTTGTTTTTTGAACCCCGACTGAAAAACTTCACCGATAGTATTGTCAGTAAGGAAAGACTCAAGTTGGATAAAGACTGTTTTCTCCAGGATCTTAGCTAGATAAGGAAGCTTTGAGATTGGTCTATAATTGCACAGTACACTCTTATCTAAGTTTGCATTTTTCAGCAACGGATGCACTATAGCATGTTTACAATAAGTTGGAACAATTCCAGACAATAGACTCTTATTAATTATTGATAATATAAATGGACCAATCAGTTCAAAAACTTTCTTAAATAGTAATGTAGGAACAATATCTTGTGGAGAGACTGTCGGCTTTAATTTACAAACAATATCTAAAAGTGTGGATAAGGAAATAGGCTCAAAATCAGACAACACAGCATGAGTTACAGGTATATCCATAGGCTCATATGAACACTGTTGTATATTCCCTCGGATGTCCGACAAAGAACTCCAAAAGATTCTCACATAAATCCATAGGTATAACTCCAGGGACCTCTAATCTAGGGTTTAGAAATACATCAATTGTAGAAAAAAGGACTCTTGGGTTTTGACGATTCTTCTCAATTATGTCTGAGAAAAATCTGAACCTAACAGTTTTCACAGCCTGTTGGAATTTAACTAAGGAGTCTCTTAACATTTCATACGAAATTTGTAGTTTGTCTTTCTTCCATTTACGTTCACATCTTCTACACTCTCTTCGCACCGATTTAACATGTTCATTATACCAAGGGGGAGACTTATTTTTTTTGCTCACCTGTCTCAAAGGTGCAATACAGTCTAGTGTTTCTGTGCATATAATATTAAAACTATTAATAGTTTCTTCTACACCAAGATGTGGAGATAATAGGTCCACTTTCCTATACTGCAGCTTCTCCACAAAAGACACATTAAAATCAACATGTGAATTAGGTATTAGAGGACGATACAATCTTTTAGCTGCACAAAATTTTCTCGGCTGACAAGGAAGAGAAACAGTACATAAAATCGGATTATGGTCAGATAACACAAAATCCTCAATGATAATGTCATTGACAACTAAGCCAAATGATAATATCAAGTCCAAAGTGTGGCCATGATTGTGTGTAGGGCCATTCACCATTTGTTGGAACCCAAAGGAATCAATAAGATTTATGAAATCTTTTGCTAAAGGGTTTGATGGACAACATACATGAATATTCAAATCCCCCATTACTAGAATATGATCGTATTTTAAAACAATGTCAGATAAGAAAGCAGCCAGTTCTGAAATACAGTCCTTATTTGCTCTCGGTGGTCGGTAAATAACCGCACAAAGGACAGGAAGTTACAAAGTAACTTATGTACATTACTTGTTATAACAATTGCCTACAGAGGGCGCCAACGGCCTGGTGATAGTTTGTGTTACACTACGGCATGATCAAATCCTTGTTTAATTTTGGCCAAACATTTAAATCAAATTTGCACTTATTTGGTCACTTCTGTACGATAGAAATAGTAACAGCCGCTGTAATTTCTTGAACAAGAACATGTGCACATCAAAACATGCAAACTCAGTGCGAGGGTTTAAACTTTTTATTTTGAAATCATGACAAACAATTAGAATTTAGAAACATATTCATGCATGCATCTCTCAGCATGCAGAGCTGAGGTCATTTTAACATGTAATCCGCACGCATGTCAATAATAGAAGCGTTGTGCTTCTCTGTGGGGGAAAAAACAGCGCAACTGAATCACAGCCTTAGTGATGCTGTTCACAATAGTACTATGCTATATTATGTTTTTAAATGTATTGCGTAGCCTTAGAAAGCGGTCTAATAATGCAGTTCATGAATTCTCGTCTATGGAACGCGCCACTTGGCGGTTACTCGACACGGGAAAATTGCAATCGAGGATTTTTTTTAATCGAGTACTCTACTTTAATCGAGGAATCGTTGCAGCCCTGGACATGGGCTGATGTGTACTAGAGTTTAGCAAACAGCTGGACAGATGAACCAATGATGGGTGTTTCCTTTCTTCAGGCTCACGAGATGAGCGCTAAACACTCGGCCGAGGCCATGAAAGCTGAGAAGTGGCAGTTTGAGTACAAGAACCTCAACGACAAATATGAGACCCTTCTGAAGGAGAGAGAGGTACAGAACTGATCGCTCGCATCTAATGAGATTCACTCTGTGTGATTGTGAAAATGACTCTTACAGTAACGCTTTGTGTGTTGTGTATGATGTAGAAGCTGATATCTGAGCGAGACACGCTGAGAGACACGACTGACGAGCTGAGATGTGCTCAAGTGCAGCAGCAGTGTTTAACAGGTCATACACTAACACTCACTTACACTCTCACTTACACACACACATTCACTCTCTTACACTCACACTCACACACCCCATCATAACCTGACACCATGTACCAGCAGAAGCCCCGCCCCCTCTCTCACTCTATCGTCCAATCAGCTCTGTCCCTGACTGTGTGTGTGTAGATTCTCTGAGTGGAGATTCAGGAGCGGTTGGCAGCTTGGCATCAGAAATCATGCCAACAGAGTTCAGGTGAGAAACACATCAGAAACAGTGACACTGCTGACTTTAAAGTAATACTTGTTTGTTACACTATTTACTAATAATTTTTGCAAGAAACTTCATATAATTTTTATTTATTTATTTAAGTAGATAATTTTTATATTAATAATTTATATTTTAAATATATAAAGCATTATTTACCTATGTGTTTGACTTGGTGTTCCCAGTTGTTTTAGTAACATTGAGATACTATTATAGTTTTATGTATATTTTGAATTCAATTTATTTTTATTTCATTCTAGTTTGTTTCAAGTCTGTATAGTTTTTATGAATTTATTTCAGTTTTAGTTATTGTAGTACATCAAATTAAACTAAAGGATAATGAGAAATGTTGCTTTGGCAGCTAACTAAAATAAAATAATTGTAAGTTTTAAAAAAATATATTTTCATTTAAAGTTTTTATTGTTCTAGTTGACTATAATAACTGTAGAATTTGTAGAAATAACTATAGAAATGCCCCTATATATAAAATTAAATTGAAAGGAATTCATTTTTGAGAAATCGAAGTTTCAGTTTTGGGCTAAATTAATTCTTTCATCGATTTCATCACTAATATTTTGTTTAAAATTCTTTTTGGGATCCAGATTTTTTATCAGACAATTACTACTGTGATTTATGCATTCTATTCATTTTATAAATTGTATATATTATAGAATATATGTATATTACATAGTATATTTTCTACTGTGATATAATATAGTAATATATATATATATATATATATATATATATATATAACATATAGCATATAAATTGCACAGTATATAATTAATCAATCTGATAATCACAAAATGTAAAGACTGACCGCCTGAATTATTTCAGTAGTGGGTAGTAATTGTTTCCATAAGTAGCTGGTAGTGTGTCTGTACTTCTGTAACATTTCAACAGCTTAGCAGTTTCAAAACACAACATTGATCACACACAGACACAAGATAGCGAGTCTTAAGGCCAACTCACAGCGCACAGACAGATCAGTGTGTGTCTGCGTCTGTTAGCGTTGGTCAGGGTTTGTTTTCACCCGACTGAACATGTTCAATCAGTGTTTGCTGGTGTTTGGTGCATTGTGAACATGACAGACATGTTTCGTAGAATTATAAATCCACTGGCCAACTTGTTTGCTGGTGTTTTCTGTGTGTGCCAGGGATACAGTTGTGCGTCTGCAGCAGGAGAACAAGATGCTGTGTGTTCAGGAGGAGTCGTACAGACACAGACTGGAGGAGCTGCAGACTCAGCTGGAGGAGTCACAGCGCTGCCAGAACACACTGGAGACTCAAAACAGGTGTGTGTGTGAGAGAGAGATCAGGAGCGAGTCTGATGAGTGTTTCAGTGTGTTGGAGGAATGTGATGTTATGCACTGATATATGAGCTTGATATAGGTGTATCAGTGTTACACGATCCTTCAGAATTAGTCTGAATTACTTAAAACTTTTTAGCGGTAGTGCACATTAGGGGTTGAAGGACTTCAGATTTTTTTTAAGTCGACATTTATGTGATGAAAGTCCAGTCGACTAGTCACTGATGACGTCATTAATGAACAAATAAGCCTTAACCTCGAGCTGAGACTCGAACGCTGGTTGCCTTGTGCACAGCTATGATACATAACAGCTTATTTTATTTGGGGTCGTTAAATTTCTCACAGATTTCTGCTCATTCTAAATCAGATACAGATAAAGTAGCACAGTAAAGATTACATCTATATGAATGTGCTGTGGGTTTTAGTTACTAAGAAATATATACTAGAATTTTTCAGTTTCCAAGCTATTTTATTGATAAATGACAGAACAGAGTTTATAATACATTTCTGCGCTACTGAATGATTCTGTGCGTGCGATCTTCATGATATGCGCGCTTCTGTGTGTTTGTGTGTGCGTAATGCAGCAGTAGTTTAGAACAACCATTAACTTACCTGTACAATAAGCTGTGTCAGGGCCGGCCCGCGGCATAGGCGGTATAGGCAAATGCTAAGGGCGCCACTCATCCATAGGGGCGCCAGAATGAGTGAACGAGTGAATTTTTTTTTTTTTTTTACATTTTTTTTTTTTTATAATAGGCTACTATTTTAAAACCATTAATTCGAAATACTACCAAATAAAGCAAAAACAAAAAAAACTTCAATCTCCGGCTCTTCAATCTTCCCCCGCCCATTGAGTGCTTGAAGTGCGTCAGAAACAGAGCGCGCGCGCGATCAGTTGTTGGTAATTTGTTGTGTAGCGTGCCCGACGCCGCATCCAATGTAGACAGCATTGCTTTTGTTAACACACAGCTCGTAGAAACGGGCCTGGCAGCTCGCGCCAGTTCTAGACACGGTGAAAGTTTCCTGATTGTGACGGAAGGCCGAATTTACATGACACATTATAAATGAGCATAGTCTGCGATAGATACAGTGCCAAAAAGAAGAGAAGGGGATAAAGACAGAGGTAAAGTGATGTAGTGAATGAACAATTTATTGCATAGGAGTAAGATACTATAATTTCATGGCAGTTATTTTTACCTTAAACTTAATGTTAGCAGTTGTTCTGAGTTCTGAGTCCCCAGACTGTGATTTTGTAACAATCATGTCAGTTTTAAGACGCATTTTTTATTATCACTTTTTTATTAATGTTTTACTCTACAGCTGTGCAGTTTTGGGGGGATACAGTACAGGCCAAAAGTTTGGAAACATTACTATTTTTAATGTTTTTGAAAGAAGTTTCTTCTGCTCATCAAGCCTGCATTTATTTGATCAAAAATACAGAAAAAAATGTAATAATGTGATATATTATTACAATTTAAAATAATTTGTTTTCAATTTATTATACTTTAAAATATCATTTATTTCTGTGATGCAAAGCTGAATTTTCAGCATCATTACTCCATTCTTCAGTGTCACATGTGACATCCGGTCAATCACATGATCCTTTAGAAATCATTCTAATATGATGATTTATTATGAGTGTTGGAAACAGTTCTGCTGTAATGTGTGTGTGTGTGTGTATATATATATATATATATATATATATGCTAAATCATGAACACAATGACAGGGTGAAATGGGCTGTGATGCATGGGGCGCCAGGTAAAATCTTGCCTAGGGCAGCAAATTGGTCAGGGCCGGCCCTGAGCTGTGTAAAATGTTTATTCATGCGATCAATTTTGAGCATCGAGACGGTATAATTAAACATATCTTGTGGAGCTCTCTGACATTTATTTGTCATTTTAACTGAAATGGAGTGTAAAAGTGGACTTCAAAGATGTATTATCCTGTTGCGCCCTCTAGGGGCCATGAATGATCATGACTAGTCAACGTCAAGCTTAAAGTGTCATGGCAGAGCATTAAAGTGGACTAGTCTGTTCAACCCCTAGTGTGCAGCATCATTTGGCGTCTGACGTGTTGTCTGTGTGTGTCAGGTTGAGTCAGCAGCAGATCTCCCAGCTGGTTTCTCAGATCGAGGAGCTGCAGAGAGCTTTACAGGAGCAGGACAGCAAAACTGAGGACGTCAGTAACTCACACTCTCACACACATCTGAATGACCGAACTCATTCCTCACATCATGATTGTGTCCGAGCTAAAATCACTTATCTGAAGTTGTCTAAATCCACACACACACACACTCACACTCACACTCACTCACTCACTCACTCTCTCTCTCTCTCTCTCTCTCTCTCTCTCTCTCTCTCTCTCACTCACTCACTCACTCACTCACTCACTCACTCACTCACTCACTCACTCACTCACTCACTCACTCACTCACTCACTCACTCACTCACTCACTCACTCACACACACTCACACACACACACACACCTGAATGACTGAACTCATTCCTCACATCATGATTGTGTCCGAGCTAAAATCATTCATCTGAAGTTGAGTCTAAATCCACACACACAAACACACACACTCACTCACTCACTCACACTCTCTCTCTCACACACACACACACACACACACTCACTCACTCACTCACTCACTCACTATCACACACACACACTCTCTCTCTCTCTCTCTCTCTCTCTCACACACACACACACTCACTCACTCACTCACTATCACACACACACACTCTCTCTCTCTCTCTCTCTCTCTCTCTCTCACACACACACACACACACACACACACACACTGCTGCTGTCTGATGGACGATCTGCCTCTCAGGTGGAAATCACCACCAGTCAAATCCCAGTGAAAGTCATACATTGTTTCCTGTCAAAATATTCAGTTTCCTTCAGAAACACCTCATCACGGATGTTCAGTGTGTGTTGAACGGAGGACTCAGAGGCGTATCTCCTCAGACAGCAGTGACTGAGTGATCTCCATCTGTGTTTGTGATCAATGTAATATCACTCACCTGATCATCTGATCCTGATGCAAATCCACAGTTTTTCCCGTAAAAAATCTCACTGTCTCTGTCTGGTTGATGAATGTGTGGAATCTGTAACTTGTTTTGTTTGCGGTGCTGAAATTAACGCCTGCTCGTCTGTTTTTGTCCGCCCACTTCTCCTAATCGACCAATCATCCGCCGCCTCAGGTCATCGTAAGTACTGCCCGTCTGCTCTCTGATTGGACACTGATTGTTACTGTGTTGTAAATGTGCTGTGATGGACACACACTGTCATCTGGCGCTGTCTCACGTGTTTGTTTCTTTCCTGACAGTCGTCGCTGTTGAAGAAGAAACTGGAGGAGCATCTGTGAGTGTCTCTGATCTCTGTTAAGCAGTGTTGCTCATCAAATGTGTGTGTTAATGTTGTGTGTGTTTTCTGCAGAGAGAAGCTCCACGAGGCTCATTCTGACCTGCAGAAGAAGCGAGAGGTCATTGATGATCTAGAGCCGCCGGCGGACAGTAACAGTGAGTAAACACAAAGGTCAAAGGTCATTCTGATTATCAGCTTAGTCAAACCAAAAATCAAAGACTCCTTTAACATTTCTCACATTCTCACAGTTTATTCACTATAGTTAAGAAAATGGAAATATGAAATATGATAAGAACTCAGTTATCAGATCAGTTGATATTTCACTGGTTTTGTCCATCCTTCTGTTAGACTGTCTCACACATGAATTATGTTGAATATCTGTCAGCTGTTAAATTTAACTACACAATTAGATAATACCAACCTACCAACCAATTACCAAGCAATGCTTCACTTTGTTCAGTCTGTGTGTAAAAAGTTTGCATTAACAATTAAAGAAAAACACTTAACGGTGACATTATGCCCCTTTTCACAAGATGTATTATACAAATTATATGTCAAATTATATCTGGTGTCTGAATAATTTGGTTTGACTATATATATATACACGCACGCACGCACGCATGCATACATACACATACACACACACATAGTCAAAATCAAATATTATTCACTCACTTCATTAATGAGTGTGTGTATATATATATATGTCATGTTTATACATCAAATAAGGTATATTATTAGTACCTACTCTTTAATGAAGTGACCAGATCATTATAATTAATTATAAACTATAAAAAATATTATAAATATAATAAAATCATTGCAAGCAGAGAAACATGCGTATATTTTACACTCTAAGAATATGTCAAATGCAGTGCAGGGACTTCTGGGAATGCTTTTGATTTGAAGCAGTTCATTGAATGAATCTTCTGAATGAACTGATTAGTTCAAATGAATCAGAGTCCGGGGTGTGTTTGAATCGTTTTCATCAGTTCATTATAATATGTCGATGAGCAGTGGTTTTGAACGGGAAGGAGTGTTTTTGAGAAGTGGTCTTATGGAAACATCTGTGTGTGTGTGTGTGTGTGTGTGTGTGTCAGTGGCGAAGAAGGTCGATGAGCTGCAGGAGATCCTGAAGAAGAAGGATGAAGACATGAGACGAATGGAGGAGAGATACAAGAGATACGTGGACAGAGCTCGCACGGTCGGTTGACCTCAGCTTTACTCATGTGCATTGTTATATATACAGTATATATCTTTCTGCATCCTGTCATATGTGTGTGTGTGTTTCAGGTGATTAAGACTCTAGACCCGAAGCAGAAGAGTAACACGGTTCCTGCTGAAGTTCAGGCCCTGAAGAACCAGCTGACAGAGAAAGACAGGAGGATACAACATATGGAGGTCTCACGGTCACACACACACACACACGCACACACATACACACACACACTCATTCTCACTCACGCACACACGCGCTCTCTCTCTCTCTCTCTCTCTCTCTCTCTCTCTCTCTCTCTCTCTCTCTCTCTCTCTCTCTCTCTCTCTCTCTCTCTCTCTCTCTCTCTCTCACTCACTCACTCTCACTCTGTCTCTCTCTCTCACACGCATGCACACACACACTCATTCTCACTCTCTCTCACACACACACACACGTACACACTCTCTCACACACACACACTCTCTCTCTCTCTCTCTCTCTCTCTCTCACACGCATGCACACACACACACTCATTCTCACTCTCACACACACACACACACTCACACACACACGTACACACTCTCTCTCACGCACACACACACTTTCTCTCACACACTGTGACTGTTTTTCAATGGTAATGATGGCCTTGTTCTGGTGTGTGTGTGTGTGTTCAGCATGATTTTGAGAAGACTCGCTCCAGACACGACCAGGAGGAGAAGCTCATCATCTCGGCCTGGTACAACATGGTGAGAATATTCCAGATCAGTCAGAACAGCTTGTGTCCAGTCGTGTTTTACTATCATTTAAATACAAGTATAGCTTTATTCATATTTTGTTAACACTGAACAATGATGAATGGGACCTTAAGTTTTACCAAAATATTAATTAAAGGGCACCTATAGATAGGTTTCCGATGACGTCACATTTCTCCCGCAACTCCTTACGGCGCCATCTTGTGTGTCAAGTGGGTCAAGCGTTTGTGTTACGGAGCATGATAATACCCTGAATCGGCATTATTCTGAACATAAAAATCATACGATTATTCTCCGTTTGGCTTGAGTTAATGTTCAGTGCTGCTCTTGTGAACATTTAGAGGTTTTGTGCTCTGGAGATGTGACACTTTATCTAATCATTTCCAAGATGGGCTAGCTAAATGCGCTAGCTAGCTATAATCGGCTGTCAAATCGCTGTACCCAGGCGGCTACTATCGACACAGCCCTTGAGAGGTGTTGGCTGGGCAGAAGCACACTCTGACGATTGTCCACCTTCATCACTTTCTCTGTGGCCACATCAGCTGGTCGAGCACATCGCTCCGTGCCTCTGCTCTCCATCTCTCTCCTAAGTTACACTAAATTAGCTCGGAGCGTTGTGTTGTTGTTGTTGTTGTTGTTGTTGTTTTACCCAGATGGTGTTGTCTTGACACTGAGTCTAAATGTACCATATAATAAGGGCTGTGCAGATATCAGCCGCCTGGCTACAGCGATGTGAACCGTCAATGCAGGGCTCCAGACTAACATTTCCACGAGGGAGAGAGAGCAAGACAGCGCTTAGTTTGGAGACGGTGAAGTCTTGTTTACATGTTCGCCTGGCTCCGAAGAGAGAGAGAGAGAGAGTGCGCGCGCGCGACCGGCTCTCTCTCTATCTGCTCGTTCTTTCAGTTAAACATGCACCCAGTTCATCTACATTACTCACCGATCAAATAAGACTTTGGCGGGACAAAAATTCACTTTGGCGGGCGCTAAAACAAGTTCAATGCAGGAGAATTCATGCGTGAATTTAAGTGTAGTGTATGACCATGCACTCGCACAAATGCGACCACATAAAATTTTAACTCGGACATTCTAACAAAATAATTGTATGCTTCCAGAGACTTTCTTCTTCTTAATTTGTCATCGTTATCTCACACAAAAGAGTCAAAAATACTTTATATTAACTGGCTTTCTATTAATGCAGCACAGTGAATGAGCCGTGTCTCCCAGTGGCTTACTGAAAGCTTTGACACACAACACGGCGGCGCGCCGCAGAGGATAATGGGTAATTCGAGAAACGGAAACCCATCTATTATGCAAAATTCACTTTTACATGGTGTTTGAACATAAATGTGTGTTGGCAGTGTGAGAGCAAAACCACCCTCTAATGATAAAAATCCACCCAGTGTTTTTTTACAATCTCAATAAATCATAAGCACTGTCTCAGAATGAGCTGTTCTAAGATTGCCCTCACTGTGACATAGAATTGCGCTAAGCCCCACCGACGCGGTTTGATTGACAGTCTGGTTTTGGCATAGACCCCGCCCTCGGTGATCTGTACACCATCCTCCATTGTTTCAACGACAGCCGGTAATGTCTCAAGAAGTGTAACGTTAGGTGTTCTGTTGTGGGATGTAAGAATAGACATAGTCTTCACTGACATCAGAGCCACTGAAAACACAGCGGATGGATTTTATTTATGAAGAAAAGGCGCCACTTAAACTTCCTAAATACGTTTATGTTTGCGAGAATCATTTTCTGACTGACTGTTTAGTGAACGAGGGTTTAAGTTAATCCTCAAGTGTGGATCGTTGCCTACTGTTCGCGATCCAACGTCACCTCCAGAAGTAAGTAAGTGTATTTTATGATTTATGAGCAAATAGTCATTTCAATCGATGTCAGCAGTAACAACAAATGCGTCTAAAGCTATTTAATGTCGTCGTCATAGGATGTCTCAACAAACAACGTCAGACAGTTTTATGTCACGTATTATTTTTTGCAGCAATTACAAATGTAAAATGAATACCTCTATCTCCATAGACAGTATATAAACGTCTATCTCCCTGCAGCATTTGTTTTCTGGTTCTGTAACGTTAGCCATCTTCTCACATTTGCCACATAAGCGTGTGTGTAGTTTCAAAAAATTGCGCGAACGTTATCACAATTTGTGTGTTTGTGTTGCACATCCATAATTGCAAAGGGGACGCGATTAAAACTTTGTAAGTACATAAATGTATCAAATAACCATTCCGAGACGTCTTGGTCCATTCTCATTCGTGTTTCTTCTGCCGGACTCTCTTCATCATCTGGGTCCAGCAGGGCGGGGATATGCAGCTCATTTACATTTAAGGTGGTACACACCAAAACAGCTCTTTTTAAAACAGGCCCCAAAAATGACATTTTCAAATGGTTATAATAAATTAACTGTGGGGTATTTTGTGCTGAAACGTCACAAATACATTCTGGGGACACCCAAGACCAATATTACATCTTGTAAAAAGGGGCATAATAGGTGCCCTTTAACTAACAAAAGCAATACATTTGTTACAGTATTTTTTCATCTATAACATGATTTATCATTGTTAGTTCAAATTATCATTAACTAAGAAATGCTTTAGACTACAGCGTCGGTCAGACGTTGGATTTTGGTTGAAAATGAAAGTCGGGTTGACGTCTAAATGCAGTGTTTGTTTGACGTCAGGCTCCAACGTTGGGCAGTCGTTGAATTTTGGTTGGAATAAACCAAACAAAAAGGTTAAATGCATGGCCGTACACTTATTACCAGCTTCACTTAAAGCTAACCAGATTAACTTTATTTAATTTCCATTTTAATGAAATCATATTTTGCATTTTACAGTCACCATGATGGTGGTTAGCGTTTGCTTTAGTTGTGCTCTTGACCCTTGACTCTTTTAATATGAAATTTTTCTGGCTGCTGTAATTGTGTGTTTATAAAGCACAACTGTTGTAGCTAAAAAAAAACGTGAGAAAATGAGATCAGGTGATGTTGGCTGTTTATTGATGATGATGATGATGATGATGATATCATGTAATTGACTTGTGGTTTAAAACTGTTTTATTCATAACAGAAATCATTTGATTCTACAGCATATCTAGCAGTGTTTATCAAATAATATACTTGTTTTTTAAAAACTATATAGTGCACAGAAACCATTTATCAATGGCAGTACTTAGACATCAGATACAGACGCACACAGACATCATGAAACAGCATATGAATCTCAACAATGGTGACAATCAAACAAAATATCCAGATAATCAGATCAACTCCAACTGCATAATTTATTAATGCCGCAATGCATGCTGGGAGATATGGGTGAGTTTTGATTGGTGGTAGCCTACCCAGCATGCACTGCAGCATAAATCATTTCATTGATTGTCACCATTGTTGAGAGTCATACACTGATTCTTGATGGCTAAGTAATAATGTAGAGGAAAAAGTTTAATGCACTAAATGTTTTTAAAATCCTTTATATTATTTGATAAACAACATTGCTCTCATACTGTAAAATTAAATGGCTTCTATTGTAAAACAACATTATAACCAAAAAGTCCTATATAATCAAAGCATTAGACACTGAATAAGATCAGGGATTCAGGCAATTACATGATGATATCATCATCATCAATAAACAGCAAACATCTCCTGAGCTCATTTTCTCATGGCTTTATTGCTAAAACAATTGTGCTTTATAAACACAATTACAGCAGCCAGAGAAAATTTAAATTAAAGAGTCAAGGGTCAAGAGCACAACTAAAGCAAATGCTACCACCATCATGGTGTCTTTAAAATACAAAATATGATTTCTTTGAACCAGAAATTAAATACAGTAAATCTGGTTAGTTTTAAGTGAAGCTGGTAATAAGTGTACGGTCATGCATTTCACCTTTTTGTTTGGCAAAATGACATCAGCAGAGGTCAAAATCTTGACATCAAATTGACATCGACACTTTAACGTCAATATGACTTTCATTTTTGACCTATTTCGTGACGTAATTTTGACATCAAGGTGCCCGCTGGGGTGTAATATTCAGTTCCAGTGAAAATCTGTTCTAGTTAATGGAGTAGGCTACAGGCTACACAGGTGATGTTGTGTAATTCAGTACCAGAAAACTTCACCCGCTGGAACAGTTTCTTACAGTAACTGAATATTACACAACATCACCTGTTCAGTTTTGAAAACTGTACTCACAGATTTGTGGCCTATACCTTATTTTAGAAATCTGTTTTTCTGTATATTGATTTGTTGTGTATTGTTAAGATGAATACAACTGTCTTAACTGAATTTTTCTATGTTTTGGCAATGGGGTGTAATGTATAGATGACATGAAACCGCATGTGGTTGAACTGAACGAGAAGCGCCGCGTTGCGTCTAGGACAACTTGAGGTTTCGCACACACTTTCTCAGTTTATAGCCAGCAATATTGTTATGTTTAAGGACATCATGGAATTTAGATAATGTCTGTACTATGTTATAATTGTACTGTACAATTAAATACAATCTTTGCAAACTAAAGTCTGCAGTCTGAACACTTAACTCAGAGCGTCCGTTAACTGAATGAATGAGAATATCACCTGAAAATCCGATAACATCAGCAGTTTTCATCCACGCAGCTGATTTCTGTAAATGAATGTAAAACTAAATGTATATTGCAGGACAGGGTGAAGTCAGTATACATTTACGTCGATTTGAGACAAATAAATGTACATTTAATATAAAACTATGTAAATGACGCTCTGTAGCGCGGCAGGATTTTGAATGAGGTCCTGAGCCGTTGCTGGGCGCCGCGGACAGACGCCGGAATGGCGCCGCCGGTGTGTGTACACTGATAGAGAATAATGTGTTTGAATTTTAAAGACGTAGCGCTGCGCTTCTCGTCCGGTGTGCGACCCCCTTAAGAAACAAAGTGGGAATTTGGAAAGAATTAAAGTGGGAATTGCAAAGAAATTAACTCAGAATTGCGAAAAAATGCAAGTCAGAATAGTAAGAAACAAAGTCAGAATTGCGAAAAATTAACTCTGAATTGCGAGGTATAAAGTCTGAACTGCGGGGGGAAAAAAAGTCAGAATTGTAAGAAACAGTGGAAATTGTGAGACATAAACTTAGAATTACCTTTTTAATTTTTCTATTCCGTGGTGGAAACAAACTTCCATGGAGGAGCAAGCTGAATTGTAAAAAAAAATGTCGGAATTGCGTGAAACAAAGTCATAATAATAAAAATCAAAGTGGGAATTGCGAGACAATGTGGGAATTGCAAAAAACAAACACGGAATTGTGAGATATATTGAGTCTGAATTGCGGAAAAAAACAACTTTTTTTGAAACAGACTTCCATAGAGGAGCAAGCTGAAATAATTTTCTGTAAACTCAACAGCACTTCACAGATATGCTGCATGTTGTGCATTTAGTATTCGACTGGAGCTCTACAATCCCGTTCCTGTCATTTACCGTCCTCTCTCTCCGTCTCTGTGATCCTCAGGGAATGGCTCTCCATCAGAAGGTCGCAGGAGAGCGATCCGGATCCAGTTCAGGTTCGGCTCAGTCCTTCCTGGCCCAGCAGAGACAGTCGACACACGCACGCAGAGGCCTGGCCCGTCTGCAGCCCAGATGAAACGCACACACACACACACACACACACACACACACACGGCAGTGGCCTAATCATGACTTCTCTTTCAGCACTTTGTGATCGTCCTGCTGAGAACGTAGATTATTATTATTTTATCGTCTTTTAGATCAAGTTTTGTTTATTTTTAGTTGACCCGAGTCAGTATGTAGTTGTGTCTTATTTTAGTGTTAGTTGGGCTGCAGGAGCGAACGAGTTTAATGAAGTAGATAAAATTTTGATTGTTTTAATTATGTTTAGAGGGTTTTATTAATGTTGTACGGTAGCTTTCGGTGTTCATCAGGGTAACGGTGCATGTGTGAATGCACTTAAAACACTCAGTGCCTTCAACCGTCCATCCTCTGACAGCTGTCAATCATTGTGTGACAACTCATCACAAAACAAACTCTCAATGCTGGGATGCCTTGAATGCATTGAACAAATGAAGTGCTTTTTTTTTTTTTTTTTTTTTTTTTTACATATATATATATATAAATAATTCCCATTTAATCATAGTTTGATTGTGTCTGATTAAATGTGAATGTGGAGCTGGAAACGACACTAATCTGAGATGAACTGCTGGAGGATCTTCTACCCGCACATGTTGTCATTTGCATGTGAAAACTGTTGCTGCTTCACCATTTTTATAATGGTTGTTTTTTTTAACTTCACCAAAGTCTGCTGCTGAAGGACGATCCTGTAGCTTGTATTTATTGATCTTCAGATCTTCACTACTGTACGTTCAGAAACACTACTGATCTCACCCTTATCAGTCCAAACACTGAGGTTTGTTCGCTCACTTCAGAGGTACGATCTCCAGATGTGTGTGTGTGTGTTTCACTGTTTTTTTGTTTGCTCTATGAATGTTCAGTCACAGAGATGATGTTCTGTGTGTGTTTTATCACAGTGTTTTCAATGTTCAGTCATGTTTTTGGTGTTGGACTGATGGGGTCGGTACATACATAAATCACTTTAATCTCACTGTCCTTCTCTTTGCACTACAATAAACGAGATTATTGGTACAAAAATAAGCAGTTTTTGTGTGAGTTCATTGTGACATCAGCTAAAGAGGTGTATGTATTTAAATAAAGCCCCTCGAACTTGTATATGGACATATTTTGAGGTCATCATTCCATAGTCACACAGCCTGTTTATTTTAATTAGGTGCTATAAGTAGCCTAGGGGACGTTCTTACAGAACATGTTTTTCCTTCTAGGCTGGGAGCCAGGTCCACTCCTCAGGATGTTTTTTGCTACCTTTTTTTCACTATTATTTCCTATTATCTTATACCTTGGGCCATCACAAGTTGATAATGACCACCCCCAACTCCGTTTGGTCTCAGGGGCCAAAAAACACCCTTTTGGGGAAAAGCTTTTGGTGGAATGATGTAATTGTGAATATAAAGGTACTGCAGCTACATAAATGGCCATATAACCCTAAAATTTTGCATGGTGTATCCTGATACATAGGAGAAACTAGAAAAAGATTCTGGGCATTGCTGCCTTTTTTCTGTCAAATATCACCCTCAACATACCCCAAAAGACTAAAAAATGGCTGTCCGCCTGACAAATTGTCATCAAAAGTGATCATTTTCAAGCATTTTATTATATATATATCACTGCCTCAAATGTACATGAAAAACTTCCCAAGTTTATAAGCTTCAATTTAAGTCCAAGATGACCTTTCTATCTAGAGGATTATAGCTGGTATAACCAAAGTTCTCCACTGTACCTCAAATCGGAGAAAACTGAACTTTCAAGCATTACCATTCCATATTGGATTAAGCATATTTTTTACATATGAACAATGTCTTAAACAAGAGTTGAAACTTGACTTATGAGCTATATTATATGAAATGAATTGCATGAAAAGTGAGCAATGTTATGCCCCGAGGTCAGGGCTATTCAATTAGCTTCATTCGAGGGCCGGATTATTAAATCGAAATGTTGAGGAGGGCCGGTGGGTTTATCTAATTTATTGAAACATTATTTATTACTTATTGAAACATAACAGTATCAATAAATAAGGTAAAGTAAACCTACAAAAGTATTGTATTTACTTTGAAATGTGGTGCCCAACAGTATGCAGATTTATGAGTATTTAATAAATAACTTTTTTACAGCTATGTACCAAAAATATGAATTATACAAGATCATAGCTATTGGAAAGAATTATTTTATTTATAATTATTATAGGCTTAAATTAAAATATTCTAACAGTGAGACTTGATAACCACAGGTAAAACCATACTCACTCACTACCACTGTATAACAAAATGCCTAAACACAGGTAAAAACTATACACAAAATGAATTGTATATTCCTCTACCAACCTAATTAATCTACTGCAATATAGGCCTAAATGACTATAAGTTAGTATTCAGTATAAATATTCCACATTTCTGGCCAAACCATAGTAAATTACTACACTACAATTCATGGTAAATATAAAGGTGGTGATTAGGGGATTTAAAGTCTTCTAACTACCTCATCAGGTGGGTTGGGAATGTTGAGGCTGTTTCATCTGATTTAAAACTAGTTAAATCATCGAGTGATTTGTGGTTTGAGTGAGGTGTGTCGAAATGAACCACTTCTCACTGGATGTCGCAATGCTGTTTAATAATAGTGTCCAGGGGCCTCATTTATAAAACTTTGCGTAGGATTTGCGTCAGAAGTGGCGTACGGATGAAACATAGGACGTGCGTACGCACAGAAATATTCGGATTTATAAAACCGTGTGCACGCACATCCTACGCAGTTTTCCCTTAATAAATCACAATCAATTCTAAATGTAGCGCAGCTTTTAAGGCTTCATGTCACGCCCATAGTTGCCCATAAATAGTCCGTGAAACGCCCACAAGTTCATATTGATTGCGAAATCATGGCAAACACAGAGGAAAACCAAGAAACGTAACTTCACTCACGCGCAAGCGTGAAGCGCATGATCAGCCATTGTGCGTCATTACGCATTGTGATGACATCATGGCATTTTATTACCATCCATTTGATTGCATCTGACAAGCTGCAGATGTGTTCTGAGGATGAATTGCATAACATGCTAATATTATTGCAGAACATATTTATATCTTTTTGCAAATATGTGTTAATTTGCATTTCTGTTGTAATCTTTGTTTGATTTTGTTTGTTTTACACTGCAGATCGATCAAACGGGTGTTCGTGTAGGCTGTTAATTGTAAGACTTGCTTTGTGAAGTCTTCATGTTATTTATGAGAGGCAGTATTGCCATTTCTTTTACACAATGGTCTTCTACACTTTCACACACTTTCACGTGTTTCTTCCATCTGCCGATGATGTCGCCATTTCTCATTTCACCCATTTTTGTGCGTACACTGTGAAGGACCGCACATTTTCCCGTCAAGTTTGCTTTTTAAAAATACCAATTATTGCATAGAGAGTGGCGTACGCCTTCTTTTGTGTGTACTCAACGTTTATAAATGAGGCCCCAGAACCGGGAGTAAACGCAACTCCTTTAAGCTTGCGTTCTGTTATCCACTGGGCGGTGCTGCGTAGTTCAACGTAAACTAAACTGCGAGTTGAACTTAAACTAAACTGAAAACAGCACTATTTGTTCTATATTTGTTGTTACTGACTGAGAAACAGCTTCAGATGATTCAGTGACAGAGCGGTCCAAACGAATCTGAATCGTTTCAGATCATAAAGCAAGCGCATTTAGCCAATTCATGGAAAGGAAATAATTGAACCGAAGATTGAACAATAGATTAACCATCCACAAATGATTGGTATCGCTGGTTCAGTCGACAGAAATACGGGACACACATAATAACTGCTGAAATATTCGGACCGAAAACATTTCTCAGGTTAGTCGGAGCGTTCATGGTATGCACGGTGCGCATAGACGTACAGCTGCACGCGCCACTACGGCCACTCGCATATCTAACCAAATGTAGCCACACCGCCAGGAAAAGAGGCGGAGGGAGGTTGGAGTGCCTTTGGGACAGATTGAGATGATTGGCGGGCCATATGTGGCCCACAGGCTGCCAATAGAATAGCCCTGCCCTAGGTGGACTGGGGTCAGGGTGCAACATAGGGTACATTCACACAAAATCAATTAGCCAAATGTGAGATTTATTAAAGTCCACAAAGTCCTCACAACACAAGGAATACAGATGACCCTAGTGTGCTGTCTGTTATCAAAAAGCCAACCTTCAATAGAGTAAACGTTAGTAACCTTCTGTACAGGTAAACATTGTTTACAGCCAAATGGCGAAACGTCTTGGTTACATATGGTAACCCTCATTCCCTGAGGGAGGGAACGGAGACGTACATCAGACCGACTGATAGGAATCTCGCTAGAGAGGCCAATCTACTTTGAGTAAAACTAAAACGAGCCAATACACATTGGCATGCAGTCATTTATCAACTGTTAAGCCTCGCAGCGCAGGTATATAATGAGCAGAAGGTGCGAGGTGAGCCTGGTAAGCTGGCTGTCCCCGTGGGCAGATGTGATGATGGGATGTACGTCTCCGTTCCCTCCCTCAGGGAACGAGGGTTACCATATGTAACCAAGACGTTCCCTTATCGGTCGGTCACTCTCGATGTATGTCTTGACCGACTGATAGGAATCCCTACCAAAGCGCCACAGCTGCTTGCACCCCATCCAGCGCCCAGTGCAAGCCTGTACCCCTTCTTGCCTGGACGGACGATAGGAAAGGGCTTACACAGAGCGTATCCATCACTGTTGTTCCATGATAACCCATACAGTGAGATTATTGGATAACACTGGGAAAGCGTGCCCATTCTATGGAAGGGGAATGCTGCGGAAGCCACTTTCTTCAAGGGAGTTATGTGGAAAAATACATATGGACTAGCCCGAAGGTTGTACTGCATATGCATATTGGGTAACTTAGCCCAAGGGAAAGACATGGGGCTTCGATTAGGAGCAGCTGTGGAAGTATACACATATGGAACCCAGCCTAACACCTGATCTCTGAAGGGAGTGGTAGGAACCTTGGGCACATAGCCAGGCTATGGGGTCTCAGTACAACATGGTTGTCACCCGGCCCGAACTCTAGGCACCATTCGTAGACCGAAAATGCTTGCAGGCCCCCTACCCTATTGATAGAGGCCAGTGCAATCAGCAGCAAAATCTTCAAAGAGAGAAGCTTTAAGTCTGCTGATTTCAAAGGCTCAAAGGGAGCATCCTGAAGAGCTTGAAACACCAGGGAAAAGTCCCAAGAGGGTGTGAAGGGGGGACGAGGAGGGTTTAACCTTCTCGCCCCCCTAAGGAACCTGACGACCACTTCGTGCTTTCCAAAGAAGGCACATAGATGGCAACTGTTTTGCCATCTATGTGGTCGTGATAAGCTGAAATAGCAGCAGCATGTACTTTGAGGGTGGATAGAGACAGCCTTCGCTCCAACTCTTGCTGCAAGAAGGAAAGCACGGACCCTATCGAACATCTTCGGGGGTCCTCTCGGTCGAGAAGAAAACCACTTGACAAACAGGTTCCACTTCAAGGCACAAGTCTCGTGGACGGCGCCCGTGCAGAAGTGAAGGTGTTAAGTACCTCTAGTGGTAAGTCACCTAGAACCAGAGATGGAGTTTCCAGAGGTCTGGACGCGGGTGCCATAGGGTGCCCTGTCTCTGAGTCAGAAGATCCTTCCTCAGAGGAATGGGAGGGACTGTCACGAGGAGCATGATTTCTTGGAACCAGGTCCGGGTGGGCCAATAGGGGGCCACCAGAAGGACCTGCTCCTCGTCCTCCCTGACTTTGTACAGGGTCCTACCTTTGAAGGTGTTCAAGCAGTTCAGCACCGACTGAGCACGTTTGTTCTGTGAGGCGTGCTGTCTGTGCGACCGAATCCAACTCCATACCGAGAAAAGAGATCCTCTGCATGGGGGCGAGTTTGCTCTTCTCCCAGTTGGCCGGAAGACGCAACTGGCTGAGGTGCCTGAGCACGAGGTCCCTGTGTTCGCACAACTGATCTCGAGAGTGTGCCAGCATGAGCCAGTCGTCGAGACAGTTGCGGATGCGAACGCCCTGTTCTCTCATGGGAACAAGGGTCCCCTCCGTGACTTTTGTGAAGACACGGGGAGACAGGGATAGCCCGAAGGGCAGGACCTTGTACTGATATGCTCGACCCTCGAACGCAAAGCGCAGAAATGGCCTGTGTCGAGGAAGAATTAAGACATGAAAGTACGCGTCCTTCAGGTCGATCGCTGCAAACCAATGTTGGGGACGGATGCATTTGAAAATGCGTTTCTGCATGAGCATTTTGAACCCACCACACCACACTCCATCCGCTTAGGTGGAGGCTGCTGCTGCGGCGCGGGAGCGAGGGCAGACACAGAAGGCCACCCCGGTGACGGGCAGACTGAGGGGCTGCGGGCAATGGGGTGGAGGCAGCAGCTGACCGCCGCGGCAGGATGTGCTTGATGGTCTCAGTCTGCTTTTCAGCCAGTTTCTGCTGGGCAAAGTTCTCGACCACATCGCCTTTGAGTGCTCTCAAGCGCACCTTACCAGCTGTGAGAACAGCTTTTGTTTGCTCAAGTCAAAACTAAAGCAAAAAGAAAAGAAAGAGAGAAAAAAGACCGCTCGCGCTGCTGTGCTGTCACCTGCACCAGTGTGGAGAGGTCCGAAGAAGAAGAAGCTCGCTCAGTTTCACAATCTCCTTGAAGGTATGTAGAACACATCGAAGTGCTTGGCTACAAAAACTGATGAAATCCTTACAAATATAGATGAAGATGAGGAAAATGATGATTGAGAGTTTATATTCTACACTAATACAACACACTAACATGACCAGTCGTCGAAGTACAGCATGGATAAGCAGCAAAAAGATCTAAGAACCAAATAAATGTTTTCTATTTTATGTTTGAGCTGTATTTTAGTTTCACCATTTGGCTGTAAAGAATGTTTACCTGTACAGAAGGTTACTAACGTTTACTCTATTGAAGGTTGGTTTTTTGATAACAGACTACACACTAGAGTCATCTTTATTCCTTGTGTTGCCAGGACTTTGTGGACTTATGGAACCCATAAGGAATGGTAATGCTTGAAAGTTCTGTTTTCTCCGATTTGAGGTACAGTGGAAAACTTTGGTTATACCAGCTATAATCCTCTAGAAAGAAAGGTCATCTTGGACTTAAATTGAAGCTTATAAACTTGGGAAGTATTTCATGTACATTTGAGGCAGTGATATATATAATAAAATGCTTGAAAATGATCACTTTTGATGACAATTTGTCAGGCGGACAGCCATTTTTTAGTCTTTTGGGGTATGTTGAGGGTGATATTTGACAGAAAAAAGGCAGCAATGCCCAGAATCTTTTTCTAGTTTCTCCTATGTATCAGGATACACCATGCAAAATTGTAGGGTTATATGGCCATTTATGTAGCTGCAGTACCTTTATATTCACAATTACATCATTCCACCAAAAGCTTTTCCCAAAAAGGGTGTTTTTTGGCCCCTGAGACCAAACGGGGCCGAGTTGGGGGTGGTCATTATCAACTTGTGATGGCCCAAGGTATAAGATAATAGGAAATAATAGTGAAAAAAGGTAGCAAAAACATCCTGAGGAGTGGACCTGGCTCCCGGCCTATTTCCAACTGCGCCACTTTCCATTGCTTTTCAAATGTAAACACTAGACAGATGTCTTTTAACCGTTGGTTAACCAGCGTTCTAAAAATGCAGCACTCAGGTTAAGTTCAACTTTTAAAAAATGCATCTCTCTAGTCTATAAGATCTTGCACTCTTTTTCGTTCCAACGACGTTGCGTCTTTTAAACTGCACTTCACAAACCATTCGCGAGCTTGATTACCCTCCCCGTGCCATAATCTTCTGCCAATTTAAAGTGTAACCCTTCAACAAGTAGGAAATTAAATATGTTGTAAATTACGATGTTTTCTTATTAATGAACCTCACCCACAAACTAGTACTTATATTAAGTAAATTGATACAATGGTAAAACAATTGCATTGTTAGATATTTAGTCCATAACTCCATGTTTTTGCCAAAGATAAAGGTAAGATTTAAAAAAAGTATACATTAAATTGCATTTAAAATGGGGTTTCAACAACTGTTATATTGGCTAGGCCTAACTAATATATGTTTTTATAGGGCAGGGTTTTCAATCTTTTAGATATCATATATGATCATTATCCTAACATTTGAAAGGCAGCTAAATATTATCATGTTTAAAGAAATAAACTATTGTAGATGTGTAACTTACAATAAAAATGCTAAATTAGTTTTGCAATGTGCAATGAATCAAGCAGCTCTCATTAATGCTTTTATTTTACTAACATGAATTAGTAGTGATGCAGGGAGGAGATGATTAAGCCAAATGTTATTTCTTAACAGCAGACAATCAAATAATAAATGAAGAGTAAAATTAAGTAATAATTTTATAAATAAATACAAATAAAAAAATAGTAATAATTAAACCATAATCAGGATCAAAAGTTTAATAAAGAAAAGTAAAACTAGAAAAAAAAGTTTGTTGAGACAAACTTTAAGTTGGCTTGAGAAAGCCGGACCAGACCGTTTGAAGAAGTTTAAAGTAGTTAGAAGTTTAAAGAAGTTAGAAGTTTAAAGTAGTTAGAAGTTTAAAGTAGTTTTCATTTTAATTGATAGATTAGTTAGAAAGAAAGAATAGTTAGGAAGAAATATTAGTTAGAAAGAAAGAGTAAAAAAAGATTATTTAGAAAGAAAGAGAAAGAAAGAAATATTAGTTAGAAAGAAAGAAAGAAAGAAAGAAAGAAAGAAAGAAAGAAAGAAAGAAAGAAAGAAAGAACGATAAATTGCACTGTAAAAAAATTATTGTGATTTTAACGGTAAAAGACTACAGTGCTACAGTGAAAAACTGTTAATTGGTTAACAGAAAGTTTCTGTACTATATACGGTAAATAACTGTGATAGATCTAATGGTACATTTAATGTAATTTTACTGTAAAATACAGTTAAATTTACTGTTTTTGAAAGTGAAAAAGAACAACTCATTGTATAATTTACAGTGAAAAACCGTAAATTGACATTCCCACAATTCCCTGCATGACACTTCACATTTGATCTATTTTTTGTTAAAATAACTATGTTTTTTCATAGTTTTCTTAGTTTGTTTTAATCAGTTATGTACATTAGGGTTTTATGTTACATTTAATGTTGTTAAATTAATGTTTATTGCATTTTTAAAATTTCATGTGTGTTACCATGATGGTGTTTAATGTTTGTGTGAATGACACTGTGCAGCTTCTATTATATTAGTATTACATTTCTAGTGGAAGAGCTGCTTGTGATGAGCTTTAATTGATCATGTGATGCTCATCACTTTTGTGATTGTTGGTTGTCAGGGTATTACAATGGTACAAAACAGATATTAATCCTTAATACTAATGAATTACGGTTTATTACTGTGAATTTTAAGTTAAGTCTGTAAAGAATGATAGATTAGTTAGAAAGAAATAGAAAAAAGAAAGAAAGAAAGTGAAAGAAAGATATATAGAAAGAATGAGAAAGAAAGATAAGTTAGAAAGAAAGCAAGAAAGAAAGAAAGGTAGAAAGATAGATTAGTTAGAAAGAAAGATAGATTTGTTAAAAAGAAAGAAAGATAGATTAGTTAGAAAGAAGAAAGATAGATTAGTCAGAAAGATAGATTAGTTAAAAAGAAAGAAAAAGGATAGATTAGTTAAAAAGAAAGAAAGAAAGAAATATAGATTTGTTAAAAAGAAAGAAAGATAGAATAGTTAGAAAGAAAGTGAAAGAAAGAAATATAGAAAGAAAGAAAGATAAGTTAGAAAGAAAGCATGAAAGAAAGAAAGGTAGAAAGAGATTAGTAAGAAAGAAAGATAGATTAGTTAAAAAGAAAGAAAAAGGACAGATTAGTTAAAAAGAAAGAAAGAAAGATAGATTTGTTAAAAAGAAAGAAAGAAAGAAATAAAGAAAGAAAGAAAGAAAGAAAGAAAGAAAGAAAGAAAGAAAATGGATTAGTTAGAAAGAAAGAAAGAAAGAGATTAGGTAGAAAGAAAGAAAGATTTGTTAAAAAAGATAGATAGATTTGTTAAAAAGAAAGAAAGATAGATTAGTTAGAAAGAAGAAAGATAGTTAGATTAGTTAAAAAGTAAGAAAAAGAATAGATTAGTTAAAAAGAAAGAAAGATAGATTAGTTAGAAAGAAAGAAAAAGATTAGGTAGAAAGAAAGAAAGATTAGATAGACTTACTTCCTACTTATTTTTTATTATTAATTTTCAAATTCACTGCCCTTGTTTAAAACAAGTTAATTTCATTCAATTAAAAGTAATTAGAAAAAAATAAGTTTAATTTAATTTTATATACACTGTAAAATGAATATGCTATATCTACTCAATAAAATTGTGCAGATTACAAGCAATATTATTAATTAAATTTAACACATTAGAATTGAGTAATAATTAATCAAATTCATTCCTTAAAAGTTAACCATTTAAAAAATTTGAAACAAAACATATCTGAATAACAGACAGACGTCAAAGATGAATTAAGAACTCTTTATTTTGTATTGCCAACATTGAAGACACCTGATGTTAACAAACAGAATCACTGAAGGAGAAAACCATAATGTTAAAACCGTAATTTTAAGTTACCACCATGGGGATCAGTGTGTGTTTTAGTTGGGCTCTTGACCCTTAAACCATTAACTTTAGATTTTGTTTGACTGCTGTACTGGAGTTATAACAGCCAGATGAACAAATAGAAAAGGTGATCTGATGGTGTTGGTTGTGGTTTAACATTATCATTATTTCACAATCATTTGACCTGAATCATTGAACTCATATAGAGCCCAATTTCTGAGTTAGATTTACTTTATTAATTATAGCAGCACTGTCCACGTACAGCATAATATTTTTAGCCTTTTCAATGAAATCCATATGATCAAATCAATAAAATAAAAAAACAGGAAGGCACACACTTTTTATGTATAGGCACACACAGACATCAAGAATTTGCGTATGAATCTCAGCAATGGTGACAAACAGATCACAAGCTCATTATTTATTCATGCAGCAATGCATGATGGGAGCCATGAATGAGTTTTGATTGGTGGCCAGAATGCACTGCAACATGCTTTATAATTGTCACCATTGTTGAGATTCACAGGCTGATTTAGTTTAAATTTAGTAAATTCAACTCAAAATAGTTTAGCTAAAATGATGAATATAATGAATCTGAAATTACTTATAAAATATAAGTACACTCAAATTAAAAAATATATCTGGATTTAGATAAATTTATTTCGTGCAACCCCTTGACATAATAAAATTAAGTAAAGTCAACATGACATTTTTTTCAGTATAGATAGATAGATAGATAGATAGATTTAGAATGGTAGTTTAAATGAGTCTAGGGCTTCAGGGAGTTTAGATTTGAGTTTTTGGCTTGTGCACTAATGGGCCACCGTAGTCTTGGCTCAATTTGAGCACTCTGCAATGTAAGTCTATGGGATTTTTATGATTTTTTATATTCATTTTTAAGAAAACTGAAATATAAATCAGTCTGAAAAGATATAGCACACCAAAAGTCTGAAAGTATGACCCGAGTTTGTAGAGTTAAAGCTCTAGGAGGAGTTAGAGTTGAAAAATTCTGAGTAAGAAGAAGAAGAAGAAGAAGAAGAAGTTTAAACAGCATTTCAGTAAGTTGGCTTTCTCAAGCCAACTTAATAAACAGTTAAAATCACTTCCAATATTTCTAAGTAAAATATAATTAACACACTCTGAATATAATATTCTTGCCTAAAGATAAGTAAAGTTGTTTGAGAGATCTCTCTTTGAAAAGACTGAAAAGGCTGTGAAAGAGCAGCTGAGTCCAAGGTAAGACTGACCCTCCTCTAATGCAGTTGCTGATCAGCACATTAGTTCCTCTTTCCGATCTCATTCCAGCAGACTCGAGAGACAAAGACATATCTTTCTTTTGTGGTTTCACACTGGAGAGGATTGTGTACAGATTGTCTTCACCCCAAATGTGTCAGAAAGTTGTTCATCTTAATATAATACACAAGTCAGAACTGCTGCACAAATCCCTTCTGCAAGATCTTCAGCTGATATAACATTAGTTTATTACTTTATTCTGAGACATTCGAGCATTTGTTGTCTAACGGGAACTTAAAGACTTTCCCCTCATCTAACAGCAAGTACAAAAGTTCACCCTAAGTCAATCAGCTACATTTGAGGCATAAAGATTAATAAAAATAAAGTATTAAACATACATTTTAAATGATAATAATGGTAAACACATCAAAATTATAGTTATGATTAACACATCAACATAATGATGATTTCTTAAAATATGATTACATTTGATTAAATGTTATTTAAGATCTAAATGATTAAATGATAAAACCATAAGTAAATGATAAAACATAAGTAAGATAGATAACTTTTCCTTTTCCTATTTCATCAATTAGTAAACCAGAAAGCTTGAAAAAGAAGGTGTTCAGTTGATAAACTGATTAGTGTTCCAGGACAGCAAGTTGAACTGTAGGTCTAAATTATTGCTCATCTCAGCTCTTCTCAATCCTGAAAATAACTTTTTAAAGCTCTTTAAGGAAGAAAAGGTTTATTCAACACTTCCCGACTCTTCCTAACCCTCGTTATCCCTATGCACAAGGAATCATGGATCTTCTTCCAGGCCTCCAGCTCAGATTTCAACAGAGCTGCTCGTGAGCGGATGAGCTGAGATTTCTCACTCTTGCTCCCGTCGGCCAGGCTTATACTCTCTTTGCAAATAAATAAGACATCGAAGCCAATAAAGAGGGCATTTAGGCCAATGAATCCAGCTCTAGCAGACTTTGAAAGAGCTAGTGGCGTCCCTTTTGCCAGCTGTCCAATGTCAGGAAGGTCTGCTGCCAGTTTGGGAATGCTACGGGAACTTCGTGTCCCCTGGAGCCCAGCCTTGGTTGCAGTCACAAACACCTCCTCAGTCTGGAGTATTTTAACAGCAGAAGCTCCATCTACCAGAGCATCAACACCTTTGGCCAATGATGCAACCCTACGTGCTTCACTAATTGCCTGTTTCGTAGCAGTGAAACTAAACCCAGCAGACTTTAATCCAGCTTTAGCAGACTTTAATCCAGCTCTAGTAGACTTTGTTGCAATCCCCTCCTCAGTTTTAACAGCTGAAGCTCCATCTACCATAGATTCAATACCTCTGCCCAATGCTCCAGAACACAGTCCCAGTTTCCCAGCTGTAATGAAACTAAACCCAGCAGGCCCCTTTACATGATCCCGTCTACTGGCATGCTCCAGACAGTTTATAATCTTCTCCACATCCTCCATGTATTGATGGAAAATATTCTGGCTTTTTCTACTATGCCTTTGGTTGACTACTACTTCAGTGACGCCTGTGACCAAACTATTTGCCCCACTGGTAACCCCCAGACTGACACCTGCTATAGTGAGACCCAGTGACGCTCCTGCAGTGACGGGGGCCAGAGCAAGACCCACAATGGACAAAACACCCCCTACTATCCCAACCGAACTGCCAGCCACAGCGGAGATACTGGCTCCCTTCTTCATCTTGTCCAGCTGAACTGCACTCTCTTCCAGATCTGACAGGAACTTCTCCATTCTAGAGTGACGCTGACTGAATGAATCAATGAAGTGCAGAGTGTATTCCTGAAAAATTAAAGTAGGCTTTGTGTGCTGGTCCATCCTAGACAATAATAGAAATATATAATTTACAATTAAAAACATCTTTCAAGATGCACCTGAATGTGAAGAAAACATCAGATCATAAATATAGGTCTCACCTTATTTTGCATAACAGCTTCAAATGATGAAGCATTTTTTGCATGGAGTCCTCACTGAAGTTCAAGCTGATCTTCACTACAGGCTGAGCCTTCTTACGTCTGTAGAGAGTTTCAGCAGGATTAAGAAAGACTTGCCTATATTTTAATACAGGTCTATATTTTAGAGATGATCATAAAAGCAAATAAAATCCAGGTTGAAAAATGTTTCCACTCAGTTTGGCCTTTTGGTTATTATGAATAATGAAGATGTTAAAGCTGCAGTCCGTAGTTTTCCCTCTTTGTCGCCATCTCTGTTCGAAATCTGCAATCGCAGTTATTCGCGGAATTAACAACTTTACGTGGGTTGTGGCTCGGCATGGCACAGCGTGGATGAATACAATGTTTTGAGGAGAATGTGCGGCTGTCAGTCACCGCGCTGGTGTGGATACTGTCATTCGCAATCACAGATTCAACTTTTTGGAAGTAAGACCAACATAAGAATTTTCACTGGGAAATGTCGTCTGAACAAGTAAGTAACATCCACTTTTGTTCTGATCAACTAAGGGAAAAAAGCATTGCTGTAAATCGTGCTGATTTAATCTAACGATTGCTTATCATATCACGTCAAACCGTGCAAACTATGCTTTGTCCTCAAATTGTTAATGTTAACAACATCAGCATTGCGTGACTACATTTAATGCCCTTCTGATATTTATCCTTGTTTTCGCATGGGCCGGTTGCAGTCTCTCTTTTTTTCTCTGTCCGAAGTCTTTCGCGTTTGTTCGTGAATCTCCAGTTGTCACTGGTGATTGTCGTTTGAACCTTTCTGGATCCGCCATCAAATTGATAAGTTAAATCATATCAAGTGCTGTGAGAAAAGGCCACCAACATCCTCACACTCATAGCCTACTAGCCGAGACTCCTTCTTTATGTGTACAGATGTGTTGTAATGACACAAATACATGCTTGAATTTCCCGCGGAAATCCACCAGTACCACTGGAATTAAATACATTATTACAAGCTTACCGTTTTGAATAGAGCTAAGGCACGCAGTTTTGAACACTGGCTGGTTATGTACTTGCTCAAAAATTTATTTTTGATCATTTTTAACCCAAAAAAGCTACGGACTGCAGCTTTAAATTAACCCAGATCTTACCCTAATATTTATAATACTTACCTATGAGTATCTTCAGACCCCAAATCACTCTCGGATCTGAGGGAAAAAAATAAATGTAGATTTTTTTTTAAATTATTGATCTAATTATGGAATTAAGCCTTTGATTTAGTTGATTTAGTAAACACCACTGAGATTATTTTGATAATCAGTGTATTAACGTGTATATAATCAAAATACTATCCTTTTAAAATGAACATTGCATGAATGTCAGTACTAACTTTTTCTCCATTCTCTCACAAATCAGTTTTGTGATTCGTATGTATTTTTCTAATTGAAAGGACAGGACGTCCAAATTACTAAGTGAAGGAAGGAAGAAGGTTTTTGCATCTCGTTTAAAGTGGATGAGGAGAGGAGAGGACTTTCTTGCAGCTGTGATGACTGATCGCACACTTTTAGGACTCTCGTTCTCAGGCAAAAAGCTCTGTCCAGTGAAGACAAACGGTGAGGTGACTGCGAGATTCTCCACTGCATCCAGGAAGACGTCAAGTTCCTCCAGCCCCTGAAGTGTGTTCTCCAGGACAGCTCCCAGTTCCTTCTCCAGCTTCTTATTTATGGACCCAGGTTTTACAGTATTCTTCAGGCACTCCCCCAATGCCTTGGCTTTATTATTTAAACGCTTTAGATACTTAAACTTATGACTGACTTGGTCCTTGATGTCTCTCATCATATCCAGCTCTTTCTCTCTCTCACGGGTCCATATTTGTTGTTTGTCACAGAAGTCCCTCACTGTCTGAATGTAGTTGAGTGTGTCCACTACATACTCCGACAGGAGCTCCTGTAATTGTTCCCTGCGTTATAGAATAAAAATAGATAACAATGATATTTCCTATCTGAATAAATATGTGAATAATGCATTTCAAAACAATGTAATCATTAGCTTTAACTGCTTAGTAGGTTATTCTGAGCAGGTTAAGCAGATTTCAGAGAAACGTTTCCTTCCTACCAATCAAAAGAGCTATTCGTCAAGATTATTTTAAGATCAACATAACAAAATCCGCAGTGTTAAATTAACACTCCTCTGTGTACATGTGTCCACAATACAGGGTGATAAAATTAGTGATGGGACGGTTGATACTGGGGCTCTAATGCTCCGACGCAGTTTTTAAAGCACTATTGTATCACAAACTGTAACGATGCTTGTATCGAAATGACAATACCACAAGAATGATGACGTTTGAAGCATCGAACGTCATTCAGTATCGGAAAGTCGGACTCGGGACAGCTGGTTTGAAAAAATTGGTGCTTCGCGACCTCACCTGATGCATAAAAATGGAAATGATTATCGATGAGGCATTATTTATTTAAATGATTTAACACATTCTTTCCTATAACATAAATTATATAAAAAACAGAACACCCAAAATATCTTTTCAACTTATCGTAAATTACTATAATTATGATCACATGGCTACTTGTATATTTTATATTATTGATCAATATGGGAATCCATTGACCAGGCTATGATACGAGTTGTGGTCTCATTGCCACAAATTAATTTAGATGAGATTAGATGGAACTGTATTGATCCCAGGTTGATTCCACTCTTATGTCACGGACTTCCGAAGCTTTGTTTGGACACATGCTTTTTCTTCTCTGCTGTGATTTGTTAGATATAGTGGAGAAAACAAGTCTGACCACCAGATATCGCTAATGTGTATTGTGTTAAAAGCTTTGAGTAATGAACTGTTTTTGGCACAATTTGATGAAAGCCTCAAATGCTTCAGAAAGCCTTGGTTTCCCATCACTAAAATTAACACTGAAGCATTGTTGAAGTTAATGAGATAATTAAGTGATTCATTTGTGATGATTGACCATTAGTCGTGACACCTGATGTTAATAAGCAGAATTAGTGTTGTCACGGTACCAAAATGTCAGTATTCGGTACCAATACCAGTGAAAATCCACGGTTCTCGGTACCAATTTCGGTACCAAAGGGCTAGAAATCAATAAGTTATTTGCTGATACTTCCTCGTCATCATGGAGAGCGCAGTTCGCACCATTTCAAAAATAGTCAATCTCCGAATGCGAATGAACTTAGTCTAAATTAGTATTGTTTTTATACAGTATGAGGATCCTTTTTCAAATACAAGGTCAATATTGATTTTCACTAACGACAAAACAACAAATTATCCATGAACTTATATGGAACTACCCACTAAACATTGGACGTCGGATAGACGTGCAGATCATGTCTATATTGGGTCCGTCGGTCCATGACCAATTCTGGACATCTATTCGATGTCCAAACTAGGTCCACTATTTGGACGTCCAACCATGACCCAACTTGGACGTCATATTGACGTTCAACATTGGACCTTTGAACTGGGTAATTTTTTGGACGTCATTTGGACGTCTATGACAGGTGCAGGAAATTTACATGATTACTAGGGGTGTAATGGTTCACAAAATTCACGGTTTGGTCCGATATATATGATACACTTGTGTCACGGTTCGGTTCGGTACGTTTTTGATACAGCAAAAAGAAAGAAATGCCAGGGAAATTTCCTTGATTTAATTTTATTAAAACTAAAATCATAAAGTATGATTTTTTTTACTTTGAGCAATTCTAGAGCTATAATTGACTCTTCTTAGGAGCATATAAAACAAAACAGCTCCTTGGAAAAAATGAAATGTAATATTGTAGTAGTTATAAACAAAGGTTTATTTTAGTTCAGATTAACATTTGAGGGCATCAATTGTATTCATAATGTCAAAATAAAACTGACGTAATGTTACTTGAAGGCATTATGCCTACTATTCCTGCCAAACTTCCATGGTTGCAGTTAGTGTTACTACAGTAAATCCATGGTGAATGTTGCAGATCTGTGGACACTGATAGTTCATTCATGGCACAATGTTTCTTCCTGGTTCCTACATCAGCGCTGTTTGATCCGTTAATAACGGAGAAATGTGAATGTTTCTCACTAGATCTCGCAGCGATGTTATTACTTCTGTGGCGAATTCAAATGCTTTCTTTACTGGATCTCTTATTAGCGCTGTGTAGTAACAGTGTCGCATGATCACGATCGGCTCACGCTGCACTGGTCCAAACTGATAAACGGTCCTTCAACCACACAATAACGAGCAGTTTCGTTCCGCTTGCATTACGTTTTCCATTTGATGTTGGGCAATGTTGTGGTCGCACCGGCGTCTCTTAAGCCGCGTTTCCACCGCAGGAACTTTCCCCAGGAACTAGGAACTTTGGGCTGGTACTCGATGTGTTTACACCGCAGGAACCAGGGTCTAAATGAAGTTCCGGGTAAATATTTCCCCCTCCGATAGTCCCTGCTCACTATGAAGGACTAAAAATGACAGAACGAAAAATAAATAAATAAATTAATAAAAGTAGAAATAAATAAATAAATGCAGAAATAATAGTGAAAATAAATACATTTTGGTATTATAAATGGCTATTTCTGTATTTTTACATGTATTTATTTATTTATTTATGCATTTTTATATGTATTTATTTATGTATTTATACATTTATTTATATATTTATGTATTTATATATTTATTTATTTATATATTTATATATGTATTTATTTATACATTTATTTATTCCTACATTTATTTATTTCTGTATTTCCACATTTCTACATTTATTTATTTCTGTATTTCCACATTTCTACATTTATTTATTTCTGTATTTCCACATTTCTACATTTATTTTTCCCTGCGCATGTATGCTAATTGACCAATGGCTAACCACGCCCCCTCCACTCACTCGGACAAACAGTCAACATTCGGTAACAGGCGCTTTGGCAGCTGTCACAGTAGGAGACATTTCACAGGAGTCAATTGATGATTTTTTGGAGACAGAAAGATTATATATCATCTCGATGTCACCAAAAGGGCCTTAAATATGCATTGGAGGGTTATATTAATAATTTTATAGTTGAGAAGGTCGATAAGCTTTAGCTCCAGAACAAAGATTTACAGTTCACAGTGTAAACGTTATAGTTTGGTGCTATTTCGCTTCAAACGCTCGCTTTATACGCGTGTCCTATTCGCTTTGGATTCAAAATGTTCAAGCGTCGAAATAGACGCGGATACGCGCGAATTTGACGCTCTATTCGCGTTTGGTGTGAGCGCAGAATAATGAACAGGCTGCGATGTCAAGATTGCATTGCTGGAATGTGTGTGTGTGTTTGTGTGTGTGTGTGTGTGTGTCAGAGAGCGGGCGCGATCGAACAGTGGAAACATAAAAACATACTCCATTTTGTTCATACAGGACATAATTAAAACTGCAAAGTGTTTAGCCTACTTATATTTGTGTAAAACACAACATTGTGCTTTTGTCAAACTGTAAACTCTTGTCAAACTGTAACCTACAACTGTCACCCAACCAAAATCACACACACACGCTGTTTAAAGCCAAAATGACAAGAAAAAACAAAAACGAATGAAAACCGATAACCGCAATGCATTGCAATGGACGAGGAAGCAAGCAGAGAATGTCCGAGTGTATTGGGTTAGCTATGCGTACTGTGATTGGCTCATCGCGTTTGGGGGCGTGGCTTAGCCATTGGTCAATTAGCATACATGCGCAGGGAAAAATAAATGTAGAAATGTGGAAATACAGAAATAAATAAATGTAGAAATGTGGAAATACAGAAATAAATAAATGTAGAAATGTGGAAATACAGAAATAAATAAATGTAGGAATAAATAAATGTATAAATAAATACATATATAAATATATAAATAAATAAATATATAAATACATAAATATATAAATAAATGTATAAATACATAAATAAATACATATAGAAATGCATAAATAAATAAATAAATACATGTAAAAATACAGAAATAGCCGTTTATATTACCAAAATGTATTTATTTTCACTATTATTTCTGCATTTATTTATTTATTTCTACTTTTATTTATTTATTTATTTATTTTTCGTTCTGTCATTTTTAGTCCTTCATAGCTCACGAGGTAGTACTTTTTCAAAGTTCAGGAACTTTCAGGGGTGGGACTTGTGCGCTGCACAAGCTGATTGGTTGTGTTCACGCTGCATTTTGGTTGGATGACTCCACGCAGTATTTTATTTATTTTTAACCTCCCTTTTTAAAAAAAATCTATTGCGGTTCGTGTCGTGGCTTCATGCAGTAAGAGTTGTCTGTCTGCAAATATGGAATTTAATTTAAAAAAACTGGTGGACTGGCGACGAGTTTCAGGCTTTATTTTGTGGAAGAGGAAACTTTCTGTGCGTTCGTCCCAGCCATCTCACGGTCAAATGTCCGCAATAGCTGATAACATACAAATTTTATATCTAACGTTAGCATTACGAGCTTACTGAACACGCTTTATCAGTGCTCGTCTCTTTTCTGCCACAGCTTTTATTATTAAGTCATTATGTTTACACATTGTCATCTATTGCAAGGCACTCCAAACCATGTTATAAATTTAATATAACAGGATTGAAATAGCGCTTTGAGGTTAGTAACAAACCACTATTTACAAGACTGTCACTATTTATGATTGATAGACAGGGTTCAGGCTTTTTTTAAGCGTATTTGCGAAAGAGGAAATTTTTGCGCGTTCGTCCCAGGCATCTCACAATAACTGATAACATACGTTGTCTAATTTTATACGCATACGAGTTTTCTGAACACGCTTTAGTATCAGTGCTCGTCTATTTTGTTTTGTTAATTACCTCGTTAGTAAACCAATACATAACTGCAGCACAGTTTGAATCTCCTCCATACTTATTATAAATGTGGCGCTCAAAACTGATTACTGTCCGTCGCAGACTGGGAGGAGCAGTTGCGCGCAGTTTACCTTCCCTGTACTTTAGACCGCGGTGTAAACGCAGAAAGCAACTGGTCTGGGGCAAAAAAAGTTCCTGGGACAAATTTTTCCGGGTAATTTCGGTGGAAACGCGGCTTTACATTATGAGCGCGCTTGCCACGCGCAATGCGCGTGTGTGTGTGTCTCAGCGCTTTAATAAAGAGGACCCGCAACAGCACGCGCTCAGTGCATGCGTGCATGCATGCATCAAGGAACCGGGTTTGAACGGGTCCTCGGTACCACCGGTACTTAAGAAAACTTGGTACCGTGACGTTTACGTTTTTTTAGTACCGACTTGGTACCGAAGTACCGGGTCTTTTGACAACACTAAGCAGAATCATTGTAGGAAAGAGAAACAACAAGAACAGAAAAAAGAGAAACACAAGAACTACAACTAACTTCCTGTCATTACACATTATTGCACTTATTATTAACCAGTTTGATGTGGGAAGATGTGGGAATGGAAGGCTATCACTTTCATTGTTATCCTCAATTTACATTTAAGACAGAGATCCATTTACATGCTGAGAGGGAAGACAAATGTAATACAGTATAAAATGTTGGAGCAGAGATTATTCTTTGTTCTTGACTTTGTTGAACCCAAGGTTCTTTGTGTACTTTGCCACTACTATACTGTAATAAACTTCATTTTTTAGGTCTTCGAAGTCCATTTCAGTTTTTCTAACATTGGTTAGTGTTTTGCTTCAATCCTTTGTCCTGTCTTGTCTGCAATTTAATGTGGTTGTGTTCTCCTGAGATATTCAGTTCAGATATCCAGATATCCAGTTCTCCTGATATTCAGGAATACCATTACCCTTACATTAAACTGGTTATATTCAGTAAAATAACATGTCTGGGCATGTTCTTTTGAGAATGTGTGTGCACAGCAAAAACTCTCCTGGGAGTTTATATGGCTCCAGACTCAAGAGTGTTAAAGTGTTAAAATATGAGTGTTAAATTAACACTCAAGACAAGAGTGTTAAAGTTAATGGGCTCATAATATGATTCATTAAGTGATGATTGACCAATATTGAAGACACCTGATGTTAACAAGCAGAATCACTGAAGGAGAAAATCTTTAAGACACCGTTATGGTGATCAGTGTTTGCTTTAGTTGGTCTCTTGACCCTTAAGCTGTTAACATTAGGTTTTGTTTGGCTGTTGTATCTGTCAGATGAACAAAGAGAATTGTTGATCAGGTGGTGTTGGTTATGTTTTGACATATTCATAATTGAACCTGATCACAAAGCTCATTTAGAGAGTTATGTTTAAGTTGTTATTTACTGCAGCCCTGCAATTCTACAGCAAATGATTTTCAGCATTTTCAAAATAATCCAAAATAATTCTTAAAAGTTGTTCTGATCAAAAGACAAAATTACTTTATTATTTAGACACACTGACATCAGTTATCAGCCTGTGAATCTTAACAATAGTGACAATAATGAAGCATGTTGCAGTGCATTCTGGGTGTCATCAATCAAAACTCATCCATGGCTCACATCATGCATTGCGGTATGAATGAATTATGAATCTGAATTGTCTTAGTAATTACCTTTCCCTAATTGAATATTCTTTTTGTCACCATTGTTGAGATTCATACATTGATTCTTGATGTCTGTGTGTGCCTAAAATAAATAATTTGTTTTATCAGAACAACTTTTAAGAAATCCTTTAGATTATTTAGAAAATTCTGGATCTTATGCTGTAATCAACAATATACATTTATGTCAGAGATTAGACTAAATGAGTTCAGTGATTCAGTTCAAATTATGTTTATGTCAAACCATAACCAACACCACCTGATCAACTTTTCTCTTTGTTCATCTGGCAATTATAACTCAGATACAACAGCCAAACTAAATCTAATGTTAATTTGTCTTTGTCTCTAGGATACGTACCAAAAACCTTAAAGTTGGCTATGATTAAACCGCTTGTTAAAAAACCACAACTTGAGCCTACAGAATTAGTCAATTACAGACCGATCTCGAATCTACCTTTTCTGTCAAAGATATTAGAAAAAGCAGTATCTTCACAACTGTGTTCCTTTCTTGAATGAAATAATGTCTGTGAGGATTTTCAGTCCGGATTTAGACCTTACCATAGTACAGAGTCAGCTCTCGTTAGAGTCACAAATGATTTGCTCTTATCATCCGATCGTGGTTGTGTCTCTCTATTACTTGATCTTAGTGCTGCATTTGACACTATCGACCACAACATTCTTTTAAATAGACTAGAAAACTATGTTGTCATTAGTGGAACTGCATTAGCATGGTTTAAATCATAATTATCTGACCGTTATCAGTTTGTAGCAGTAATGAAGAGATGTCTCATCGATCACAAGTTCAGTATGGCGTACCACAAGGCTCAGTACTAGGAACGCTGCTGTTCACTCTGTACATGCTACCCTTGGGAGATATCATTAGGAAACATGGAATTAGTTTTCACTGTTATGCCGACGATACTCAGCTGTATATTTCTTCAAAACCTAACGAAACTTACCACTTCACAAAATTAACGGAATGCATAGCTGATATAAAAAATTGGATGACTAGTAATTTCCTACTACTTAATTCTGAAAAAACTAATTCTGAAATTCTAATTATTGGACAAAAAACGTCCTCATGTAATAATCTAGAATACTGTCTAACACTTGATGGCTGCTCTGTCAAGTCTTCGTCGTCGGTTAGGAACCTGGGTGTGCTCTTTGATACCAATCTTTCATTTGAAAGTCACGTGTCTAGTATCTGTAAAACTGCATTTTTCCATCTTAAAAATATATCTAAATTACGTCATATGCTCTCATTGACAAATGCGGAACAATTAGTTCATGCGTTCATGACATCAAGGCAAGATTATTGTAATGCTCTACTGGGTGGTTGCCCTGCACGCTTAATAAACAAACTGCTGGTCCAAAACATAGCAGCTCGAGTTCTTACCAGAACCAGGAAGTATGACCATATTAGCCCGGTTCTGTCAACACTGCACTGGCTCCCTATTAAACATCGCATCAATTTTAAAATATTGCTGATTACTTACAAAGCACTAAATGGTTTAGCTCCGCAGTACTTGAGCGATCTCTTAACGCATTATTGTCCTTCACGTCTATTGCAATCTCAAAATTCCGGCCAGTTAATAATACCTAGAATATCAAAATCAACTGCTGGCGGTAGGTCCTTTTCCTATTTAGCACCAAAACTTTGGAACACTCTTCCTAACATTGTCCGGGAAGCAGACACAATCTGTCAGTTCAAAGCCAGATTAAAGACACATCTCTTTGACCTAGCATTCACATAACACATTATAGACTTCTTTAATTCAATGTTAGGCTGCATAGATTAGGTCAGCCAGAACCGGGAACACTTCCCATAAATCCTGTTGTACTCGTTACATCATAAGAAGAATGGCATCTACGCTAATTTTAAGTGTTTTTATTTATCCTGAGGTTTTCCAGCAGCCTGCTGGATCCAGGCCGTATCCAGATCTGGCAAAGGACCTGCGCCTGGACCCGATGACAACGCAGTGCTGAAGTACCAACTAGTCTCTCCCTGTGGAGGATCCCTTTACCACTCCAGATAAAGCATTTTCGGAAATTCGTTTTACGTACCTACCCCGAAGTGATAAAATAAAATTCTGTATCAAAATTTATAAGGAAAGCCCAGTACTTTGTTTAGGCTTGGTCTGTAGGGAATTCCAAACCTGCACACATATATTCAAACGCACATAACTATAGAACCAATTCTTAATGCGCATGTGAACGCCATCAGCTGTTTCTCACAGGTTCGCGTTTAAAGTCTGTGTAGAGAGAATGGTGTCGTCTTAGCGGCCCCTAATTTAATAACAAATGATCGTTGCGACAGAAGCGAATCAATCAAAACTAACTTTAGCTCGAAAATAACTTCATTAAAGGACCGCTATAAAGCCAAAACAATCTCTGTTACCATACATTATATGTCTATCTCTGTAAAGCTGCTTTGAAACAATCTACATTGTTAAAAGCGCTATATAAATGAAGATGACGTGACGTGACGTTAACAGTTTAAGGGTCAGGAGCCCAACTAAAGCAAACACTGATCACCATAACGGTGTCTTAAAGGGGTCATATAATGGTTCATGCACTTTTACAAGTTGATTGTACTGAAATGTGTGTTGGCAGTGCCCGTACACAACCATCATAAAATGATATAAATCCATCCAGTGTTTTTTTTTTAAATCTTCTTATATGTTTCCTCCTGTCTCAAATCAAGCTGTTCGATATTGTGACGTCACAATATCGACGCCCCTCCCACGATGGTTGATTGACAGTTAGTGTTTCAACACAGACCCGCCCTCGCGCCCTCGTGAGTGAGCTGTCAATCATAGCACGCGCAGACGCACGTTCATTGTTGATAGCTGGAGTGCTGAGTAGAATGGCGTCGGTCTAGTGTTCTGTTCTTGGGTGCAATAAGGAACACAGCATCATATTGATGTTCCTAAATCCGTACAGCTGAAGACGCAGTGGCTGAGTTTGTTTTCGAAAGGAATATTCCCCATGATCAACGTCAATGCTTTCATGTTTGCGCGAATCATTTCACCAGACTGCTTTACAAACGAGGATCAGTAAAAAGCTGGTTATTTGCTAAGAAGCTGCTCCTGAAAAAAGGATCAGTACCAACTATTCGTGTTCCTGCTGAACCTCCAGAAGAACTGAAGTGAGTGTAACATTTTATTGACCTTTATATTAATCTTTATATTAATCTTTGCAAATCGTTAGCAGCTTCAAGATGAATGCGGCTATTTT
This sequence comes from Abramis brama, assembly GCF_963993115.1. NCBI lineage: Eukaryota > Metazoa > Chordata > Actinopteri > Cypriniformes > Leuciscidae > Abramis > Abramis brama. The sequence goes on along the minus strand of NC_139963.1, from coordinate 46,339,133 downwards.
TACACTAGGGCACATTAGAGCATGTTTTCTATGTACGACGTTCTCTATATAATTCATAATCCCACGTTTATAATGAACGATGCGTTATTGTGTTATTGTGTTACTGTGTATGCACAGAACAGAGGGGCGGGGAGAGCAAAGCTCATTATCATTTAAAGACACATGCACTGAAACAGTGTGCTGAAAACAGAGCTGTTTTTGACCAGGTAAAATGAGTGTTTTCTTTCAATACTAATGAGAATTTTTAATTAAAGTATATTACAAACTTTTAATTTAGACCTTATAGAATCATATTAGCTTGTACAAAAATGACATTATATGACCCCTTTAAAAATTGATTTTCTCCTTTGGTGATTCTGCTTGTTAACATCAGGTGTATTCAATAATGGTCAATCATCATTCAATGAATCACTAAATTGTCTCATTAACTTTAACACTCTTGAGTGTTAATTTTAACAATCATATTCTAACACTTTAACTCTTGAGTCTGGAGCCATATAACTCCCAGGAGAGTTCATTTAACATTTAACACTGGAGTTTTTGCTGTGTGTCAACGCATTTGTGTGTGTCTCATTACACACCCTGTTCTTTATTCTTCTCAACAAGAAAAAGGTATTGTTTTTCTATAACATCTGTGTTTCACAACACCAATAGGAATGTTCTCAAAAGAACATGCCCAGACATGGTATTTTAATGAATATAGCCAGTGTGGTGTAAGTGTAACGGTATTCCTCAATGTTTTGACTCAAATATTTTGACTCAATTAATTTTGACTCAAATGTCATATAAAGAACAAGGGGTGAGATATTAGCTGCCATAAAACATATTTGACAACAACTGATCTGCCAATCTGGGATGAGATATAACCATTGTAAAACATATTTGACAGCCACTGACCAGTCAGTTTGAGTGACACATGGCCATAAATCATGGTCATAAATCAAGTCATAAGGTTATAAATCACCATTGTGACAGTGTGTATAGGATATTCTACTTGTAACCAAGTAACTCCACCATTAGTTTCTTTTTTAGAGAGTTACGCAATATTGTAATGCATTCTTTTTGAAAGAAATATAATAGCCCTAAGTTATGTAAACAAAACCAACTTCTTGTTCTGCATTCTAGGCTGTGTTTTGCAGTGTGATGACATCTCACCTAGACAACTGTGTTTGTTCCCTTAAACTTCATCAAATGGGTTATAACATTAATACTAACACTTACTATTTTACATATATATAGCACTTAACTTCTTTAAAAAAATCCTTTCCTTTTCCTTTAATCCTCCCTTGTCTGACTTCATCATCAACAAAAAAACTTGCTATGTGTGTACTGTGCTAGACTAACTGGGACTCATCACAGCACTTTTGCATATTGCTGCTCTAGGTTGGCTTGATTGCTTCTATTGCTCTCCTCATTTGTAAATCACTTTGGATAAAAGCATCTGCTAAATGATTAAATGTAATGACGTTCTTATTCACCTTAAAAATAGAAATTAAATTTGTGTTGACTGTCTTTTTTTCTTAGTTTAATTACATTCTGACATGCCTTTTTGTTTTGGATGTAACTTTGTGTGATTATAGGCAAGGCAAGGCAAGTTATATAGCACATTTCATACACAATGGCAATTCAAAGTGCTTTACATAGAAGGAATTAAAATAATAAAAAGAAATAAGAATAATTAAAACAGTTTAGAAAAATAAAATAAAATACAGTACAGTACAAACAGTCGGACGAACAGCGGCACAGTGCTCATTCAGTAAATGCATAGCTAAACAGATGTGTTTTGAGTCTGGATTTGAATGTGACTACTGTAGGAGCACATCTGATCGCACATCACATCTGATAGCCTAAAATATTTTGGGAAAAAATATTTGAACTAATCTAAAGATAACAAATAATAAAGTACCCACCTGGTGTCCATCGTAGTCTATTTCAGAGTAGTCTGTGGATGGTTAGCTCTGGTGATGAAACTTGTCAAACTAAGTGGAGAAGGCAAGAGGAAAATCTTTTGTTTTTTCTCCAGACGGAGGTTTAAGTTTCGTTTCATTCTCTCCCATTTTCTTAGTTCCACCCCTCAGCTCAGAGGTTCAAGTTTAAAAAGAATGTGTAGGTGTCTGTTTATATTCCTTATGGGTGTTTTTGCTTCACTCTTACCTATATAACATTTTTGAATAAATAAATGTATCTGCTTAGTGCACGGTATTCATCTGGACTTGTAGTTCTTTGTACAGCACACCAATTATATGTATTTCTTTTTAAATGTCAATTTTAAATGTTAGACCCCTAGACTATCTCGGGGGTCATAAGTTAACACATTTATACTTTTGTTTGCCAAAAAAGCAAGGCACGTTGTCTATTTTCTTTAAATAAACCTTTTACTTTATTATATTCTATTCTATTCTTTAATGACCAGCATTTTTTATTAGAAATGTATAGCTGAGTGGTTTCCTCACATAATTTTCACTTAGAAAACTTTTTAAATGTATGACTGAACCTTTTTTTCTTTTGACAAACCTACATTTCAAATTATTATTCAAATAATGTGTAACATAATGTGTAAGGTGTGTGTAACAACCACATGTTGATACTTGTTGATTCAGGTTTCAAGTATAGCAATGCTCAAGAAAGCTAATTTTAGTAAACTTTGTGGTGGGTGATCCAGAAAGCTTTATACTATAAGAAAATATTATGGAAATCATTTTCAAAATGTGCATATGATTCAACATGTAATTATACAATATTTACAACATGAATATGATGGTTTCTTGTTGTTTTAAAGTTTTTGTTTGTTTATACTAACATTTTTAACTAGCACTTCAATATCCAGCACACAATTAAAGAGATGAGCTTAGGATGTTTCAACTATTACCATCTTCTTTGACCCCAAATAAACAGGTAATGGAATGTTCTATCAAAGCGGTCGACACAATATACAGTTAGATATTTGTGTGTGTGTGTATAAATTCTGTTCTGTCAAACCTGGCTGCCGTTGAAAGCTCGTCCTTCCCTGGCCAACACTGACAGAACGCGGAAACTCGACCACTCCCCCACACAGGGACGCTATGCCTCCCATGCAAGGGCGTAACTTTGGGTCATTGGGGGGGTTAAACTTGCGGCATATTTATTAATTTATTTATTGAATAATTTTCTTGTGTAAAAGGTAAAATGCTAATTTGCCGTTCCTGTATTAGAAAAACATTGTGATACTTTTACTGATTTAGGCTACTTAACGTAAATGCAGCTGTTCACTTGACTATTTATGCCATAATGACACAGTAGTTAAATTAAGTGTTTAAGCACTAGCCAGCAGTGGCAGCTTCCACTTAATTGTTTTTTTTTTTTTTTTAAGATTAATCAATTGCATTACTGTATTGGCACCTACATGCAGCAAATGTATTATGCACAATTCAACTCTCAATACATTACACAATACAGGGTGGCACACTGGAGTGCAGCTTGCACCTTTATTCTGAACAGATTTCACATATTAGTGGGCATCACCATAACTCACCATCCACTAACAAAATCTAAACAAAAGCATGTAAATACAAAAGAAGGCCTATCTGTAAATCACATTTTAAGGTATGTTACAACATATTAGGCTGCAACTTAACACACATACCCTTCAGATAAAAGCACCAAACACCTGTTTACGTCTCAGTGTAAAAGAAATGAACTGTGCACACACTGACTTCTTAGTTAAGAGGTCCAATTTGTCCTGATGGATGTGACACACTGCAACATGGTTCAGCCTCTGCTGTGTCATAGTTGTGCGTAACCAAGTCTTTAATCGTCTAAGAGCACTAAAGCTCCTCTCTGCCTCAGAGGACGAGACTGGTACCACAAGGAGTAATCTGATCAGAGTTTCAACTTCAGTAAATAAGCCTCGCACCTCTACTGGCAAATCTTTGAGAATGTTTGTAGCCTCTCCACAGGAACTGTACATGTAATTATGTTTGAACATAGGTAGCTGGATTTCCAGCAGCTGGGCATTCATTTCTGGGTAGTCATGAACCACCGGATCAATCTTTCCAGAAAGCAAGGTGTTCTCCAGCTTTTCTAGGGTAAGAAGACCACCCTGCTGGAAACGTTCAGTGAACTGCGTGTGAATGGTGTCAAGTACCTTATAAAACTCAACTCTGTAGTATTCCATAGGAGTTTTAGGACTGAAACCACTTGATTCTCCACTATAGCGCTTGGGTGGTTGTCGAACTCTTGGCATTGTTATGGGTTCTAAGTCTAAATAATTCACAACTGTAGATGCCCTCTCAAAAAGGTGTGGGAAGGCATTATCACTCCTCTTGCCATTGAGAGTAGTCTGAACCTTACAAACAGCAGCCTGCATGCCAGAAACAGTCTGTGTCCTTCTCTGAAGAGACCTGCTGAGACACTTTAGCTCTGCAATAACTGCTTGTGCCATCACAAGACCAAGTACAGTACTGCCTCTCATAAACTGCTGAAATAGACCATTTGCAGTGGCTGCAGTGGGAGAGTTAGTCCCTGCCATTTCCTCTAAGGCAGTGAGGATAGAGTCATACTGTGTTAAAGCAGAATGGATGGCACCGTGTCTATCAGTCCACCTAGTTTCACAGAGTGGTTTCAGGACACTTGAGGTTCCATGGTCAGATATCGCAATCTGATGAAACATCTGTTTGAATTTGCCAGACTGTCCACACAAAACTCCTAATTGATGAACCCAGTCAAGGGCATCTCGCACAACTACAGAAGCTGTGCATGCCTTCTGTGCTATCAAATTAACACAGTGTGCTCCACAGTGCACATATAAAGCAAGTGGTTGTTTCTTCCTAATGTGAGCCTGTGTTCCAGAATATTTGCCTGACATATTCGCTGCACCATCATATGTCTGCCCACGCAGTGCTGACAATGGCAAATTTAGTCTGCAGATTACAACTAATGCTACATTTGCAAGAGATTCTCCTGTGGTCTCAGGCACTGAATACATCCCAATGAATTCCTCATGAGGATTTAAGTCATGATACACATAACGAAGACATACAGATTCTTGTTCTTGACCTGATATGTCTTGTGTCCCATCAACAATCAAGGCAAACTGTGTGACTGGAAGGCATCGAATAGTGTCAGCTATTCCTCTTATAATGTCTTTGCTCATTATGCCTAGTATTTCGTTTTGAATGAGAGGACTTGTGTAATCCTGCTTGTGTGTCACTAACCACTTCTTAAAAGCAGGGTCATCGTCTGCCTTTTCTTTCAGATGTTGGGATAGATTACCCTTTTCTTCCACATGACCTCGTAGAGATAAACCTTGCCTAGCTAAGTATTTGATGGAGCCTACAATCAATCCATACCTTGCTTCCTCCTGTTGTCTGGCAACAGCTGAAGAAAGCTGTGAAGCCACAGTGTTACCTTTTTGTGCACAGATGTTCATGGCATGGATATGCAACTGACTTTTTGCATGTTCTGAGAACCTCTGGATAGCCTTTTTCCAATTTCTAAAGCCTACACTTACAAAGGCAGGGTCACACTTGCTTGCAAATGCTTCAAAAATTATTCAAAAAAACCTTGTAAAGTGGCACTGTAATGCAACCAAAGAAAAGTTGTGAACCATTTTTGTTGAAAAGACAACACACAGTTAGCTCGCTTCTGCACTACTATAAACTTAGGATCAGGTTGTGCAGGTGATGATGTCTGAAACATCAAATCCCTCTCTGTCCCTGTTCGACTGGTCCCTGACATGGGGCTCAATATCCTGTGTTTAAGCATGACATGAAAACGTGTTACTCTCTGAAATAACAATCCTATTAAATGAATGTATTGTACATATCAATAACACTATTCACAGCTAAATTATGTTGCGTTCTCACCTGCTCATTTGCCTGACTGCTGCCCTCATCATGTGACCCTCTGTGAGGAAACCACAGGAACCAAATTACTTGCTTTACACAAATCCTCTCATTCAAAACAAAATACTAGGCACAATGAGCAATGTCAATGTCAAGATAAGTCAAGACTTTTTGAGAGGGCATCTACAGTTGTGAATTCTTTAGACTTAAAACCCATAACAATGCCAAGAGTTCAACAACCACCCAAGCGCTATAGTGGAGAATCAAGTGGTTTCAGTCCTAAAACTCCCATGGAATACTACAGAGTTGAGTTTTATAAGGTACTTGACACCACTCACACGCGGTTCACAGAACGTCAGTGTTCTGACAGTGTATGTTTGCATGCACAATTTTGTTTAAGGTCTCTTACCTGGTCATCTGTGCCTCCTGCGCTGCCTGTCTCTGTGCTCTCTCTCCCACACTTTGGTCACCTGACCCTCTGTCGCCTCCTCTCTCTCCTTCTTCAATTGCTGTACCTCCTCTGTCGCCACCTTCTCTCTCTCCTTCTTCAATTGCTGTATCTCCTCTGTCGCCTCCTTCTCTCTCTCCTTCTACAATTTCTGTACCTCCTCTGTCACCTCCTTCTCTCTCTCTCTGGTCACCTGTCTCTCTCTTATCGCCTCCTTGGCCATTTCCCTCTTCCTGATATATAAAAATCTCAGTTAATGTTCAAATGGTTTGAGAGATGCGGTATATCCTAATCAGTTTTGGAGAATGCATGTTCCCTCACCAAAAAGTTGGAAAGCATTTTAAACACCTTTTGCACACTTACTAGCACATTAAGATTGCTACATAATAATAATAATAATATTTAGGGCTGTCAATCAATTACATACTCTGATTAATTCATCTAAATTAATCACATGTATACATTTTTGCTATGAACATATCTTAAAAACAAGTTTGGCAGATGAGTGAATCAATTAACAGCCAAACCAACATTATAGACTTTAAAGTTAAACGTGTCTCTCTTTTATTATAATTTTCCCTTTGGGTCAGGCATCAGCATAGTGTCTGGCGTCAGATTTTTAGCAAGATAAATGCAAATGACTGAAGTTACCACTCACTTTCAATGACATGTGCAGAGTAGGCAACCCTAACACCAAGGTAATTTATCCATTTTTTGGCCATTCAAACATGTAGATTTTTATTCACATAATTACTAGGCTGTTGCCTTTTCTATCCAGTAGGTGGCAGTCCAGGATAAGAAATAGCAGTTCAAGAAAATAAACTAAATAGTAGGAACAAAGAAATTAAAGCAGCATAGCCTACAAGTGCAAACGGAAATGTAATGTGTGAAGTTACTGGAATGGAAATAAATGTAACCACCTTCTACATACTTTTGGATACATTTTGTTTCAAGTGTGCAACAAATGTAGTCAATTTATTGTATGTGTGTACAGTACAGGAGTGCACGTTCAAAAGGAGTGGCGTAACCTCTGAACTAGCCCATAGCAGCTAGCTGTCAATGGATGACATCTCTAGTCACAAGTAAATTATGCAATCCCCCCCAAAACGTGTGACTGTATTGGAGCAAACAGCAACTTAAGTTACAATTCAGTGACATTGGTTCTACAAAGTCCCTGGCACCCTCTGGCTTTACCTCATAGGACACTGGCAAACGAACATCTAGCCAGCCAACTCCAGTCAACAAAACAAATCATCAGCTAACTCAGTGTTTCTCAAACTTTTTCTGCCATTCCCCACAGGAAAGGGTTCCGAGCCCCACCTGTCCCCAATCACCCCAACAAAAGGTTAATATACTAGGCTTTAAGTTTAACTGTTAAAATGTATTTTATTAACATCACATTTTAAAAACTAAACATCAAATAACAGCATTAAAAACTTTCAAATAGAGAAAATGAAAGTGCAATTATATTATCACTTTGCATGAAATAAGACTCAAAAGTAGATAAAAAAAAATTGTGTTTGCATTTAGCCTCTGATAACATCAAATTCAGAAACTGAGAAAATACAAGTGTGGACTAACGTTAGTTGTGCTTTGATTCATTTGGTCACTTTGCAAAAAAAAAAGAATAATAATAAAAAAAGAATAATAATAATAATCTCAAATTGAGATTGAGATTGGTAAATTCCTAATAATGTACGTATTTTTTTAGGTATTTTAATAAGATACCTAAAATACGTTGCGCATACAGCTCAACTAACGCGATCGTTATAAATGTGTTTGAACAACAAAACACATCCACTTGCACATATTTGACAATCGGAATATCAGATATATCCTGCTATAGCTAACAAATTTGTGAAATTTTGAATAAAAAAGGAAATAGAAGCAGATCATCATTCAGCGCTATTGTGGCTGCGGTGTGATAAGCAATGAATGACGCATCTCCATGGGAACCATAAAGTGATACTACGGCAATAACGGTCGCCTTGAAAAACTTTTAAACTTACCTGTGAAAAGGTTAAGTGTTGAGTGTATGGTCAATAAATAAAGGAATTAAAAAGCGCCCGTGCCCGCGCCCCACACTTTGAGAAACGCTGAGCTAACTTAACAGCTAACTTAGCAATAGGGGTACAGGGGTTTGGTCAGGATTTTTCCTATTTTTGGCTGGTGTCGACCAACAATGAAAAATCGTTGTCTGGCTGCCTTTCAGTGTCCTTTTCATCTTGTAGCATGCACCGCTCTCCAACCATTCATCCCAGCGACTGCGCAACAAACTTGGTAGAGAAAACGGGTTGGGTGATACCAAGTAGTCGGTGCGGTGGGCGGGGGGTACATTACAGATTATTTAAAATATGATACTATCTTTCTTGCTGGAAAATGAAATTAATAAAGAAAACGAACAAAAGTATTAATTCGGAATATTTCATATTTATTTTAATCTGAATGATGTGATGATATTGGGGGGGGGGGGTTATTTTAGCTGGATCTGATTTTTGAGGGGGTCATGACCCCCGTAACCCCCGTGCAAATTACGCGCATGCTCCCATGTCCGGGCTGGTCGATCCGCCACGCACACTACTGACCTCGCTCTACGGGCGACATCGGTACCTGCGTGATCTCTGGGCCAGGTGATGTCCACAAGTGTGGTTCAGGAATAGTCGCAGCCAGGTTGATGTGAGGGTGTCTGGGAACTCATTTTCTCAGCTCCCCCATATCCCAGGCTGGGCTCTTCAGTGGTGTGGTTGAGAACTGCGCCCAACAGTTTTCAACCGCCCAGAAGTAGACTGAGGCCCTTCTGCACCGATGGCTAAAACGCCAGGCTAAGCAGCACTCCTGAGAAGGGTAGCTTGGAGTTAGGGCTCAGTTCTTCTCAGGAGCTGGTAGCAGGGCAACTCCTTCCCCCGGTGGAGAATGTTTTGTTTTTAAGAACTGATGCCCCTTCCTCCGAGCCCCCAGAGGTCCCGGATGACAGTGTGCTCTGCTCACGAGCCTCGCCACTCTCGTCCCCCTCTGTCGCCAGACCCCTGTCAGAGCAGGCCCCCGTGGAACGCTGGTCCTTCCCTGGCCTCCTCTGTCAGGATGCAGCAATGACCGTGCCCCCACACCGGGTCGCTACGCCGCCCACGTCCGGGCAGGTCATTCCGCTTCGCTGCCCCACCAAGGGTTCCCATGACCCCGCTGGTTCAGTTCTTGGGAGCCTGGCTAGAGCTCCCAACCTGTCTCGCTGGGTCGAGAGAACCATCAGGCTCAGCTATGCGATTCAGTTCGCACAGTCTGGGGAGTCCGTTACACTATGGTGGATGGAAATGCCCCGTCATGCGTACGGAGGTCACTACCTTACTGGCGAAAGGTGTGGTCGAGATTGTTCCTCTAGCCGAAATGAAGTCCGGGTTCTACAGCCCCTACTTCATTGTACCAAAGAAATACGGTGGGTTACGGCCAATCCTGGACCTGCGCGTCTTGAACCGATCCCTCCACAGGCTTCCATTCAAGATGCTGCCGCAGGCTCCTGGACAGGACCCCAGCGCCTTTGGCATGTCAGTCGCAGAGAAGACCCCAGGAAATGCCCGATCAGTGTTGTGCTTTCCTTCCTGCAAGAAGGGTTGGAGTGAAGGCTGTCTCCCTCCACCCTGAAAGTGTACGTTGCTGCTATTGCCGCACATCATGACACAGTTGAAGGTAAGTTTCTAGGAAAGCACGACCTGATCATCAGGTTCCTGAGAGGAGCGAGGAGACTGAATCCTCATCGCCCTCCTCTCGTACCCTCTTGGGACCTCTCAGTGGTTCTAACTGCCTTGCAGAGTGCTCCCTTTGAGACTCTGCAATCAGTGGAGCTTAAGTTCCTGTCAATGAAGACAGCGCTCCTGGTTGCATTGGCCTCCATCAAGAGGGTAGGGGACCTGCAGGCATTTTCCGTTGACGAAGCATGCCTGGAATTCGGGCCGGCCTACTCTCACGTGATCCTGAGACCCCGGCCTGGATACGTGCCCAAGGTTCCCACCACTCCTTTTCGAGACCAGGTGGTGAACCTGAAACCTGCCCTTGGAGGAGGCAGACCCAGCCTTGGCACTGCTCTGTCCAGTACGTGCCCTCCGTGCTTATGTAGACAGAACGCAGTGTTTCAGGACCTCAGATCAGCTCTTTGTCTGTTATGGTGGGAAGCTGAAGGGAAAGGCTCTCTCCAAGCAAAGGCTGTCTCATTGGATAGTGGACGCCATTGCTTTGGCATACCAGCAGCAAGGTCGACCATGCCCCCTTGGTGTGACGGCCCACTCCACCCAGAGTGTGGCCTCCTCTTGGGCTCTAGCGCATGGCGCCTCGCTAACAGACATCTGCAGAGTTGCAGGCTGGGCGAATACACGCAACATATTCGCAAGATTCTACAATCTCCGAGTGAAGCCAGTTTCTACCCATGTACTCGCTTCAACCAGCCAGTACTATATTCTGCTCAGGTGTCTTTGCATGCTCGCCATTCCTCTCCACGGACGGGATACGTGCGATATTCTCCTCAGATGAGCCTAATAAGCCCTGAGTTTTCTCCAGCGCTGTTGATGTCAACGTCAGAGTTATGCCACCAGCAGCTTTCGCATTGGCCAGGTGCCTCCATGTGCATGGTGACCCCCACATGTGTATTTCCACTGTAAGCCTCTCTGAGCATGTGTCTTTCCCTTGGCAAGCCACCTTGCAACCCCTGGGGTTGAAATATTCCACCTGCGGCTAGACACCCCAGTGATTCTCCATATGCAGCCCCCTCCCGGGTCATATGTGTATTGTGTAAGCCCCACCGGAGACCTTACGGCCACAGCTCCGAGTGGCCGCTTCGACAATGGAGGTGGAGAACATGGTCCACTCGGACTCAATATCTCCAGCCTCCCTCGGGATCCGGTCGTAGCTCCGCCGGAGGTGGGAGTTGTAGATCTCTCTGACAGGAGACTCGGCTAAACGTTCCCAGCAGACCCTCACAGTACGCTTGTGTCTGCCGAGTCTGTCCAGCTTCCTCCCCGCCATCGGATCCAACTCACCACCAGGTGGTGATCAGTTGACAGCTCCGCCCCTCTCTTTACCCGAGTGTCCAAGACATACGGCCGCAGGTCAGATGAAACGACCACAAAGTCGATCATCGACCTACGGCCTAGGGTGTCCTGGTGCCACGTGCACTGATGGACACCCTTATGCTTGAACATGGTGTTCGTTATGGACAAACTGTAACTAGCACAGAAGTCCAGTAACTGAACACCGCTCGGGTTCAGATCAGGGGGGCCGTTCCTCCCAATCACGCCCCTCCAGGTGTCACTGTCGTTGCCCACGTGGGCATTGAAGTCCCCCAGTAGAACGACGGAGTCCCCAGTCGGAGCACTTTCCAGCACCCCTCCCAGAGACCCCAAGAAGGCCGGGTACACTCTACACTGCCGTTTGGCCCATAGGCGCACACAACAGTGAGAGACCTATCCCCGACCCGTAGGCGCAGGGAAACGACCCTCTCGTTCACCGGGGTGAACACATGGCGGCTGAGCTGGGGGGCTATAAGCAAACACACACCAGCCCGCCGCCTCTCACCATGGGCAACTCCAGAGTGGTGAAGAGTCCATCCTCTCTCGAGGAGTATGGTTCCAGAGTCCAAGCCGTGCGTAGAGGTGATCCCGACTATCTCTAGGCGGAACCTCTTAACCTCACGCACAATCTCAGGCTCCTTCCCCGCCAGCGAGGTGACGTTCCACGTCCCTAGAGATAGTTTCCGTGTCCAAGGATCGGGTTGTCGAGGCCCCCGCCTTCGACTGCTTCCCGATCCTCTCAGCACCGGCCCCTTACGGTCCCTCCTGCAGGTGGTGAGCCCACGGGAAGGCGGCCCCACGTCGCTCCTTCGGGCTGAGCCCAGCCGGACCCCGTGGGGGGAGGCCCGGCCACCAGGCGCTCGCATACGAGCCCCAACCCCGGGCCTGGCTCCAGGGTGGGGCCCCGGCTGCGCCATACTGGGTGACGTCACGGTCATCGATTTAATTTTTAAGGGTTTTTTTAACCACTCTTAGTCTGACCCGTCGCCTATGACCTGTTTGCCTTGGGAGACCCTACCAGGGGCATATAGCCCCGGACAACATAGCTCCTAGGGTCATTCGGGTACTCAAACCCCTCCACCACGTTAAGGTGGCAGTTCAAGGAAGGGCAATCGAATCGAATCGAAATCGAATATTCAAGCTGTTTATTAATTTTGCTACCTCAGAACAAAAAATTAAAACTAAAGCTGAATTCTTGTTTTTCGTTTTTTTGAAAAAAATGAAAAAAACTAATTAGGAACCGTTTTCTCATGTTTCTACTTTAAATATATAAAAAACAAAAAAAAACGACTGAACGAATGATACACGGATTGAGAACCCAAGTGCAGTTTATTTACAAAACGTGATCAAACATAAAATAAAGGTATGGCATGAACTCAAACAGTGGTTACCACAGTGGTTACAGGAAACAATACTTGACAAGGACACGTGGCAAACATGAGGGCTTAAATACACACAAGACTAAAATCAAGACAAGGGACAGCTGTGTACAATGAACCAATGACAACATGACACAATCACATGGGGAACACATGGCAGGATCACATGACTAACACAGGGAATCACATGACAAGACATGAAACATGAACCAAAACAAGACGTGACACCATGTGAAAGTTGCACAGTTGCCTTCACATTTGGAATCCATTTCAAAATCACTGAATCTACTTGGCTTTTTTACAAGTCTCCCACTCCTAGTATAATGTCCTTGCTCAGTGTTTTCAGCCACCACAGTTTGATCTTGCACATTGTCGTTCTGGACTGACTGTTCGTCATCTCCTTCATCTTCCTCCACAACATCTGGTAAAGCTTTATCTTTGCCATGTACACAAGTGTCTCCTGCTCCTTCTGTTTGTCTGACCCGAATCCAACACAATGTGAACGTGGCTCCTGCCTTTTTTCTGTCACCACTGCCGGCTTCCAGTCCTGGGATGTTTCCACCCTGATGACTGATCCTGGCTAAATCGCAGACAGAGGTTTGGCATGTTGGTTGTAGTAATGTGCCTGCCTCTGCTGCTGGCGTACCAACCTTTTCTTGACATCTTTAGGGTGCTTGGGTTTCAGAGCCACACTGGCTATTGGGAGAGTGCTCCGTAACACCCGGCCCATGAGCATTTAATGGGATAGTTCGCCCAAAAATAAAAATTCTGTCAGTAATCACTCACCCTCATGTTGTTCCAACCCCATAAATCTTTTGTTCATCTTCGGAACACTGATGATGAAATCTGAGAGCTGGATCACTCCTTCATAGGCTTCTAAGGGATCGAAACTTGCCGGCCCAGAAAAGTTGTTAAAATAGTCCAAGTGACTACAGTGGCTCAACCACAAGTTTATCAAGAGATGAGAATGCTTTTTGTGTGCAAAAAACAACAAAAATAACAAATTTTATTCAACTATTCATTTTCATCTGTGTGGACCTGAATTAATTCACGTAGTGTAACAACACAGCGCATCTGGGTTGTTTTGGAGTTACCTCATAGGATCACCTTTGTACCTTCTCTACCCGTAAAGGATAACATAATTGTACCACAGTACAATTGTTCTGGGCTCCCAAAAGCATAAGCTTAAGCCTATAGCAGAGGCTAGTGAGGGGAGTGGTTCCCATTCAGTCAGTTACGTTCGATGTTACATCGTTACTGACGGATTAGCGTCTCACCTGGGAGCCCAATTACCCTCAAATGGTAACAAAATGAACGAGATTTGCATGCTGAGACACTCCTACCTGTACATACGGCACCTCTCATTCATACTTTGCTTCGGAGCCGAGCCATTGTGACAGCGTTCGCTCATTTCTTACATCATTCGACTGAAGTGGATTCCAGTTGCAGAAAACAGCTTTTTTAATTGCTTTAAAGAGTTTATTCCAGAGGAGATCTCTCCTGCCAGTGTGAGGCGGTGATTGCAGAGTGATTGCATGGGTCCCTCTCGTGGGGCAACTTTTGTCTCATTCAGCGCCGGATAAGGACCAGATGTCAATCATTGCATCGGAGAACGGGCTCTTGTCCTCTGGAGAGCATGGTCGCTCAAGCTGAATGGGATTCAGAGTTGACAGCCATGCTTTTCTGGGCCGCCTCCACTGAACCCTCCACCTTGAGCACCCAGAGCGCTGACGGTTGGAGGATTGGTTCCTGGCTGTGCCCCAGTGCCTTTCTTCCTGAAAGTGCATGAAGAGGTTCGACTGCCCGAACTGTTCGACTGTTGTCTCCTCCACTCTCACTGCCCTCTATGTGCCTCTGGACCCCATTGACTTCCACCCTCCACCCTGTATGCCATGGCCATTCTGCAGGTGAAACTGATGTGAATTTGTTTTGACTTTTTACGTCTGTCTTTGTATTATTTTTCAAAATTATTGTCTGTATTAATTGTCATATTCTCTAGTTCATTGCATGAGTAAATAGCACACAAACACATGTGGACTCTTAATCTAGCCTTGCATTTATTCCACATCCCAACAACGCCCCCTCATGGGCAGAAACAGTGTTCAGGATTCAAACCATGTAAAACATTGTTATAGTTTCACTACATAATAATCCCACAGTGACAAACATTTGCGCGCTTCAGTGATTACCTCGTGCCATAATTGTCTGCTATAGTAAAAACTAAGAAATGTAATAGGTTGTAAATTGCGATGTTTTATAATTGTTGAACATCACCCACAATTTATTAAGTCAATTGATACAATGGTAAAACAATTGCATTGTTATATATGTAGTCCATGTAGATATGTAGTCCTCTGTGTTTGCCGTAAAGATAAAGGTAAGATAAAAAGTAGACTTTAAATTGCAAATTTCAATAATTGTTAATAATATAGCCTATAATATCTAATCACTTTTATTTCTAGGGCGTGTTTTCAATCTTTTAGATGCCAAATATGATCACAATCCTATTATAAAATGCAAATTGTTAGCCTATTTCTGTTACATCAGTACATTTTTCTACTCACTATTGTATTGTAAGATGTATTATGTGTTTTATTTAAATCTTTTAAAAATTGTATTCATTCATTTAAATATTTTGTATTTCTTTAGATCAGCATTTGTAAATCATTATTCATTATTTTATTCAAATTGTGTTAGATTGGTTAGGTTTTTATCTTAACAAATTTGTTAATGTGTTAAATGCAAGAATTGGTAGGCCTGCATGACAAAGTTTTGTCCAAGCAATCTTTCAAAAATTGATGAATAATAATGATCCTTATTCAGAATCAGAATTTTAAACATATATATATTGCTGCCCCCTGTAACTATTACAATTAATATTGTATTATATATTTAGTAGACAATAACTGAAATAAGTGAAAGGCGCTGCAGTTCCTCTTCCGGCCTGCGGGGGGCGACGGTGCGTCACTCACACGAACGAACTCTGACTGCAGATGAAATGCATCATGGCGGAGCGACTCTAAAATAAAACAAAACTGTGCGGAAAAACATCGGGATTAAACCCCGAAATCCTGCCGATTCATCACACAATCCGCCCGATCAGTGATTATAGTCACATACGGACTCGCGACTCGATAAATCGCGCTCTTTGCGTTTGTCGTTAAGGGTGTTTTTGCTTATCGGGAGACGCCGCGATACTTTATTACCACAATATAAGACAAACACGCTTATTATTATAATAATTATTATTATTTAACTTTAGTCTTTATTGCGTTTGCTACGTTTAAATTACTATTCAGTCTTTATTAAGTCTTCACTTTAGTGCGGACATCAAAACAGCCCTGTAAAATCACAGGCGTGAAAGTAAAAGGTTGTTTATTATTTTACTAAACGTCAAAACGATGGAGAAAAAGCAGCATAAATCAGACAAACATCATCGCCGACATCTTCATCACCATCATCATCATCATCAGTCCTCCAGCAGCAGCAGCGGGGAGTCCGGCGGCAGCAGCCCGGCCCACGGGGCGCCCAAAGCGGCCAACGCCTTCGCCAACGACGGCAGCTTCATGGAGATGTTCAAGAAGAAGATGGAGGAGGAGGAGAAGAGGAAGAGAGAGACCGAGGAGGAGGAGAAGACGAAGAGTCCTGCTCCGGCAGGGCAAGCGGCTCAGGACAAGCCTTGTAGCGTGAGCAGCATTGTAAGAGAGGCAGTGGAAGCGCTTTACATTAGTGTAACACACACACACACACACACTCATACAGCTGTAGATTCTGGCTCTGTTCGGGTCCTGGTCGCTTCCTAAAGCCCGTGTAACGCTCTGAGTCTGTTCCCTTATTAACTCAGGTGGGCAAGCGGAGGGGAGGCGCGCGTTTGGCCCTCAAGACAGGGATGGTGGCCAAGAAACAGAAACTGGACTCCGAGGTGAGAAGAGACTATATATCCTATAAAATCATTGTTGTTTAGTACAAACTTTTAGTTATGAAGCTATTTTATGAGGTTCATTGAGTATCTATCATAAGGTGCGTTCACGCCATGTCATAATTACTGGATTACGACTTGTAAATAGCGTTCTTTGTAGAACTCGTAAATTGCAAATTGTAAACTGGGAATTTGCTGAGAGCTCCGACTTGTACCACGTGACTGCTGCAGATTGTTGTTGATAGTGTTGCCATGGAACGTCATCTCGTAATTACGACATTGCATGAACGAAGCAATAACTTTCCCAGCTGTGTCCGAAATCGAAATCTTTCCTACTATATAGTGTGTGAAAAATAGTACGCCAACTGAGAGTAGTGTGTCTGAATACATAGTACTCGAAAAGTCCCGGGATGAACTAATGTTACTACTTCCGGCGAGATTCTGAAGTGTGAACGTTTTTCACTGGTTTGCGGAAGTTGTGGATAGAATTTCTTACACACATAAAAAAAAATGCTTTAGTTAACTTAATTATGACATACTAAGTTAGCCTGGGTTTCCCCCTGCTGCCTTTTGTGCAGCGCGATTTTATTCATGCTGCTAGGCAGCCTGGATACCATGGACCAGATTTTCCCCTCAAAAGGGGAACCAATCACAGAACGGGGAGGGAGCAGCAAGACGATGACTACGTCTATGTGACACACCGAAGCAGTTTGTTTATATCTATGGATCCAACATGGCATCAGACGCAAGGTTACCTTTCGATGCAGCCTTAGATAGTGTTCTAAGTAGTTTAGAATGCAAGTTTATTTCGTCTTCTTCCTCGTCGAATTTCTGTCGCTCTACATACGTCATCTGGTAAAATTGAAACGATTGGCTATGAGCTACGTACAGGTGCATTTGATAGATATTCGTAGAGCCCAGTAAACGGCTCTGGGCATTCGTAAACCACGCCTCAAATACGAGAAAATGAACATGTGGTTCCCAGACCACGTCTCAAAGAGAAAGAGGTCTGACGTTAGCCAGGCTAATCCTAAGTTATAATTGTGATTAAAAGGTCAAATTTATGACCTTGTGACATTGACATTAAGGTCAAGTTCCAAACGGCATTCCTGCTCCCTTGAAGGGCCCTTCGGGAAGGGGACGCCATTGTAGAAGTGTTTCGAAACGAAAGTGAAGAACTGATCTCTTCACGGAGGGCCCTTTCACAAGGCCATTAGCAAAGGGAACATGCAATGGTCACTTCAAGGAAGTAATTTTATGATTATGGTCATGTGACCCAGCGAATACTCGTGATTTTTTTTAATTTTCATTTTCTTGACAATAAACAAGCCAGAATGAGAACATGAAAACATCAATGAAATCAACTCCCCACCTACCAATCCTCCCCTCCCAGCTTAACCCTGCGCTCTCTTTACAATGGGGTACATAATGGATAGATAAGTTAACAGAAAAACAGCCACAGGAATGATAAAACATGAATAAAAAAATAAAAAAAAATAACAAGAAGAGGAATAAAGTGTTAAGGTATTCAATCTGAGTCCTGATCATTGCTTTGCACAATAGAATTGGAGATCTTCTCAGCCACTATAGCCAAGTCAAGTCACCTTTATATATGTAGCGCTTTTTACAATACAGATTGTCTCAAAGCAGCTTTACAGTGATAACATGAAAATAATACAACAAAGTTTGTTTCTAGAAGCTTGAGATGTGTGCCGAGTTCACCCGAGCTGTGGATATCTCCAACATTATAATGTCCCGAAGTTGAATCAACCACTTGAATGTATTCAAGTGACTAGAAGAGGACAACTCAAACTCAAAAATTCTCTGATTCTGCGTCTTTTGTACATTAGTGGCAAAGGCTATTGAGAAAACTTTGATAAAACCTTTTGTAGCTTCCCAGACAAATATAGGGTCTTCAACCGAACCTATATTAAATGAAAGAAATTCAGACAGCCCGGCTATGAAGTCCTCATCGAACTGGTTGTCCTGTAAAAGAGAGATATTAAAACGCCACCGCGGAGATATTTCAACAAATGGAGAACATCCGAATTGTGTTTTGCAAGAATAGCTGGTAGTATCATTGTCTGGTCAGAAGAGTTCAAAAGTTAATTGGAGAACAGAAGATAGTGTATTCTTGAATGAGAGAGATGCCGTGTCGAGAGGTGTAGTTTCTACTCAAGGGGTTCCCAGATCTCCAAACATCGACCAAATTCAGTGCTTTTATTGAGGAATTAAGCTGAACTTGACTTCAGGAGGAAGATCTATCCAATACAGGGTCTATCAGCGCATTCAGATCCCCTCCGATAATCCGAGTGGTTGGTTACATGTGGGGAAAAACTAGTCTCAAATATTGTAGGGGCGTAGATTGATACAAATGCTATGTTCTTCCCCTTAATGTTTGTACACAAATATGCAAGCCTGCCAGATTGATCTTGACTTTCTCTGTCAGTCTTGAGGGTACAGGTACGAGAAATCAAAACTATTGTGCCTGTAGTTTTAGTGTCATCAGTTAGAAAAGGCTGCAACTCTATAAAATGTATTCTGTCTGAACGTCTGCTCTCTTTAGATGTGATTCCTGAATCAGAGCGCGATCAATCGCTTTCCTTCGCAAGTAGATCATGAATTTGGCTCTCTTATTCAGACTAAGTCCTCTGATATTAAGCGATATCATTTTTAATTTATCCATAATCTAATGAAAAAGTGGTGCGAGTTTTAATGTTTTGCAAAACCAAAATATTTCTGCTTGACCTGTGACAAAAGTAAGACATTATATAGATAGATAGAAATAACATGAACAAATGTTAACTTTTTCTCATAATTTTGATTGTCATAATTGTGATTGATATCATAATGTTTGACTTTTTATGTTATAAATTAGCCTCATAATTTTGACTTTTTGTCTTAATTTAGCCTGTCATAATTTTAACCATCATAATTGCCTTTTTGTCATCATTGTGACTTTTTATATCATAATTTTGAGTTTTTGTATTAATTTAGACTCATAATTTAGACTTAATTGTAATTTTGACTCAACATTTTGTCTTTTTGTTTTCATTTAGCCTGTCATAATTTTTACTATCATAATTGGCTTTTTGTCATAATTTTGACTTTAATGTTTTACTTTTTTGTCATTTTAACTTGTAATTTTAACATCATAATTTAGACTTTCGATTTTGACTGTCAATTTTTATGTAAATATAGACTCATAATTGACTCATAATTTTGACGTCATAATTTAAGACTCAAATAAAAATTAACAAAGTAAAAATGATGTAAATGTAGACTGTCATAATTTTGACTTTTTTGTCATTTTGATAGTCAAAATTTAGTGTCAATTTTGACGTGTCAATTTAGACTAGACTTTATTATTTTTTTAAATGTCGTAATTTTGACTCTCATAATTTGGAGTTTTTATGTCATAATTTAGATAATTTAATTAGCTTTTTTTTTTACATCAAAATTTGGCTTTTAATGTCATAATGTAGACTCAGTTTTGACTGTCAATTTTGACTTATGCAAATGTAGTATGTCATAATTTAGTTTTTTAATGTCATAATTAGATTTTTGTTGTTGTTATATTTTGGACTCTTTATGCCAAAATGTTGGATTTTTTATATCATAATTATGACTTTAATGTCAATTTAGACATTTTTGTCATAATTTTACCTTTTTTTGTCAATTTAGACTTAGTACGTCATAATTTTGATTGTCATAATTATTCAGTTTTTTTATGTCATAATTTCGATTTAGTACGTCATGATTTTGACTTTTCATCTCGACAATTCATGTCGTAATTTTAGTTTTTTAATGTTATAATTTAGACTTTTCTGTAATAATTTTAGCTTTTTTTTGTCATAATTTTCATCTCATAGACCTGGTATGCATGCATTGAAATATAACTTTTCTCTCATGTATCACTTTTTTTTATTTGTAAAGCATATGATTTCATTCCTACGTGTTTATCTGTCAACAGTCGTGTCAATAACACAATAACAATAGTTTTAATAACTTTCTCTTTCTGTGGCTGCGTTCCCCGTACAAAGACCTAACTATCGTAGTCGATCTATCTACTCACGACTGTTTCCTGAAACCGTATCGTCTCAAATGTGTCGTTCAGCCACGCTGGTTATTGATGTAATAACTTCTTTTAATGAATCCGTTTGAGATTTGAGATTTTTTGCTATAGATTTCATGGCATCTAAATATGATCACGGCCATGGCATCTAAATATGATTTTTCTCAGTTATTTTTCTTTCTTTCCATACCCAAACGTTTAAGTGGTAGTGTATGAATGGTGTGTGTGTAGAAGTTTTCATGTGTTCACTGATCTGTGTGTGTGTGTGTGTTTAACCAGGCGGAGGCTGGAAAAGGAGACGCCTGGACTAAATACATGGCAGAAGTGAAAAAGTATAAAGCGCATCAGTGTGGAGACGATGATAAAACCAGACCGCTGGTCAAATAGACTGGAGCTCTTCCTGTGGGCCGCACTGCCACATCATCATCCTCACACACACACACACACACACACTTATTCACGCTCTTTTCCTTCAAGTCTTTGTTTCCAGATTGAGTTTTACCTTGTGCGCTGCCGTATTTGCCCGTCTGTTGGATCCTGGTTATTTTTATGATGTTATTTGCAGTGTATCTTCAGTCCACGGCATTAGAAATCTCTCGTTCACCTTGTTGATATTTTGTACTCCACATGTTTGGTACTTGAATGTCAATTGATGATGAAATTAAAGTCACAGTACCGCAGAATCGCCCGTCTTCTGGCTCTGTATGATGTAACAAACACCTGATCTCATTGTTCATGTCATTAATTAATGCGTTTTACACACTTCACCACAGTTAGGATGCCATGCTTTGTCTTTAACAAAAATAATTACAAATGATTCTGGAGTGAATCTCCACCTTTATATGATGTTTGCTTTTTTCTGTTGCTAATTGGCCAGAATTGAACAGTCTTCTGTTTTGGATGAAATTACTTGCCATGTGTAATATAAACAGCGTCGTCAAAATGTACTTATTTTTAAGCAGTTTCTGCCTCAGAAAATTCAGATTTAAATAAAGGTTAAATGGTCATAGTCAAGAGTACTTGACTTTAAAATGTGTATTAGTCCAAATTACCACTAATAATTCATATAACGCTTTCTGAATTTACATGGGTAATTTGTTGACACAAAACCTTTAATATTATTGAATTAGATATTTAAAGTGATCTCAATCCTGTATAAGTAAAAGTAAACGTGCCTCTGTTTTATGCTTTTGTCCTGCTTAAGATGAAAAACATAAAAATAAAAAAAAGTTTTTACTTCATGCATAAAAAAGGCTAGAAAAAAAGAGTAGAGTCTGACAGTAACAGATTCTATGATCGCACGCCTTATTTCATTTAAACCATTAAATAACCTAGAATGAATAATTTTAAGGCATGGCATAATACAGCAGAAAAAAATGATGGAAGTGACATTTGCAGTTCAAGTTTGCAAATTAAAGTTACAGCTCCTCATATTTCTATATATCCCTCTTAACTAGAATCAGTTTAAATTGATAAACTGTTGAATCTACTTTGTATTGCATTGTTCAAGTATGTATAAACCAATACAATTCAAAAGTGCTCTGAAGTTACATTTCAGACCAAAATCATTTGCAAAATGCACTTAAAACATGCAAATCAAAAATCCTGGGAACTTCTGGAGCAGCTGCACGAGTTTTAAGGATTTAAACCTGGTAAAATGTGTTTGAGCTAAAAAATAAAAATCAATTCAGCCAATAATAAACATGCATCAGAAACATCAGACACACACACACTGTTTTTACTAAGGCTTCTGCATTTTTATTTCGCACGTGTCCTGAAACGCAAGTAAACAAATCCTGAAAGTTCAAGTATATTACAACCGCCCGCCACCGTCATTTGGTTTTCAGTTTGTTTCGACTTTAAAGGGGCGTTTCGTTCATGAACAGCACCAGAGACACCGACCTACACGAGAGAGGAAGGAACACATTCACTCGCTCATCAATATTCAAACATTCGACACGTTAAAAAACTGCCCGCTAATGTACATGCAAACACACACACACACACACATACGTGTTTCCCTCCCCGTCCACAGTGATTAGGTCTGTCTGTGTAAACATTGATACATATGTACAACTGACGCATCATTATTCAAACTAATTCATTATTCATGATATTCAAATGCGTATAAAAACAGTTCCGTCTCATTGGACAGCCAGCAGATCATGCATAAAAGTGGGCGGAGTCGGTCAGCACTGGATCAGCCAGCGGTCGGGAGCTCTGTGATGTCATAAGGACTTCCTCTGCAAGTCTCCGCCCTGCGTTTGATTGACATCTGCACAGACAGAAAGAGGGGTCAGTGAAGCGAACACGGGCGGCGTGTCCCGACAGAAGACAGAAGAAGACTCATGCAGCCAGCGGGAGGCGTCGTCAGCGTTTACCTGAGAAAGCCAGCTGCAAGTGTGGCGGCAGAGCAGCCTGAGCCCCTGACATGAGACCCTTTAACACATCTGAGGAGAGACAGGACACACACACACAGACACGCATGAGACGGGATGGACAGAGAGATGAAACCAATGGAGGAAATCAGATTCATGAGGACGAAGAGCAGAAGATGAGCCACAAAAACACACCAGCAGCAACAGAAACTACTAAACACACACACGACTGCAGTGCTTACATCAACTAAACAGTCCGTTAATTCATTAATTATGATGTTTTCCCAACGAACACTGAAGTCTATGCAATATCTGCTTCACATAGTGCGCAAAATGTGTGAAATGATCAACGTTAGAATGTAATGTGGTTTAAATGTGTAGAACATTCCAAAAGAACACACTTGACATATTTGAACGTTTAATGTGGTTTAAATGTCTTTAACATTCTATAAGACACATCTGAGGTATTGTAAAGTGTAACGATGACAGCGACTTGCTATTAGAAGCAGTTTTGAAAAAAAATTGGAATACTGAATATAACTGTAAAATTTAAGTCAATTAGATTTTTTTCCCCCATAAAAATGAGCATTTTACTACTAAATGTCAAATTTGTTCAGTGATGTGACTAGTTCATTTTCATGATTATTACAGATTTGATCAATTAGTTATTGCATCTATCACACAAATACACACATATGGTGTCCAGTAGAAAACCTAACACATGATTGAAAGTCTGAATTCTGCAGATTTGACAGTATTTTAACTGCAGCAGTGTATATTAGACGTGACTGAAGCGTTACTGGCATTGGGAAATAACAGTGTCTGCTTGACGGATTAAAAAAAACATGTTTATTCTGAATCACTTCTGGAATATTTATCACTGCCAGAATATTCGTGATTCATGCTCACTTTAAATAATTTATATTTTAATTTATTTTACAATATTTATTGTAATAGTATTTATAAATGCATTTTATGTGTCGCATTAATGTATTATTTAACACCATCTCAGCAGCAAAGACTGTTTTAATGGCAAACTAGTCATAAAAATAAAAATTCAATAAATCAAGAACACATCTTATACAAATTAACAATATTTTCTCACAACAAATACAGTAAAACATAGCAATTGCATGAGCTTTTTCAGTTTTATATTAAATATATTTAATAGAAAATCTAGTTTTCCCAGTAGAATAAAAGAAGTCCAATAATCAAAATAAATAAATAAACACGTAATTCTTCACCTTTCAAATGTATAAATGTACAACGTGTGTTTTATAATCAGTAATAAATGCTCATTACGCAAGAGTGTATCAGAAACATTACAGCAGTGATAAACATGCTGGGGAATTTTAAAAAAGCAAACAGTGTCAATTCTGTGAGATCTAATGAAGTATGTAAAATTCACCTCACTAAGAATTTTTAAATGCTAATAATAATACAGTATTAAATATATTTACGTGTGAAGAGCGACTCACTCTGGGGAAGGTTAAACCCTGAGCTGCTGGGATTGGTCGAGACACCGGAGGTCGCCGTGGAAACCACAGACGAAGGAAGATTCAGCAGGTTTGGAAACTGGAACGGGAGAGAGACGGGAACCAGTCCTCCCAACATCCCGAAACCCAGAGGCAGAGACGGGCCGGCCGAACTGAGCAGAGCGCTGGCGGACGACACCTGCACACGGGGAAACATCATTAATCTTCATTAGGTCTCTCTTCACAGTGATAAAGCAACGCATCCCAATGGAGTCCCACTTTCTGTTCTAATGTGCAGAAACTATTAAGAAACTATGGCACTGATTGAAATTCCAGAACTTCTGGAACTTGGAGCAAGCGGAGCGAAAATAAGTGATAAAACCACTAGAAAACCAAAATCAAATTGCAAAGATGCCTAAAATACATAAATAAATAAAACAAACAAATAATTATTATTATAACTATAATAAAAAAAAAAGTAATTAAAATTTGTTTTTTTTTATTAAAATAAATAACATATCAATTTAATGAATAATTAATTCTAAAATAATAATACAAATAATTATTCATTCTAAATCAGATGCTAGTTATTTTTTTCTAAGTAAAATTACCATCATGCTATAAAAAAAAAAAAAAAAAACATGCCTTGAGTTTGAAAGTAGCGAGTAAAAAATATATTTTTAATGTTTAATTAAAATTAAATAAATACAAAATAATGAATACATTAACATTTAATGAAAAAGTTAAATTATGACGGAGACCTGTGAGAGCTGAGTCGCTGCGGCCGTAGACACCGATGTGATTGTCTTCACCCCCTGATTAGCTCCGCCCACTTGTCTGTGTCGCTGGTTGTGATTGGCCGTCCCTGCCACGGGCGAGGCGCTGGTCACCGGCTGCTTAGCAACAGCTGCGGTTGTCGTGGCGAGGCTGGAGATGTTGTTGCCCTGAGAGGAATTCTTCTGCCCCACGGGGGAGCTGTAACCGCCAGCGATGAACCCCGCGTGGAAGCCTTGGCTCTTAGAGGCGTGCTGGTGCATGCTGGGTAACGTGGGCGGCCTGGAGACGGCCGGGCCGGTGGGAGTGAGCTTGATGATGTTTGAGCTGGGGTTGTGTGGCGATTTGGTGAGCGTGGCCTGCATGGGCGTGATGAAGCCTGGTTTGGGCGACTCGTGGGGCGCAAGTTTTTTAGTTTGCGGCGTCACGGTCACGTGGAAAGGTTGAACAGATTTAACGTTTATGAGCGACGGCGAGGGAGTGGTGATAAGTGCGCGCGACTGTGGCGATGAGCTGTTATTGCTTGTTTTGATGAGACCCGTTGACATGGCGACCAATGATTTAGCCGGAATCTTTTGAGGAGCGTGAAGAGGCGATGATGTGGGAGGTGGGCGGGGCTTCGGCTGGGACACGCCCAGTTTAGTGGGCTGAGTCACTGTCGGTCGCTGAGCGGGAATAACTGAAGGCCTCTGAACCTGTGATAAAACACTCACTCCTTTAACGACCGGAGACGCAGACGAGGAGGAGAGGATGCTGGGAGAATGAGGCGGGAGGGTGTTGGCACTCTTTTTGGCCAGGTGAGGAGACGCCGTGTGCAGCGACTGGGCCGGTTTGGGAGTGTCGGTGGACGGCGGGCTGTCGGACTGGACCAGGCCTTTAGCGGCGCTGCTGAGCATGGCTAGAGCGTGAGAGATGGAGTCCAGCGATGGGGCCGTCAGATCCTCGTCCAGAGAGTCCGACAGGCAGATGGGCTCCGGCGGGGATGGCCCGCGCGGGACGGTGGGGGTAGGGGTGGTGGGGTCCACGGAGAGGGCCGGGCGCTGGAGAACACCACTGTCCTGAGGCTTGGGTTTGGCTTTGGGGGTCGGTAACATCCGCTTCTTTACTCTGAAAAACAAAAACAAATCAATTCAGTTTTTATAGTCAGACACTCAAACTGTGATGACAAAAACTGCTCCCATTTTACTTCGGTGTTAAATAAAATAAAGAAGATAAATACAAAGATAAAAAATACATTAATTATCAAAGTATACATCAAAGTTATATATGAATTTTGAACAATACCCGTTCTTGTCTAAGGACAACTTTGATGAACTTTTTTGAACCACTTCAAATGTTGCCTATTGTATATATTTGTTTATTAAATAATATGTTTTCAATATTTTTATGTTTAATTAAAATCAAAAATTAAAATAATAAAATATTTTTAATGCTTAAATGCAATAATTAAAATCATTTAATGTTGAATAAAAATACAAAATTAGCTATATTTTTTATGTTTTAAAAACTTTCCTGGAAAGTTTTCAGTCCACGAATTTTAAATATTTTTATGTTTAATTAATAATGGAAAGAAATTAAAATAATAAAATATTTTTACGCAAAAAATAAATAAAATAATGTTAAATTAAAATAATAAATTAGCAATATTTTTTATGTTTAATGAAAACTATTTAAAAATATGTTTGTAAAGTTTAATTTAAATTTAATTTTTTAAAAATCTTCTGTCAGTGACGCAAGTGAATTGGTCAATATTAAGCCTGTTATCCATTTTATTACCAAGGATTAGTATTTTTTCTAAGTAAAATTACCATCATGCTAAATGCTAATGAAAAAAACAAAAAAACATTGTTTATTATTGACAGTATAGCCCAGGGGTTTTCAAAGTGTGGAAAAACAACGTCGTTGTTTCCACTCCTGTTTTCGATTAGATCTTTACAAACTCCTGGAAAGTTTTCAGTCCAAGGATCCAGTAAGCGAATGCAGTCAAGCAGTCCTGATGCAGAGAAAGCACGGCTGATTTCATCAGAGATGGCAGAGAGAAGAGTGTATTTGGCTTCAAAGCACGATCTCTCTGCTATTCTGTGATTGTTTCGGAGCCGTTTCCCTGTGTGAAATACAGACTGAACAGCAGCTCGAAACACCCAACCACTGCATGAGCATAAATGATACACACACTACACCTCTCAGATGGATAAAGCAAACCAGTGTCGCGCTAGTAAAGTTTTGATGGATGATGATTGTAATCCAGGTAAAGACGAGTACAGTGACAAACAGGAGTCGAGCATTAGGCACGATAGACAAACGCTGATAGTTGTTCACACTATGGCCCAAAATTTCAATATTGAATATTAGTTTTACTCATTGTGCATCATGCAGCCATGAAAGTGCGTGATAATTTAACAGTATTGTTCTTTGCAATGATGAAATATGAATATATGATGTTATATGCATTAATGACTATGTGGTGAGCTGTAATTTTTCCTAATTTTATCATTAAATTCTATTTTTCAACCCTAACCACCGGTGACCGTTTCAACTTCCTAACATGAACTAATGAATCGCTTACAATAGATCTGTGAATGTGGACTGTAATGAATTAATCTAGATTCAGCCGTTAGTAAATGTTTAAAAATAACCAGATGCGGCATTTTAAAGACATAAACGCCATGATAAATGTTATATTAACACTCCAATTAATACTTTAAAAAAGTACATGGCATTAATCTGGTTCATTGATGCATGTTAGTCCCCTAAAATGATTAAATATCAGCCCTAAATTGTGTCCCAGTCATAAAGTGTCAGATTACGAAAGCAAAATAATTTGTGAATGCCACAATCGTTTGCAGACGATCTGTGAAGAGAAGTAGGTCAAAAAAGGCTCCATGTTGTGAATGAAAATCCTAATGAATAAATCTAGATTCAGCATCTAGTTAGTGTTTAAAAATAAACCAGAGTGGAGAAACTCACGTGTTTCCAGTGAGATGATTGTGAGCTATTCGGCTCTCTTTAAACAGCATCCTGAGAAGCAGAGAGAAAGAGATGAATGTTTAGTGAATCAACATTGTTCACCAGCACTGACACCAGCAGAGGTCCGAGAACTGGTGCTGTGGTGCCGAAACCCACCTGGCCTGCATCCATCCTTTGGGCCAAAGCGGTTTGACCTCCGTCTCCATGAAGACCTTCAGGTAATCCTCAGGTGAGAGTGAACTCTGAGCCTCCAGCGCGTAACAGCCCAGCTTCACCCGCACCAGATTACACAGCAGAGTCCTGCGCAAACACACACAGATATCAAGCTAAAAATAATATATTTTCAATATTTTTGTGTTTAATTAAAATTAAAAATATAAAAAAATATTTGTAATGCTTAAATGCAATTAAAATCATTAAATGTTGAATTAAAATACAAAATTAGCAATATTTTTTATGTTTTAAACTCCTGGAAAGTTTTCAGTCCAAGGATCCAGTAAGCGAGTTTTTATGTTTTTATGTTTAATTAAAAATTTTAATAACAATAATAATAAAATATTTGAATGTTTAAATGCAAATAATATAATTATATGTTTAATTAAAATACATAATTGAAACAATAAATTAGCAATATTTTTAGCAAATGCAGGTCTGTCTCATGACGATCGCGTTGGTGATCATCTATGACTTCCACCTGAGTTTGTCGTCCCACACGAACTTCTTCCTGGGTCCCATCACTCTTCGTCCTGGCTTCTCATCGTCTTCCTCCTCTGAGCCGTTTCTGTCGCCGTCTTCGGTCTGCTGCCTGCACACACACACAATGGTTATGGTAAACACACAGAAGTCTCTTCGTTTATTAGGACCCTATTAAAACCTTTTTTTTTTTTACGTATTGATTTTTATATATTTTTTGGCTCCATTTGAATGGTTCAATAAAAATGTAGTAATCAAAAAG
Source organism: Abramis brama (assembly GCF_963993115.1). Classification (NCBI taxonomy): domain Eukaryota; kingdom Metazoa; phylum Chordata; class Actinopteri; order Cypriniformes; family Leuciscidae; genus Abramis; species Abramis brama. Next base: position 46,309,887 of record NC_139963.1, on the reverse strand, counting down.
CACGTCTAATTAATTGAAATCATGAAACTTACAAAATTTAACAACAATTTATTTAAAGTTGAACAAAGATTATGTGTTTAGGGCCGTACGAAATACAATTTATTTTTATTTTCTCAAATTCCGTTTTATATTATTTACCAAATTCTGTGTTTTCTGTGTTAAGTTTTCTGGATTACATTTTAATGGTTTTAATTACATTTTAATAATCAAAAAGCATGTCTAATAAATTGAATTCATAAAAACAACAATTTATTCAATTTCGTAAAAAAATGAACTTTTGAAAAGTTTTCAATGAAACTGCGGCCCTAATAGAGTCAAACGAACAAACGCGCACAGGAGACCAATGGCCAAGGTCTTGAATTTCGCTAAATACATTCAATTCCCTATCGTACACCCCAGAACACTTGGAATATACGACAGGTGTCACATGGGATCATTTTGTGATACTTGTGTCTTTTTTTAAAATAACTTGATGCTGGTCACCATTCACTGCCATTATATGGACGAGAGAGAGTGGGAAATGTTTTTAAAAATTCTGTTGGTCCTGTTGTTAAAAATGGTCCGTAAAGAAAGAAGAGCATATAGCTTTAGAATAAAACCGTTGCATAAACTGCTAAGACTAGACTAGTCTTCGACCCTTGATTAACCCGTTAGTTAAAGGGATAGTTCACCCAAAAATAAACTAGCCCATGATTTACTCATCCTGAAGCCATCCTACGCACAACGTAATGACGAATGAGGTTGCCCAGTCCTGTTTTTTTGAAGGCGTCAATTGCCGTCATTACGTTGTGTGTCAAGTTCAAGTGTCAGGGTCCGAAATTTACTTTTTGGCTCACCTGCCACGGGGACTGGTAGATGAAAAAATCCACCAGCCAAGCATATTTTTTACCGGCCAAAATAATAAACAGCCTTTTTTTGGTCACATATACATTCATTTCAGTACTTTTAATTGAGATAATAAGGTAGGCCTATTATGTTGAATACAAACATAAAAAATTGTCCAGAGCTAAATTTGAAATGTATAATAATTAGGGATGTTAACCGATGACCGTTTGACCGATGGTTGACCGTATCAACGTTAACCGATCAAAGTTGTTGGTAGTCGGTAAAAAAAAAAAAGTGATCTCTAAATTAGGCTATTATAGACAGTGGACTAAACTCTACTACAGTTAGCCATCTCATTCCAAGATCTTTTTGTGTGAAGTGAACAAATACCTCACACTCAATTTTTCATAACTCGCCTGTTTGTACTTAATAAACCATAGACTGTAAAGTAATAAACCAATAAAAACATTTGGCGCGAGGTCACAGCGTTTGGGTTCGCGTGCTCACAAGGTTTGCGAAAAGTAAAGGCTACAGGCTAAAACAGGTTAGAGCCAGGGCAGACGACAGGATGAAGCGTGCAAAGAAAAGTAGTGTGTGGGACCATTTCACCAAAAAGAATGACACAGATGTAAGTTGCAACTTGTGTGATACAGTGCTTAAATACAGTAGTAGCACATCATCTATGATGTATCACCTGAAAACGCGACACCTGATGATCATCATCTTTCTTTATTGTTGTTAGCACTACCTCAAACTAAAGCGGCGTCTCTTCGGAGCTGTCATTTTCTTAAATGAGCCGCGGCAATGTTTCAAATGAGCTTCTAACGCTAGACAAACGTCCAATGCGATCACCTTGTACCCAAACCATTTCGAAACTAAGGAGCCATTTGTCCTCCGATTACATACAAGCTCCTCGGCGCCGCATTTGCGGGACTCATGTTTCGCGCTGTAGGGGATTAAAAAAAAGTGACGCGAGTGGAAGGGCAGCAGAGAGATGCGACAGAGTTGCGAAATTGCAGACAGGGCTCGAAATGGCTGTTATTTCAAATAGCGTAGCATATTTTAAACTAATCGGTTAACCGGTTTCAACCGGCTAATGAGGCTCGGTGGTCGGTCAAGAAATTTTTTAGTTTTCGTCATCCCTAATAATAATACAAAAAAAAAAAAATATATATATATATATATATATATATATATATATATATATATATATATATATTGATTGATCAAAATGTGAGAAATATATGAAATATTATCATTGGGGTGAAATAAAAAAAGTTTTTGTCAGTTTTGTTACCTGACTCATGTGGAAGGGAAGGAAGAACGTACTCGGTTACTTATAACCTCGGTTCCCTGAGAGATAAGGGAAAGAGTATTGCGTTGCAAACGCTATGAGAAAACTCCTTTTCTCGAGAAAAGAACGACCATGGTGTGTAAAGCAGAAGCAGCCTGGCCAGCGGCGGAGTATGCACGATCCGCGAGTGCTGAAGACGTTCTGCACGGCTTTGATGGGTGCGCACTGCGCAGGAGGACACAAATGGGCGGCGACCGCTTCTTCCAGTGGCGGGAGCTTTTTCCTCAGTGCCGTCAACAGATAGAGCGTTAACTGTACGTACACACCGCCGTCGACTTGAGCTGCAAAGAAGCTCTGGCCGCCCTGTCAAGGATGCTTGTCAAAAAGTACGGGGAAGCTTGACGCTTGGCCGCTCGGCCGTTCTGAATAGTGAGTGCTTAAAATTTCATATTTTGGTATGAACATTCACCTGATAGTGTGGCGGATAGCCTTTTGAGATTTACTCGCCAAAATCTACCCGCATTTGGCGCTTGGCGGGTGTTAATTTCGGACCCTGCAAGTGTTACTCTTTTGGTGTAAATCGATGCGTACGGCCGTCTGCCGGAAGCTAGTTACTTTAGTTGATAAAGTTTTAAATATGGATATTTTTCTTACACGAACGTATCGCTTCACTTCACAAGAACTTTATTAACCCCCGGAGCCGTCTGGAGCACTTTAATCATGAATAGATGCACTTTAATCATGGATGGATGGGCTTTGATGGACTTCCAAAGACATACACCCGTTCACTGCCATTATAAAGCTTGGAAGAGCCAGGACATTTTTTAATATAACTCCGATTGTATTCGTCTGAAAGAAGAAAGTCATATATAGGATGGCTTCAGGGTGAGTAAACCATGGGCTAATTTTCATTTTTGGGTTAACTATCCCTTTAATACAGTAGTCAACATTTGAAGTGGATCAAAACCTTTCATCAGTTATACATGAATTCTGAACAATACCCGTTCTTGTCTTAGGACAACTTTAATGAACTTTTTTGATCCACTTCAAATGTTGACTACTGTATATATATAAAGCTTTTACTCCTTACTCAGTAGCACTCCAGTTTCTTACTTGGCAACTTTGGCCATGCAGTCCATGTTGTATCGAGCGATCTGCTCCGGCATGACGCTGCACACGGCCAGCTTGAGTTTGAGCAGCGGCGTCCGCAGCCGGTCGTCCTGGATGTTCAGACTCAGCTTCTTCAGCCGCTTCAGCAGAGCCTCTTTATTACACGGCACGAACGCCTCCAGATGAGTGTAGACGGCGGCGCGCACAGACGCAGACTGTTCCTGCACCTGCAGCTCGATACTGCACACACACACACAGAGAGAGAGTGAGATGATCGAACCAACCAGAGATGCTGGGAATGAAAACAACGGCCAAATGAACTCACTCCAGCAGGATGTTGTTCATGTCCAGCGTGAAAAACTTCTTCCTGCCCTCCATATCAAACTGACGAGACGCCTGAGAGGAAAACAAGCAGTTAACGACATCTCAAATGTAATGGCTATCTTCATGGCAACAAATACTTTAAAAAGGGTTCCCACAACTTGGTTGACTTCAAAATCAAGCACCTTTCAAGGACTTTCCAGGTCCAATACCCTCAAATTCAAGGACATAATGTGGGGAGTCTGGGGACACATTTCAAGTGAGAGCACAATGTGTGTTGTTAACTTGTAAGAAACATTGTTACAGTTTTCATGTGTTAAACACAACTATGTAAAAAAGCTTCTTTTTTTTTTGCATTGATTTTTGGCCATATGACAGAGATCTGATATTGTATTTGTCGTATTTCTGGTTTACATAAAACTCGGTACATCCTATATTCTAAAATTATCTGGTATTAATTTTTGCATGAAACTATGAAACGTTGAGGTACCATCGTAGTAGTTTCGTGCGCGCGTGAACGTCATGACAATGTACAACACAAAGTACCTCACGCAGGAAACACTTAAAGGTAAATGTGTGTAACTAACGTAAATCAAGCAAGCTAGTGTGCATTGGCCACGAAGTCTTGGCAAAATAACACATTAGCAGACCGGAGGGAATAATATGGAATTTTTTCCAGAAAACTTGCACAAAATAAATTCAAGCACTTTCAAGGACCTGTATCTATGTATGTTTATTTTCAGATATATATCTATTTTTCAGATTCACAAACTTTCAAGGATTTCAAGGACCCGTGGGAACCCTGTTTAAAAAAGTAGCAAAATATGAAAGGAAAAACAAAAGAAAATGTACTATTCATCTTACAGCTCATATATCACTTCACAAACCAATCCAATCATCTGTAAAGTCAACATGAAAGTAAAATTGAGGCTGTTTACTCTGACACACGTTTCTGGTCTTGATGCGTTTTATAATTATGTGTTATTAACAAAACATTATAAAACATCGCCATCCCATCAAATCCTTATGGAATAAATCAAGTCCAGTCCTACATTTTCCAGCTGAATATTCTGGTTCACTTGGAAATGCATCACATTATGAAAGTAAAATAAGTTGCGAATGTCATACCATGTTTACTTCAAAAGACTGAAGACACCTCCCATAATAGACATCAGAACAAAACAGCATCTTCTGATTTACTGACACTATTATACCCTGTTTTCCACCGATCTCCATCTTTCTAACCTTCCGCTCTTCCTGTTCTCCCTGTATTCTGTCTATTTTCTCTCTATCATGTTGATCTTCTCTTCCTCCTACACCTCTCTCTACCTCGTCTCCTTCACTCTCTCTCTTTCCTCTGGAATCTGCCTGGAAAGAAAAGATGGCACACACACAATCACACACACACACACACACACACACACACACACACACACACACACACACACACATCCAAACAAACACAAACTTTTCGATCTGCTCCTGTTTCTAAAAGTGTCTCATGAGGATCATGAATCAGTGTTTATGCAAGTAAACGCAGCGACTGAGGTGTGTGTGTGTACAGGTCAGCACTCACCGCCCGCAGGTCCTCTATGCGCTTGATAAGCGGAGCAGGGAGGCTGCTGGGAAGCGGCGGCGGCGGCACCAACCCCGTCTTCTGCACCCGACCCGCGACTCCGGGCTTCTGGGAGCCGTTCTCGCTCTGCCCGGGACTCGCCGGCTGAGGAGAGTCCAGCAGCCCGAAGTCCAGGTCGCCCATCAGCTCCTGCAGCATGTCGTTCTCCGTGGCTCCGCCCAGCAGCGACATCATCGCCGGGTCAGAGGTCAGGTCGGCCATGGAGAGGTCGTTGCTGGGGACGGCGGCGGCGGCGGCAGCGTTGGGTTGCGCGCGGACGAGCTTGACGACCGACGCCGGGTGCTTATTGCGGATCTCCTCTTTCTCGCGACTGAAGCGACGGATCATGGCCGCCAGAGACAGAGAGTCCTTCATCAGCTTCTTCCTCTTCTTCTTCTCCGGCCGGTTCAGAGCCGACACGCTGTCAGAAAGAGAGGAACATACCATGTACCATGTTTTATCATCTTTATCATAAGAGATAAAAAACACATTTATAAATGTTACAGAAGATTTCCATTTCAAATAATTGCTGGTCTCCACAGAAATATAAAGCAGCTAAACTGTTTTAAACACTGATAATTAATCATAAATGTTTCTTGAGCGTCAAATCATCATATTAGAATGATTTCTGAAGGATCATGTGACACTGAAGACTGGAGTAATGATGCTGAAAATTCAGCTTTGATCACAAGAATAAATTACACTTTACTATATATTCACATTGAAAACTTTATTTTATTTTACGCTATTTTAAACTTTAATACTATTTCACAATTTTACGCTTTTCTTTTTTACCATCTTTTTCATCAAATAAATGCAGCCTTGGTGACCAGAAAAGACTTATTTCACAAACAAACAAAAAAATCTTACTGACACCAATGTTGAGTCTATATGTGCTTTCCATAGAAAAATACATTCAGCTTTGGAACCACAATTGTAGGTTTATGACTTATCTACTACATATTTCTTTAAACATTCATAATAAACAAACTAATACTCTCAAAGACCCAAAACCGTCCCTTCAGCAGCAGCAAATGAAAACACACAAAAGGGCCGTTCATTCAGAACGTTTTTGCGCTTTAAAAATGTGAGATGCAGAGCTGAACAATGGAAAAGGCATCGGGGTCTCGGAAAAAAGTAGTGAGACATGGCGCAACGGTCAAAGACACGCATCTAGTACTTGTTTAGCTCATAGCGTACTGAAACACAAGAAAGCATCTGAACTCACCCTGTCTTGGGTACTTTGAATTTCCTGGGTTTCTTCTCCTCCAGGCCGCCATCCTGCTTCTTTTTCCTTCTCTTAATCACCCGCTCCTCTCCATCCTTCTGTGAATCAGAGTCGAGAACATCATCTCAGTCAATCACACCATCACAGACTCAGAAAGTGGATCAGATCTCTGATAGAAATCCCTCAGTATATAAAAGACTGACCATTAATAAGAACAGCATTACTTGGTAAAAAAAAGAAGAAAAAAAAAGTCATAGTGATTATTTTGAACTGCGATAAGATAAAAATCCACCAAAAAATTATTTTCAAGTTATGGCTAACAATCAATAAATAGGCCTATATATTACAGTTATAAATTAATTTGTTAAAAAATAAAATATAAACATAGTAAAAACTATTGTTATATGCACCCAGCAACTCACACTGAGATGCACTTGACCTTTTAAAGAATCAAAGCTTTGTCATAATCGATTGCATCCCTTTAAATTAGTGCTAGATGATCATCTAAATCTTAAAATAGGTCAAAACAATGAAATATCTAATAATGGCCAATACCATCAAATAAAAAAAAGTGTCAATAAACGATATTGTGCCATATATATGTATATATATATATATATATATATATATATATATATATATATATATATATATATATACACATGAATGAAGAGTTCAGATGCAAAAGCCTCTAAGTGCCATACAAAATTTTCTTCTAGAATGATCATTTTTATCAAGCTCGTATATTTAAGTGCAGGAATTTCACTTAAATGACAATGAAAATGACCTATTAATTTCCATTTATGTGAAATTACTGAACTTAAATATACGAGCTTGATAAAAATGATCATTCTAGAAGAAAATTTTGTATGGCACTTAGAGGCTTTTGCATCTGAACTCTTCATATATACATATATAGTAATTTTTGTAGCTAAAAGTGTGATTAGAAAGAAGTAATTAACGTTTTATATTGTTGCTACTTCGATATTAAAGCTAACAAACAGAGAAACATGCTGAACAGAGTGTGTGAACAATACTGTATACGTTTCATCTTCAGCCTTCTGTGGTTTAATAATAATCAGGCTAGGACATGTCACAAAAATGCAACACCACCACTCATATACTCATAAAACACATATAATTCTGGCTGTGCTAAACCTGACACTTCCTCCACAGCATGTGCCATGATGAAGATGATGATGAAGATCACCTTGAAGTGATTGGAGTCTTTTCCTCCGCCCTCTCCCTCTGATTCAGACGCGGCCCTGAACTGAAGCGTGCCGGTGTTGATGTAGAAACCGCCGAGTTTAGTGGTCAGCGATGCAGGAACGAGTTCGTCGTACTGCAGAGACACAACAGACATCATGTACAGTCGGCCTGCAGGTCATTAATGCTGCAGAGTGAAATATAGAGCCTTTACATTCATCCAGAAAAACTCTTTCATATGTACTTTGATAAGGATGAAGAGTCAGAATGGATTTCAAAGTAGTTTGAGATAACGTGCATGTGGTCAAACACAAAGCTGTGTCTGAATTCACTCGGATACTCCATCACGTGCTGTTAATCGAACGGTCACTGAGAGCATTTCGGGAGATAATCAGTGGTGGACTTCTGGGTGAAGCTCTCTCTGATACTCACAGCCTCGGAGTTGTCGATAAACGGATCGGTTTCATCATAGCCGTAACCGATATCGATGAGATCCTGCATCCGGTCTCGCCGCTTCTTCTTAACAGTGTTTCCCTGAGATGATAATACACTATATTCATTTGACGTGTCGTGATTAAGATTACATGTTTTCTGGGTAAACACACACGCACACACACACACACATGTTGGTTGCAGGTGGATGTGTGCATTCGTCAATAAAAGAATACATACATATTTGCTCTCAAACTTCCTGGCGAGAGCCTCGACTTCTTGCCGCTCTTTGTCTTCGTCTGCAAACGGGTCGCTGGGATCCAGAGCAGGTTTGAGACCTTGAGGAACTTTCCTCACCTTGAGGAGCAAATTAAACCGGTCAGACACAACCAATCGATTCATTTACATGATGCAAACAAGCACCAATCATACCAATAACCCTTTATATTTGAAAGATGATAACCGATATATTGGCCGATAAATCTAAATACAAATTTTTATATAATTTTTGAGAGCCTGATTACAAAAAGAAAAGTCTCTCCATTAAAAGCCATGTCCCAAACACACGATTATAATGTCATTATAATTTTATGTAGCCGATATGACAGTTGCGCTGCAAGTTGCACTTTACTTGATTTTCCTTTTCTGAAGTGATTCCCATCATATTTCAAGCAACTCAAAACATAAGCGCAAGTGTCTCAGCTGAAGGAAATACTCCATTATTTATCAGCTTTAATATATTGGCAAAATGTTCTTAATCTGGCCAATGATAACATTAAACATACCATGACCGATACCGATATGGTGGCTGATATATTGTGCATCCCTATACAATATATACAATTCTATAATCAGGTGCGATATACCCGTGTGCAGTATTTTTCTGGATTTTACAGTGTAGGCTAATAGCTAATACTTACTGACATAAAAGGAAAAACAACATCAGATCTGTCAAGCTAATGTGAATAAACAAATATCACCCAAACTTCTTTACTACTCATACTACTCAATTCATAAAACTGAGGTTAAACCACTGGAGTCACATGGATGACTTTAATGATGTCTTTACTAGCTTTCTGGGGCTTGAAAGTGGTAGTTGCATAGACTGTCAATGGAGGAACAGAAAGCTCTCAGATTTCATTAAAAAGAAAACTAAACCACCCATCATTAATCTCAATCCAGCTACTGATGTAGTTATACTGTTAACTTACACCTGAATTAACGATCCCTATATTTACATTTGACAGGTTGACAGAAACTTGGCTTCAACCTAAAACCTTTCAGTTTCCAGTTCAGATATTTAATAACCACAAAACCACACACTAGTCACTTATGTGCTGCTGTGGTTAAGACAAAAATTAACTCTATAGAATCTAATGATGTATTTACTACAGGTTCGGTTCACCTGCTCGAGTCTGGGCTCGAACCCTCACCCGTTCCCCGCGGACCTCACCTGCAGGCTCGAGTGGACCAGCTCGCCGTAGTTAAACTCCGCTGACTTCTGCTCACTCGGTTCTGACAGGCTCAGGTTCAGGCGGACGGTGCGTTTGGGTTCTCCGGGTTCCGTTGCCGGTTTCCCGGCACCGAACACCCCCGGGGCGGTGACACTGGGACTTGGTTCATTCTCTTCGTCCTCCCGTCGGCGTTTTTTTGGCTCGGTTGCCGGCGGTGTGGTGCTGAACGAGGCGAGGGTGACGAACGGCACTTTTCTCGGGTCAGCCATTGGACTCTCCGGTTCTGCTCGAGCCCGAACACACACGCGCGTGCACGCGCGCGCTCCTGACTGTTAGCTTGAGCTAAAATTAGCGCTCACACTATTAAACAACAGTTCAATGATGATACGAAACGAAATGAAGTCCGTTTTAAATTATATAATATTTCCTCGCAGCATTCGACTCGAATCCGTTTCATTTAGTCGATTGTAAAAGTAGTTTTTGTTTCTCTCTGTGAAATCTCGGCAGCATATGTAGCGGCCATTTTCAGTAGCAGTAAATACAGGATGAGGCAGCGGCCAGCGGGGTCACTGATCATGCGCAATGCGCGCGACGCTAGAATATGGCCAATCAGAAGTCTCAGCGCACTCTAAGACCCGCCCACTTCCAAGACTCCAGCGGGAGAGGGTGGAGCCGCTTCCGTGCGCGCTGACCGCGGGAGATTCAGAACCGCACAAGTAGAGTGATTCATCCCAGAGAATCGAATCTTTTGCAGGACAGGTTTACAAAATGACTCGTTCAGAGACACAGTTCAGACTTTTTTTGTATATTGTTTGTTATCATTATCTTATTTTCTCTGCCCGTCACTGCTTTTCTTGTGTGTTGGTGGTTATGTTATATTGCATGTTAACGAAGTATTTTGTTATCGAATATGTAACAATCCTGTAAGTTACACAATTAGCCAACACCAAGTATTTTGAATAATGTTGTACCTGATCCTACTGTCATAGTGTAATTATATATTTTAGTTGCCATGTTGTTTGTATATTACTATTATAATTATTTTAGAATTTTAAATTCATGCAATAATATAAATCCATTAAACTACAACACCGTTTTGCCTAAAGTATCAAACCAACTGTAAATTACTCAGAATGTCATGCACAAGGCTTGTTTTTTCAGATTATTAAGCTGGTATTTTTTATATAGGATACTGAACCCATTTAAATCCTTTAAACTACAACACCCAAAAAACTTTTATGTCTAAATGTAAGATTTATGTGTTTGAAATGCATATAAAATTTCCATCCATTTGAATTACATAATTTGAACATAAACAAATTAATAAACTGAATGTGATTCGTATTTACCAGTCTAAACGAAACAGGATTCTTTAATAAATTGAACGTGTTTTAAATACACAATAACCAGGTTTATATATTTATCATCATTAAATCCAGTTTCTTTCAATCTCATACATTTTATCTAACTGAATATTACTTGTTCCACAGCTACACTCAAAAAACATTTAATTCAAAAATGTAATTGCATATAAAATTTCCATCCATTTGGATTACACAGCAGAAACATAAACAAACTAATAAATTCACTTCACTGTGATGCATATTTGTTAGTCATACATAAATTAAACAAGTCAGAATGAGATTTATGTAATAGTACATAGCAAAATCCCCCGGGTTATAATAACCCTACTTAGTGTTCATATGTGTGCACACGACAGAGTTAAAGTACCATTTAATCAGTGTTGAAGTTAATGAGATAATTTAGTGATGATTGAGCATTAGTGATGAACACATGTTGTTAACAAGCAACGTTTTAGAAGAGAAACAAGAACATAAACTACAACTCACAAGTGGACGACACGAAATACACCTGTAAAAGGGGGCTAAAACGTTTTGAGCTTGTCCACTTTCAATCACTTCCAGAGGTAGTTGAAAACACATTCAACCGGATTGCTTTCATAGTGTAAACGCTCATGTGTTCAAACAGCCACAAAAGACCGTATTTTCGTCTCTTACTGACCTGATGTGTCAACATTATGGTAAGTGCATAAGTGACCCTCCCCTCAAAGAAATCGGAAGTGGTTGAAAGTGGACAAAAGATACAGTTTAAAACATCAGAAATTCTGAAAGTTTGTTTTCATAGATTGTGCATAAATTAAATGTATTAAATATATGGATATCATTTGGTTATTTTATGTGTCCCTTTGGAGTCTCCAAGTGTACATTTTTTGGAAAGACACCTAATTTTGCCATGAAAAAAAGATTGCAGAAAATACAGTTTGAGTGGATCACCCTGATAGTTTACTTTTCAGATGATCAAAGACTAAATATTTAAGATATGTTTAAGTTATATTTATTAATTTATTCATTAGCAGAATCAGATAGAACAGAGGTTTTCTGTTTCTAATACAACCAGTTTAACTGGTAAAATCCTTATACAGTCAATTTGATCAAGATTAAAGAAGAACGGATAGACTGTGTCAGTGAAGGTGGTTGTGAATGTGTGTAGATGTGTGTTAGTTACAGGATCAGAGAATGACACCATTCCTCTGTCATAGTCCAGATCAACTCTCACACGCTCAAGATCCTGTTCAACAGGAAAACCAAACCCAGACAGTCCGTACTGCACACTCCAGACATCAGTGTTAAAGAAATCCCATCCCTTCCTCTGGTTTGATGCTGTAGTTACTCCAAGACTCCAGCATCGACTCTTTTTAACCTCCACATCCCAGCAGTGTGTTCCTGAGTTAAAACCCTCTGAACCCAGAACACACTCATGCCCGTCAAATCTCTCTGGATTATCAGGAAAAGGTTGTTTGTTCCTGCTGTCTCTCACACTGGTCAGATCATCAGACAGAACGAGATCTGGATGAGCCGTGTTTGGATCCAGAATCACAGGAGCTGATGAGACACAATCAACAGATGCTTGTATTCTGATGTGCATATAATGATCAAGAGTGAACCCTACACAGATTATTAACACATCAGAGATCTTTCAATATTCCCCCATAAATCATTTCCAATGTGTGTGTGTAAACAAAGGTGCAGGTTGCCCCACACTGGAAAAATGTATTCAGACCACAGTCCTGCAGCTCGTCCTGGGTCGACATTTCATTCTGTAACATTAGGCAGTGTTGATTTATATTTAATGTTGATGATCATGTTATTTTACAAATGCATCTGCTTATATATGATATTTTGCTTGATTTTGCTTCTTATTTAAAGATACATTTTTGATGACCCTTTTTTTGATTCTGATTTTTTTTATTTTTTTTATTTGAGCACATATACAACGTAATTTTCCAGTATATGTGTGTGTATAACAGCACAGATCTTCTCCAGACTCACTGTTTTGGACGATGTCCTGCATCTTCTTCCAGACTCTGAACGGCAGGTTTCCCAAGTATCTTGGCACTTGAATCAAAGCTCCAGAAGCCATCTGTGGATCCGGCTGTGAGATCTGGACTCTGGAAGAACATTCAGGAGTCAGAACTACACTGACTTTGGATCAGAACCAGAGAGACCAGAGACACCAGCAGATCACTCACCTTTCCATTGAGACTGGAAACTCCTGCAGAACAAACACACCATTTATCATCAAGAACTCAATCAATCAATCAATCAATGATGTGAAATCAGACCTTCAGAAAGCAGAAGTCATTGGCTTTCATCATCTCCTCCATGTCTTTGATTGTGTTTGAAAGATCTGAGATGTGTCTGTTCATCTCCTCCAGCTTCTCCTTCATCATCTGGTTCTTCTGCTCCTCTTCCTCCCTCAGTGCAGTGATTGTAGCTTCTTCTTCATCTCTGAGGAACTGATGAAGCTTCTCAAACTGCTGTTTAATCTGAAGCTCTGTGCACTCAGCTTGAGACTGAAATCAAATCACATTCACTTCACATTTAGACACAACTTATTCTGGAGTAAGTTGTGATTCTCACAATCTTATTCGATTTAACTAATTACACTTGCAGAAGCCGACTGCCTTAAATTGACCAACTCTCATTTACATTTATTAACTAAAATGTTTAATGCATAAATAATGTGAGCAAAGTATTACTGTGAACTTCTTTCATTCAAGACGACTAAAAAACTATTGAACTTAACATTTCCAGTGGACCAGCAACTACACAGTCACCACCTGTTAAATAAAGCAACATTTAGCGTATCATGAATGTTTGTAGATCTTCTCCTGGACTGAAGCACAGGCTCTACTCTTCAGCACAACGGTGACCCAAAAACAAGATTTTACAGTAAACTACTGTCAAAAGTGTTGCCAGTAAACCTGTTTTATAACTTACGGTTTATTACTGTTAAAATACATTTTGTGGGTGTGTCTTTTTATCTTACTCTGTTAACCCTTTCAACCCCACAGATAATTAAGGGAATATGTTAATGATTGTTGAGCATTAGTGATGAACACTTGAGGCTGTACAGCGACACGAATTGAGGTATATCAAAATAATCTGCTAAAGTTATTGTTGTTTAGCAATGATGCAACATTTATTATTTTTATTATTATTTATTAACGATTAGCTTGATAGAGGTAGATATCAATTCATTTCTATATAATTCTATAATGGGTCTATAATTTATTTCGAGAGACAAAAAGTTCTGGACGGTCAGGTTGATGTTCTGTCTGGTTTAAACTTATAAGTTATAGCTAACCACGTGTAAGTTTAGCTGCCCCTATGGGAGTCATCATAATTCATAAATGGTGTTGATAAATAATGTTTTTGTGAACAACAATATTGTCTCTTTCTTATAAATGGCCCTTGGAATTTTAGAAAAGGGATAAATTGTGTTTGTCTTCATAATATGCTATGTAGGACACTGTTTTGTAGCTGTATGATGACTAATAGTAGACTAATAGCATACAGCAGATATTTAATCGAGAATCCATATGATTACACGGTGCTGTCTAATGGGCTAAATATGGTTAATATCTAATTGTAACTTTATATAAATTCACAACAACATATTTCACCCAGTCTCCTGTATAAAAACATAGAGTGAATATTCAGTATTCAATGAACTATACTACAGTAGGTCATATATCATTACTTGTCATCTGATCCAACTATGTGTGCTATTATTTTTTTAATTCACAAAAACAAATAGTCTTCTGTAGGCTGAGTGAAGAGAGTGAAGCCCAACTTAATATCTACAGATATTTTAATCCATAGTGCAGATCTATACTAAAACGTTTATATTTAAATTAACAAAAAACACAAAATTGGGCAAAGTCTGTGAACGGGACGGTTATTAATGTGTAAGTTTTGAGCATCGATTTAATGGTGTTATTTCACAGTATATCCCCCTACTGGACGCATCAGGATCAGCAGGGGTGTAAAACTGCTTGGGGCGTAGATCTACCGGCTCCAGGTCTGCAGCCTCCCCATAGGTTGCTGATGCTATTCTCAACAATGGTGCACCATGGCAATGGTGCCCTGGCAATTTAAAGGGATACTCCACCGTTTTTTCATATTAAAGGGGCGGTGAAACACTCAGTTTCTGTCAATCTCATATTAATCTTGAGTACCTATAGAGTAGTATTGCATCCTTCATATCTCCAAAAAGTCTTTAGTTTTATTATATTTATAAAAGAAAGATAGGCTGTACCGAGTCTTTCCGGAAAAAAAGGAGCGGCTGGAGGCGTGCCGTGTGGGCGGTACTTACGCGCTGATAGCTAACAACACACAGACATTTGAAGCAGTTTTACTCACCGCCTGCGGTTCCAACGCAAGACCGTGAACCTTTATCGTTGGGACTGCTATATCCGGCGTCGAACTGGGCCTTGTTTATAAAACAATCATCATCGAAATGCAGGGAACAAACAAAGTCCTGTGACTGCAGCGAGCACAGCGCTTAGATGAGGTACTGCTTTCGCTCCTCGCTCTGGTCTACGGGTGCGCGCGCGCCCTTCCAGGAGAAGTGCCCTTAGGACCGTATAAGGAAATTCCGCCCCATCTGACGTCACACAGGCCCATACTCGAAAAAAACTTTCCGAAACTTGTGACAAACCGGAAGGAGTATTTTTGGTACAGAAATACTCCATCAAACGTACAACTTAATGTTTGAAACTTTGTCCATGTTTAACATGGGAATCCAACTCTTTAACAGTGTAAAAAACTCAGTATGCATGAAATAGCATTTCACCCCCCCTTTAAACTATGTTATTCCCTTAACTAAGACGAGTTGATACATACCTCTCTCATCTCAGTGGTTGCACTTAATCGCTCTAGCGCCCGGTGACACTTTGAAAGCACTTAGCTTACCCAGTATATTCAGTGGTATCTAACAGCATTGAATTTAGAAGTGACCAAATACATCAACGTTTTCCCTATTTAAAAACAGTTACACGAGTAGTTACACGACCAAGTATGGTGACACAAAATAAAACGTGTCGCTTTTCTAAGCGGGTTAAAAAGGATAACTATAATGTCAAGTTTATTTTATATAGTGCTTTTCACAATACAGATTGTATCAAAGCAGCTTCACAGTATTAAATTAAAATAATACATCAATGCTTGTTTCTAGTGGAAAACGTCCACGTTTGGTAATGCTGATCAATAGTATTGTTGATTGATTAATTAAATTAAATATGGCCAAATATCCCCATAATGTATGGCGTAATAGCACTTTTGAAAGTACTTCTTCGACTGGCGCAGTAAAAAGTCACGCCTGATCCTCTTTCCACTATTGACAGAAGTGAGAGGAAGAGGATCAGGCGTGACTTTTTACTGCGCCGAGTCGAAGTACTTCCAAAAGTGCTATTACGCCATACATTATAATTACAACTACAACTGACTTCCAGCCATTACACATTATTACACTTATTATTAACCAGTATGACTTTATTTCTGTCATACATCAACAGACGTTGTTGTTGAGAAGTTTAATTGAAAAATGTTTGGTTTGAAGTTACCATATAGAGATCAGTGCTTGCTTTAGTTGGGTTCTGGACTCTTGACTTTTTAACATTAGTTGTTCTCTTGCTGCTTGAACTGTGTTTTTGCAGGTCATACTTGTGCACACACAGGGATAGTGAATGATTGCAGATATATTGATTATGATGCCAAAAACATCATACAGCCTGTTCAATCATTAACCTAATTCAGAGTTTAATCCTGTTTCATAAGTGTTACATTACCATCACTGTGAAACTGCAGTAATGAGTTACAATGATGATTTTTTAACACATCATGCACAAACAAATAAACAGAGCAACACTGTAGTGTAGAAACACAGAGATATCAAAAATTAGCACATGAATCTCAACAATGGTGGCATTTTTTTTTTTTTTTTTTTTAATTCATGCAGCAGTGCATGCTGGGAGTTTTATACCCAGCATGCATTGTGACATGAAACTTTTTATTGTCGCCATTGTTGAGATTCATGTGCTGATTGTTGATGTCTGAGTGTGTCTGAGTTAACCAGGAGTTCAAAATGTTTTAATGCACTATATGATTTCAATATCCTTCAGAATAACTGATTACAGAAAAATTGCTGTATTTCCTATCGTAGATTAACAGATATATGATAAATAATAAATACCCATAAATTAAAAGCTTATATACTGGATGAGATCAGAGAATCAGACATCTTCCTCTTGGCTTTTTCTTGCCATAACAAATATGTTTTATAAACTCGCAGTTACAGCAACCAGATAGAAACTAACGTTATAAAGTCAAGGGTCAAGAGCCCAACTAAAACAAATACTGATCTCCATCATGGTGACAACAAACTTTATTATTTTCAATGAAATATCAACAACTAAATATCTGTTAATTCTCAACAAGAACTTTTGTACATGTATGAAAGAAATAATGTTAAACTGGTTTGTAAACTGGTTTCACACTCAGTGTGGCTGGAAGTCAGTTGTAGTTCTTGTGTTTCTGTTCTTGTTTCTCTGTCCTTCAGTGATTCTGCTTATCAGGTGTTCAGCAGTTTCTCAATTCACTCACTTCTTTTCATTCACTCTGTCAAGGGGACTATATTAGTGAACTAATATAGGGAATAGTGAATGAGGGTATAGGGTGTGATTGGGAAAACAGCCTCTGTCGACTTTGAGTGCTGTTAATTTACAGTATATTCCTGTAGGCTACTTTTATTTTCTTCGGTATATTACTGTTTTAATGGAAAATGGGATAATATTGTCAGAATTTGGCCTATTTTTACAGCAAGGTTTAACAGTGTATGCAAAGAAATCAATAATTTGACACAAAATATTAATTTAAAAAGTCAAAATTTATTGATTTAAAAACGATTGTATTGCTTCCTCTAAAGAAAATAGTCTGTTCCGTCTCTACGGTTTGAATCCTGCGTCCATATTAGCAACGCTCTGTTTTTCATGGCGTTATAATAATTTGTGTTATACTTAGCAGCGGTCTGCTATCAAGAAATAACAGACCGCATTCTACATTAGAATTCAACCAAGCCATGTAATAAAGTGAAATATTCTAGAGAATATTTGATAAGGCTGGCAAACATCAAGGCATAACAGTCATCAATATTTTTTTCCAGAAAAGAATTCTGTTTTACAGGCATATTGTAGAAACCTCTTACATGCATATTTCTGAAGTATTATTATTTCATAAAATGTAACTCTGGACTATGGCTAACTTATGTAATTATGCAACTTAATTATTATATAGGCCTACTAAATAAATACCTGCATGACAAAAAAAATTTTTTTGAGTGTGTTTGAAAGAGTCAGCCCTCACCTTGATGTGTCGAACCGTTTTCTCAAACTCTCCTTTAATGTTTTTACTGTGTTTAATTTTCTCTTTTAAGGACTTCAGTGCTGTATTGAGCTTTTCCTGGAATTAAAGTGGAAATCTATGAGACACCAGAAATTTCTGTGATATGTTCATGCATGTAATGGTGAAAATGGTACAGAGAAATGTGTGTTTATGACCACAGATATAAGCCTTACCTTATATGACAGAAAAACTTCAATGATGGGTCTGAATGTGTGATTGACGTGTTTCTGTGAATCTCTGCACACTAAACACACAGGCTGTTTGTCCTCCAGACAGAAGAGTTTGAGTTTCTCACTGTGTAAACTGCAGATCTCCTCAGACCCTGATGATCGACTCTCATTTCTCTCCTTCAGGAACGACTCACACAAGTTCTTTAACACAAGATTAATTGAAGGCTCATGTCTTGACAATCTCCTGCAGACAGGACACTCCTGAGTTTCCTTGGTTCTCCAGAACTGTTGAAGACACTCTTTACAGAAACTGTGACTACATGACAGAAGAACAGGAGCCTTGAAGATTTCACAACACACTGGACAAGAAAGTTCTTCTGCAGAGACATTTACTGAAGCCATTTTCTCTGTTCGAGTTCCAGCAATTGTTTCATAAGTCACTTCTTGGTATGTGTTGTAAGAGGGAGGAGTTTCTGATCACATGTGTGTGTTGAAACAAGTCAGATGGCACACTTTCAGGACCTCTTTATGTGCAAACAAAATGCATTCAAAACATACTTGAACTGAACCTCTCTCAAATATAATGCTATACAACCTTTAAATCACACACAAAAGAACAATGGGAGAACACAGATATTCATAATAAAAAGAATAAAGACACTTTATGTGTGAGTGTTTTATTTATACAATTTATTTCTTGAGTGTGTTTGAAGCTCACAGAGTTTCTCCAGGGTCTGACATAAAGAAATCTTTGTCAAAATGATTTCTTCACATGCTGAAGCTCCAGTAATACACACACGTCTGCTTGTGCTGATTGTCAGTGTTTGGAGACACGAGTAGCACTTATAGCGTCAAACCAGTTTCTGTCTCTCCATCTGTTCTGCATCATCCTGTGTCAACAGAAATGAATGCAGAAATAAATCAAGCAACCTCCATCAGCACCTGAGCGAGTGGATCCAGTGCCTCCGCCTCCGGCCTCTGATCACCTCGCTCCATCTCTGCCCACCGGCTTGTCGGCTCCACCTTGGCTCCACCAGACGCCCTTGGCATTTCGACTCTACCTGAGTTCCCTCGTCTCACCGGCTCCCCCTTGGTCAGTCGTCACACCACCTCTGCCACAGACTTGTGGATCTTACTCTGCGCTCCGTTCCTCCACCTCTACGGCTGCAGCTGCTCCTCCTTCCCTTCAAGTACGCCTCGATCCTCCATCACACCGGCATCGCCTCAGTCCTCAGGTAATCTGGCTCCACCTCAGACGCTCGTCTCCATCGGTTCTTTGTCTGCGCCCTGGGATCCAACTCATATATATATATATATATATATATGTATATACAATATTCATAACAAAAGCTGTTATAAGAGCAGCTAGTTACCTCTAGAAAAATTAATGGATCTCTATGGGGCCTCTGCTGGAAGTATATGGTAATTACACTTTTTGGATAAAACTATATTATCTGCATATCTGCAAAAAAAAAATAAAAAATTCTAACCAGCAGATGGCAGAATTATTCATGCAACACCTAGATCAATATCCAGAAACAACACATATTTAATTTTGATCATTTTGATTTTTTTTCCTCCTATAAAAATGTAATATTTCATATGCATGCTAATTGTGTAGCTTAGGACTTTTGCAGTAAATAGGTACAAAAGTATTTCAAATCTCCCAAAACACAGCATTAATGTATAGATGAGAAGTACAACAAAATAATAATAATGAAATATTATGTGTATTATTAAAAATGTAAAATTTGATTTCAAATTAAGACGTGTTGCCTTACAGTCTGAGGTCTTTACTGTAATATCTCCTGCTGCAATTCTACAGTCTCACCGCCAGAGGACAGTACACAGATTTGGCTTACATGAAAAATTACACTATATTTAGGATTTGATCATCTGCAATGTAAAAATGGTTTTGCTTACATTGAAAACATGCAGATAGAGGTGGGATTTAAATAAAATGGTATGTACAAAAATAAAAAGATATATGGCACTCTCAATTGTGCTTTTCATGCTGTTGGCTGGTGCAACTTAAGTAATAATTACTTAAGAATAATGAGGAGGGAAAGACTGTGATAAATGCACTGGGTTGATTATGTGTTACCATGACGTGTCATACAAAAAAATGCTAAAAAGGTGCTCAACCAACAAAAGAGAGGAAGTGCAACCAAAAAACAAAAGAAAAAAAAAAAACATCATGTAAATTGGAAAAAGGTGCTACACTCACTTTTAAAGAAATCCAACTTTATTGGTAAAAAAAAGAAAAGAAAAAAGTGCTCTTGATGTCTGATGAAGGCCTTGACAATGGCCGAAACATCTCACATTTTTTAACCAATAAAGATTTCTTTAAGAGTGAGTGTTGCACCTTTTTCCAATTTACATGATAGTTCAGCAACATGATGATGGATGGAATTTATGAACACACAAAGCAGGTCTGTAATTGTTAAGGCTTTTAAAGTATGCTAGTATTAGAAAAATAAAATCTAAATTAATGTTTATAAAAGTACATAAAAGTGTCAAGTATAATGTGACTGGTTCCATATTAGAAATTGTTAATCAGTGAACAGAATGTGACTGAAAGTTCTCTAAACAAAGGTTTTACTCCATCTGTATTGATGTTGAACTTCTTTATGATCAGCTGCTGTTTTTTTCCCCAGGTTTGTTTTTCACATTGTCTCATTTTCACGGAATATTTAACTAGAACTTTCAGCACCAGTTGTCAGACAAGAAAGGCAACAACAGGTTTTTATCTTTTCATCGAAGTGACTGACACGTCCCACAAACCTTTACATGCATTCTTGTTGGCAAAAAAAAAGCACAAGCATGATGAAGCCTTGACATACAGACAGGTATCTTTTTTTCATTATAAATATCCTATTTATGTTTGTTATACAAAATGTACCGTAAACGTGAGATGATGAGTTTACACTAAATGCTGAGTTTAGTTAATATATGAGCTGCAGTAACATTGCACTTTCTTTAATCCAAAGTGACTTCAAGAATGAGAAGCTAAATGCTAAACCTGTAACCCACTGCAGGTTTAAAGGTAAAGCTCTACTATTTACTAATTTAAATACTCAGTTCAATGCAGTTAACAGAAATCTGTTTAACAAAAACATGCACAAAAATAGAGAACATGGATGGTGTTTTTCATATTCTGGTCAAATGAACAGAGACTGAAATCTTTAAATGGAAGATAAACCCACAGATGTCAGGAGTCGGAGATGATTAAATGAAAAGAGATCACTGTCTGAAAGAAACAGACAGAGAACAGAGCAGAATATCAACATGTCCAGCAGAGACGGCATAGGTGAGAATCACAGAAAAAAACTGTTTTAAATGTAGTTGACCACACTGTAAAAAGAGTTAATGCCTTAAATTTTGAAGTACAATCAACTTGGATGTTTAAAGGAATAGTTCACTTCAAAGTGAAAATTCTGTCATCATTTACTCACCCTCAAGTTGTTTCAAACCTGTATGAATTTCTTTCTTCTGCTGAACACAAAGGAAGATATTTTGAAGAATGTGAGTGTAAAGACCACTCATTGGCCCAAAGACGGAGTCCAACGGTGTGGGCGAAGGGATAATGTGTGTCTTTTCAGCGCTCCAGTGAAGTTCACTTTGTTTATTAGAATTTAGTTTCAATATTACTTTAGCTCTACGCTTAATCTGACTTCAATTTCTTATCTTGTTTCTTATTAAAAAATAGAAATATTGATTATGACTTCTGAGGAATCCATACTTTCAATTGTTCATTCATTAAGGGACCCGAAGCCGCACAGAGTCACACGCCCCGGGTTTACGTGGATTTCACGGACACAGCCTCGACAGTCTGATCTTGGTCAGAGGGTGCAGGGTTTGCTAATACCTCTGAAGTTGGTTGCCTACTGCTCACTCATACAAAAAAAGTGTAGTTTATTTAGCCACTTCCGTACAACTAAGTCAGTGATAGACAGAAATCAAAAGGTCTTCAGATGACGTGCCAACTGTTCCATTCATATACGCCTTTAGTTTGACCTATCCTGGACACAGAGCTGCGGCAGCACCAGCCTCCTCATAGTCTACTAAAATAATGATTTCAGAAAACTTCAGAATAAATCAAGATGTAACATTTATTTGTCAGGTAAAAATGTATCATGCCAATTACACAAGTAAATGATTAAAAGCCACTTCAGAAATAATAAATACATGACATAATTTACTCAAAGATGACTCTAAAAGTAAGCAAAGTATTCCTGACAGAGACACACAATGGTGTGTGAGTGTTTTCCAACGGGAAAACACTGAAACAGCACTCTATGGGGTTTTTCCTGGTTACAGGTTCCCAAAGACTGTTCTGCCACTCACCATTATATACCCAGACCAGAACAAAGGGTTGTACCAATATTTTTTAGAGTTGTTTTGGGTCAATTCTTGTACACCAGGTTTCGGGGGAGAGGGGAAATATCTTGAAGAGACATCACCCAAAGAGGGACACAAGATTCTCCTAAGTTCTCAATCTTTCTCATAATACCAATAACTGCAATGAAATTAAGACAATTTTACCAATCGCACTTTTAACATGATACCAAACATTTAACATGATACCAAACATGAAAAGGAAAAAACAATAGATTCACAAGTTACCTCATATGTGATATATAGACAATCTCAGTGAACTTTAAGTGACTTGAGGAGGGAGAGGGGGATGCATATATAAACAAGGAGATAAGTTTGGACAAGTTTGGTCCTGTGCTCTTTCTTTGCGATCTTCTGTCCAGGGTGCGTTTTATTGCTTTATTAGTTTTATCTCAGCTTTTGTCTTAGCAGGAAAATCAGTTCTTACATCAGTAACCAAACAGTTAACTGGACCCATTGACTTCCATAGTAGGAAAAAAAATACTGTGGAAGTCAATGGGTCCAGTTAACTGTTTGGTTACTGACATTCCTTTGTGTTCAGTGTATCTCTTCAATTCATTTCACTTAAATTACTGATTTTTTTTTTTTAATATTGTATAACTTGTTCAAAATAGCTTAACTTATTTTGATGAGTTAAAGCAATGTAAAAACCTATGTTGTCAACTTATTGATCATATATTTTTTTACTGTGCATGCAGCTATAAATATTAGATAACATCTGAGGAAATTTTAATTCAGATTCTCCACTGCATATATAGCAAAGTTATTTTTATTACCTTGAGGCAAGCACTGACAAATTTTATTTTCTGATCTGATTTCCCAAGAATCACTCAAAAAAATGTTGTTTTCTGTTAGTATGTGCTGCTGTGATTAAAGTCCAATTTAATGTAAGTATTTTGTTTCATCCAGTGACTGTTGCCAACAAACCTGCTCTAAGAAGAAAATCGAGTAAAATGGAACCTCCTTCATGTAAGTCTGTATACAGATCAGCCCCATCTGGATTCTGCAGGAATTTTTTCTTCTTCTGATTTTCACATTTTTGCTGTGAAAATTTGCTGTGATGTACTTATGTAATTAGTGTTAATGACAATAAGAGCTGACAGTACAATTGCTTGTACACATTTTAGTGCATAATTACTGAAATTGTGGTTCTTGGCCCCCATGTACAAGACAGTGGTGACACCAGCATAGAAATACTTATAATTCTGCTGTAGTAAAATGATAGACACATTAGTTTGCACATTGTCACTGAATCGGTTCATAAGAAAGTGTTCTTAGAACAATATTCTTGGAACATTCTTTAAATACTTAGAATGATAACTACCTTCAAGTGAATAAGGTTGTGTTTGCTGTTTTAAAAGAACATCCTTGACATTCTTCGAATATCCATTAAATATTAAGGATCACTAACTTAAAAAGTGGCTCAAAGTTGGATGCTACACAGCGAAATTCCCTGTGTTTCATGAACCGCTCAGTGTTCATGTGTCCACACTACAGAGCGTTAAACTGAAGCAGTGCTGGAGTTTATTATATAATTAAGTGATGATTAATAATTAGTGATGATGACACACTGAAGTAAAGAGGAACATACATTTGAAGTCACCATCAGTGTGTCTTGTAGTTGGGCTCTTGACCCTTGATTGTTTTGTGGCTGCTTTAATACTATGTTCAGAAAACAGGTTTACTGTGTCAGAGAAAGTTGAGACAGAATGATGTGAAGTGGTCTGATTCTATTATCACATATTAAGTCTAATTATTGAATTGTGTTTTGTTATTAATTTGTTTAAATATTGTGCTACTGACCATGTGAAATCAATTTGACAAAGAGTTATTTTGAAAAATTATGAAACATATTATGAGTAGGAAGTTATTAGTCAGACACTTGAAGACACACAGTAAAATCCCCAGTGTTAAATCAACACTGCTCAGAGCACATATGGTCCCACTCTACATGGTGTTAAAGTAACACTGAAGCAGTGTTAAAGTTGATGAGACAATTAAGTGATCAATTGAGTGATGATTGAGCATTAGTGATGAACACCTGTTGTTGTTAACAAGCAGAATCACTGAAGGAAAGAGAAACAGTAGAACTACAACTGACTTCAGCCACAGCCTTAAATTAAATCAGATGAAGATAAAAATACATTAAATATGTGAAGATCTCAGCAGAGGAGGATTAAACAACTCCACAAACAGAATTACCAGCCTCACTTATTACTAACCAGACTGACTTTATTTCTGTCATATGTCTATTAGGGCTGGGCGATATATCGCATGACATTGATATGCGCATCTCATCAGTAAAGCCGGTTCCTTGATTAGTAGTAAATCGCCTTCACCTGCTTTCAGATGGAGCGGCATTTACTACACAGCAAAAACTCCAGTGTTAAATGAACTCTCCTGGGAGTGTATACGAGTCCACACTCAAGATTGTTGAAGTTAATGAGATAATTAAGTGATTAATTGAGTGATGATTGAGCATTCTTGAAGACACCTGATGATATCAAGCAGAATCACTGAAGGAGAAAATCTCAAATTGTAAGCCACCATTATGGTGATGGGTGTTTGCTTTAGTTGGGCTCTTGACCCTTACTGTACACTGAAAAAAATTTGGAGTAGGATTTACTTGAAAAAAGCTAGCTAAGTTTTCTCACTCAGAAAATGCTAGTAAATTTACAAAGTTTGCCAAGTAAAAACCTAAACATATTTATCAGTAGCTTTAATTAGAAATATTTAAGTTAAATTTACTTGGAATATGGAATTAAGTAAACTTTACTTAACCCAGTTAAGTGAAAGTAACAAAGAAAATAAGTAATTTTAACTTGGCTAGTAAAAGGTTGATTAATATCGATTTAGTTGAAATTTCCTTTGCATTACATTTCACTCAATTAATAATATTGAATTATACCAGTCATTTATAGTATGTGCTTTACTTAGATTATCTAAGTAATTTATACTACATCATGTCAGATGTTAAATATCATGTGAATGCAAAGACCTCAATACTTGGTAGATAATACACAATGACGGTAACATTTGATGGATCATTTTTGTGTTTGAATGTGTCATTTTGAGCAGAAAATTTACTTGAAATGTCACAAAATGGCAAGTTACTAATCCTGACAACAAAAGCAATGATAAAACAGTGTAAATACAGCTGGAAAACAGTGAAAAATTAACCTCATTAATTATTCAAGGTCCAGTGCATGATGGGAACCCCAGTATCAGAAAAGTTGAGTAATTTTAACTTAATTTTATTGAGTTGATATTTACGCTTTCATTTCTACTCGCTTGAATTAAGTACTGATTAAGTCTACTCGCTTGAATTAAGTACTGATTAAGTCTACTCGCTTGAATTAAGTTCCAAAACTTTGGAACAGTCTTCCTAACATTGTCCGGGAAGCAGACACACTCTGTCAGTTCAAAGCTAGATTAAAGACACATCTCTTTGACATAGCATTCACATAATACATTATAGACTTCTATAATTCAGTGTTAGGCTGCATAGATTAGGTCAGCTGGAACCGGGAACACTTCCCATAAATCCTGATGTACTTGTTACATCATGAGAAGAATGGAATCTACGCTAATTTTAGTGTCTTTGTTTATCCCGAGGTCTTCCCGCAGCCTGCCGGATCCAGGCCGTATCCAGATCTGACGAAGGACCTGCGCCTGGACCCGATGTCAACGCAGTGCTGAAGTGCCAACTAGTCTCTCCCTATGGAGGATCCCTTTACCACTCTACAGATAAAGCGTCGTCGGAAAAACTCAATTTGCGTATCTACCCCGAATTGATAAAATAAAATAAAATTCTGAATCAAAACTATAAGGAAACACCAGTAATTTGTCTAGGCTTGGTTTGTAGGGAATAACAAACCTGCACACATATATTCAAACGCACATAACTATAGAACCAATTCTAAATGCGCATGTGAACGCCATCAGCGTTTCTCACAGGATCGCGTTTAAAGTCTGTGTAGAGAGAATGGTGTCTCTAATTTAATAACAAATGATTGTTGCGACGGAAGCGAATCAATCAAAACTAAATTTAGCTGTAAAATAACTTTATTAAAGAACCGCTATAAAGCCAAAACATTCTCTGTTACCTTAAATTATACGTTTATCTCTGTAAAGCTGCTTTGAAACAATCTACATTGTTAAAAGCGCTATATAAATGAAGATGACTTAACTTGACTTGACTGATATGGAATTTACTTAGTTTTTTAAATTCTTGCCTGAACTAACTTTTTCATGTAAATTACATTGTTTTTTTTTCAGTAGTATTTACTTCACCAAAAAAACATTTTTTACAGTGTATATTATTAACTTTAGACTTTCTTTGTCTGCTGTTATTGATTTATAACAGTCAAATGAACAAAGAAAAAGTATGATCTGATAGTGTTGGTTATGTTTTGACATAATCATGCTGTGATCTGAAAAATGAAACTTATTGAGATAGTTTGGTTTATCTTGTTAGCAGCAGCTTTGTGATTCTATAGCATATGATTATCAGTATTTTTCTTATAATCCAAAATATTTAATTAACATTGTTCTGATCAAAACACTTTCAAATGAATTTATTTAGAAACACAGACATCAATAATCAGCCTGTGAATCTCAACAATGGTGACAATAATAAAGCATGTTGCAGTGGCTGCCACCAATCACAACTCATTAATGGCTCCCATCATGCATTGCGGTATGAATAAATTATGATCTGAATTGTCTATGTAATTTACTTTTCCTAATTGAATATTCTCGTCACCATTGTTGAGATGCATAGACTGAATCTTTATGTCTGTGTGTGCCTAAAAGAAAGATTAAAAAAAAAAAAAAAACTTTTAAGAAATCCTTTATATTATATCTGAAATTCTGGATATTTATGCAGAATCACAGTTATGCTGTAACCAACAACATAAATCAAAAACATAAAGTTCAAATGATGATTGTCATAACAATCACAGTCATAACAGTCATAAAGACGATATGACAGAAATAAAGTCAGTCTGGTTAGTAATAAGTGAAGCTGGTAATGTTGTTTGTGGAGTTGTTTAATCCTCCTCTGCTGAGATCTTCACAGATTTAATGTCTTTTTATCTTCATCTGATTTAATTTAAGGCTGTGGCTGAAGTCAGTTGTAGTTCTACTGTTTCTCTTTCCTTCAGTGATTCTGCTTGTTAACAACAACAGGTGTTCATCACTAATGCTCAATCATCACTCAATTGATCACTTAATTGTCTCATTAACTTTAACACTGCTTCAGTGTTACTTTAACACCATGTAGAGTGGGACCATATGTGCTCTGAGCAGTGTTGATTTAACACTGGGGATTTTACTGTGCATCAACAAAATAAGGAAGAAGAAAGGCGAGAGAAAGAAAAGAAAAAAGAAGTAAATTATCAGAGAGGTGGTGAGGTTAAGTCAAGATGAAAATAAAATAAGTAAAAAGAATAAAAATAATAATAATAATAATAAACAAATACATAAATAAAGGAAAGTGGGGGACAAGGTGGTATTTGGTCAGATCACTATTCAGAGGCATCAGAGTGGGATAGCCGGGAATTTGTTCCGTTTTGAGTGAAATATTTTACACACATTGGGTCTGCTCCCAGCCACGCGTAAATAGTGCGTTTGACATCCGAACGTTTTGCTCATTAATAAGGCTGCATTTTAATTCACCTTAATCAGGTACATATTTACACAGCATTTTGAAAAAAATATTATATATAGTAATTATACGGTTTTTCTTTTTACTTTTATTATGAGAGCCAGTAATAGCATCTGCAAACGGAACACAAGTCCGCAAGTCACAAGTGTTGCAGTCAAGCTTCATGTCGAACCGTTTTCTTTTCACTTCTGGGACTGTTCGATTAACAGATGAAACTCCATTAACTGCATCTGTAATATGCTGCCAAGCTTCCTTTTTTTAGGACCTGATACGCCACTATGTACGCTTGAAAATAAAATGTGGCGTTTTGAATAAACTTCTGATAATAAAACTTCAATTTCTGCTTCTGAGAAATTTCTCTTTTTCATTCGCTTTTGAGAAGACATGTTGAAATCCTTCGTTTGGTGTCATAATATGATGCCCATATATAGTTGTCAGTCGGATTTAATGGGCGGGATTTATGGTAATTGAGAATGAGCGTGCACGCGCGTCCCATTTACGACTGATTGGAATTCATTAACACACACACACATTTCACTATTACATCTGACGTTTATGAAGTATTTGTGAATCAGGAGAAACGTTTTCGGGAAGGTCTCTTTATGTGCAAATCACTCACATATTTACTCATATATTTACGAATGTTTCATGAATGAGACCCATTGACGGCCGCATAATATTTCCATGAGCGAGTGGCTCAACAGTGAGAGTTTACTCACTGGGCCATCCTCTCGCCCTTTTCCTGGTCTCCTTCAAACCCTTTCCCAAGCCCTGAGGGGGGAATCAGCTCATTTGGGAGTGAATCCGGTTCTGTGTGTTCGAAACACCCGAACTGTTCATTCATTCATACAAAGCCCCACTGGTGTAATCATGTGTCCCATATGTCCCCCTCCACTCAATCTCAAAAAAAAAAAAAAAAGAAACAAACAAATCAAACTAATAAAAACAAAAAACGATTCACTAAATAGAATAGGGGACAGGGGAGGAAAGAGAGGAAAGGAAATATATATAACCTTCGGCTGTGCAATTATAATAGTAGCAATAGAATAATATTAAAACATTTTTGGAAGATTTTTAGATCTTCAGATTTCAGTTGTCTTTCTATCACACCAGCTGAATTTACTACATTTTTATTCATTAATGCTTCAACTTCATAACTATTTAAACCAGTCATGAAACTACAGAAAAAGCAGTTGTTTAAATCACTTTAATACAGTAATTTGACTGTCATTAAACAGACATGTTGATCTTTTTCATCTTTCTCTTTCTTGAGCAATGCACAAATGTTGTCTGAAAACAAAAGGCAAGAGTCAAGAGCCCAACTAAAGCAAATACTAAACATCATAATGGTGATCAAACAAAACTTATTTTCAACTAAACATAAACATCTAAACCTCTGTTAATCTCAATAATAGCTTTCAGTGGTGGAAAGAGTACTAACAAATTGTACTCAAGTAAAAGTATTGCTACTAAAGTAATAATTTACTTGAGTACAAGTAGAAGTACTGAAAAATAATATGACTCAAGTAAGAGTAAATAAGTAGTTTGCTTAAAAACTACTCAAGTAACTACGTTACAAAGTAGTCACATGTCATCACATGTCATCTGTTGACACTCACATGTCATCTGTTTCATTCATACTGGAAGCCCAGTACATACTGATTTATCCCTCACGCAGAAACTCCACAAGTGAGATTCTTATGAAGTTTCAGGAAATGCCTTATATGGATATAATAACATGCATATAGAGACATTTTGACTGATGAAACATGAAGACAAACACATGATAGCGATAATATATCTGTGTTCATCAAGCTATTTCAGGTATTTTCATAAGAATGACGTATGTCTTTAAAGAGATAGTTCGCCCAAAAAGGAAGATTAGCACATGATTTACACTCCCTGAAGCCATCCTAGGTGTATATGACATTCTTCTTTCAGACGAATACAATATATAAAAAAATGTCCTGGCTCTCCCTATAGCTTTATAATAGCAGTGAATGGCTGGAGAAAATTTGAAGCCCAAAAAAGTGCATCCATCCATGATAAAATTGCTCAACTTTTACTCCAGGGGGTTAATACAGGTCTTCTGAAGTGAAGCCATGTGTTTGTGTAAGGAAAATACCCATATTTAAAACTTTATAAACTATAATCACTAGCTTCCGCCGGACAGCCATACTCATCGATTTACGGTGGAAGACTAACCCCTGACCGGACGCACAGCATAATGACGAACATTGAAGCTCAGAGGAAAGAGCTAAACAAAACACTGGTCGCAAATTAGAAATTTTGAAGAGAAATGTCGGATTTCTATATAATAGAAGAGGAGCTTCAGTTTTTTGCACAGCCCTATTTGTTTAAACGGCGAGAGTCGTCTTAGCTTACGATACTCCTACATCCTACGTCATACATGCGCCACAGATTACTCTTGTGGCGCAAGCCGAATTGCATAGTATGTATACGGTCGTCTAGCGGAAGCTAGTTATTTTAGATTCTAAAGTTATAAATATGGGTATTTTTCTTACAAAAACCCATGGCTTGGCTTCTGAAGACCTTTATTAACCCACTGGAGCCATTTGGAGTACTTTTTTTTGTTGCCATTCACTCCCATTATAAAGCCTGGAAGAGCCAGGACATTTTTTTAATATAACTCTGATTGTATTCGTCTGAAAAAAGAATGTCATATACACCTAGGATGAGGGTGAGTAAATCATGGGCTAATTTTCATTTTTGGGTTAACTATCCCTTTAATGCAGTGCTTGTTGATCTGTTGATCAATGCAGAAATGTTCTCCATAAAGACCTGCAATTGCTGAAAAAGCACAAACTTAATGAAAAGTCAAGGGTCAAGAGCCCAACTGAAGCAAACACTGATCTCCATGATGGTGACCTCAAACGAAACATTTTCAATAAGACATCAACATCTAAACCTCTGTTAATTCTCAATAAGAACTTCTGTAGACGTCTGACAGAAATAAAGTCAGTCTGGTTAGTAATAAGTGAAGCTGGTAATGCTGTTTGTGGAGTTGTTTAATCAGATATTGAGATAGTTAATGTCTTTTGTCTTTAGTTCAAAGCTGTGTCTGAATAAAGTTGTAGATTGTGTTCTTATTACTCTTTCGAAAGATGAATGAAAGAATGTTTCAGGAACATCATACTAACCTTTAAATAACGTTCTAGTAACATTAAGGAACCTGGACATTTTTATGTTCTTGGAATGTTAGAAATCAACATTCCTAGAATGTCAAAATTAAGTTGAAAGAATGTTTGAGGAATGTTTTATCTTTTAAAACACATTACTCTAATGTCAAGAAAACTGGACATTTTTTATGTTCCCAGAACCAACACTGAATATTTGGAGAACGTTCTTATAACAAAAGTCTGTTAGCTGGGCAGACGCTAATTTGCGCTGCTCTTGGTAGAATGCGTTGGTCATTATGGAAATGATCCGGCTGTGTCTGTTTTTTCATTTGTGTGTCGTCAGTAGGTCATGCACAGAACTTTTTACTCCCATTGGAGCTTTGGAATTGCACTCTCACGCTAATTTGCCCTGTTTAATAAATCTGTCCCTTGATGTCTTGTTTTATTTGCAGTTGATTTCTAAGGCTGTGGCTGGAAGTCAGTTTCTGTTCTTGTTGTTACTCTTTCCTTCAGTGCAGCAGATGTTTGAATGTTTGAAGGAATGTTTCAGGAACATTATACGTTTTAAATTCTATTAACATTAAGGAAACTGGACATTTTTATATTCTTGGAATGTTAGAAATCAATGTTGAGTTGTTAATAATAATCAAGTTGAAAAAAGGTTTCAGGAACGTCATACTAACTGTAAAAAATATTTCAATTACATTAAGAAAACTGGATATTTTAATTTTATAATGATAGATCATGGCATCATAAAGTTACATGTCACTTGTGTATTTCAGTTAGTGATCTCAGGATTGTTCTGCTGGGCAAGAGCATTTCAGAAAACAGTCGAGTGGGAAACTTACTGTTGGGACGAGCAGTGTTTGACAGTGAAGCTCCTCCATATATTGTCGAGAGAATCGGAGGAAGATTGAAGGACAGACATGTGACCATCATCAACAGTCCTCAGCTGCTCCAGACACATCTGTCACTCCGTCACATCACACAGACAGTGAGAGAGTGTGTGTATCTGTCTGATCCAGGACCACATGTGATCGTTCTGCTCCTAAAACATGAGCAGTGTTCAACAGAAGATCAAGAGTGTGTGGAGAAGGTGCTGGACTCTTTCTCTGAGCGTGTTTTTCAACACACCATGGTGCTCACGACACAAGAGCCAACTGAAAACAATGACATCCTACAGAAAATCATTCAGAAATGCTTCAATAGACACTTCAGTCTTCAGAAAAGCAGCTCTCCTGATGATCTTCTGCAGACGTTTGAAAGCATTGTACAAATGAATGTTGGATGTCACCTGATTTGTGCCGAACATGAAGCTTCACAGTTTTTCACAATGAAGCAACAAGCCACAGAAAGAGGTAAGTGTGATAATATTTGATCATTTGTAGTAAAAACGTAACTGTTAGCAATTGATGTAATTTTTACAATAAAATTTACAACAACATATTGTATTCATGTTTTTATTGTAAATACAAATGCATGATGGGAAATTTATGGACAGTCCTGTAATTTTGTTGTAACTACACTGTAGAAGCATTATTTTACAGCCACCGCATAGCATTGTGGGATTGCTGCGATTTGAATTTTGAAATTGCGCGGTACCGCGGCGGCCAACGGCACCAGAATCAAACACTTTTGGAAGAAGCAGCTTTTGGAAGGAACACATCTCAGGTATGAAACGTTAACATGAAATCTATTTTTATAAGTCTATGGATATATTA
The DNA here is from genome assembly GCF_963993115.1 of Abramis brama. Taxonomy (NCBI): domain Eukaryota; kingdom Metazoa; phylum Chordata; class Actinopteri; order Cypriniformes; family Leuciscidae; genus Abramis; species Abramis brama. The sequence continues at coordinate 46,276,540 of NC_139963.1, read as the reverse complement.
ATACCGGTCATATGAGTGGTGATTGTTTCGTTTGGTATATTTCAGTGACATTAGCTTCTGTGACGTTCGCCCCGACTCGACTCGCTCACTCCTGGTAAAACAACACCATGAACTGACCGCGGTGAAGTGGCGTCTTCTTACTCAACCCATACGGAAAAGAGTTACCACATGCAGCTACAAGGTACGAGATATTCACAATTTTTCGCTTGGTATATTTCAGTAACATTAACTAGAGTAATGTTAGTTATAACGTTAGCTCAACTCGCCCCGCTCACTCCCGGGTAACGACGTTATAAACCTGAACTGACTACGGTGAAGCGGCGTCTTCTTTAAGTTACTCAATCCATAAAGAAAATGGTAACGTTACCACATGCAGATACACGGCACTATTTTCAATGGAAAAACAAACATGGTGAGTAGAATCGAGTAGAGCTGAGCTTGTAACGTAGCCTAACGTTAATGGAAAACAACCACCACAATGACGATAGCTCAAATAACGTTAGCCAAGACTGTTAAAAATAAGCATTAACGTTAGCCCGATCAGTTAGCTCAGGTTATTATTGCATTGATTACACGTGCTACTGGACAGGCTGTCGTAACATTATTAGGACTTCTGCTTTGCTGTCTTGTAATCGGGGGTCTTGAAGCCGTGGTTTGCACACTAGCATAAACAAAGTTTGTAACGTTAGATTTTACGGTCACTGAATAAACACAAGCAAATTTTAATTGAAATATGGGCTTTAATTAAACGACAATGCTGGTATCTTTAATTATGTGAGTCAGCTATAACTGTGAGATAAGCTGAATATAGCATCTGGTATGCTCATATGTTATAACATTACTTTGTGCTTGGCAAACCAGGTTGGAAGAGCAGTCATGTAACTGTCTGTATCTAAAATAAACTGCGCGTGCGCAACTAAATCCAACCAGCATCGTCATAAAATATTTTTTTTTCCGGAGCCTGGGTTCTGTTGAAAAGCTTTCAATGTTCTCTTTGTCTTCAGAAAAGGCAGCAAATGATCAGTAGTATTAAAATTAAGTTAACCATTTTGTTTGTCTCAAATTACATGTGGCTGCCTGGCAGACTATATGGACTAAAATAATAATAGATTTTTAATTTGGCATTTGTGTAATTGGTAATACATTTGGTAATGTTTACGTTTTTTATTCCCTAGCCTAGCCCTCTGCCACAGCTGCTGATATCCAGAGAGAGAGAGACCTATCCAGCACACCTTGCTTAATTGTGCAAGGTATATTCTTCCCTTATTTTATAGAGTAGTTCACTTTTAAATGAATATTACCCCATGATTTACTCACCTTTTATTATCATATTGTGTTAATGCATTTCAGGAGAGACACTAATCGCAACAAGTGTTCATAGAAGGAACAGTTGTGATGGGGCCCAAAACAGTCTTTTGAATGGAGTGGCTGAAACCTTCGCTGCTTACTATGTGTTCAACATGCAGTATCCTAAAGACGCCTCAGGGACTTTATACAAAAGGTATGTTTAAACTGTTTACACACTAATAAAGAAAATGAGGTAACACTTTACAGTATGGGTACATTAATTATCATGAATTCATGTATAAATTCATGCATGAATTACGCATTCATTCATGCATTAATATCTCATGAATCATCAGGAAATAACACAAGTTCAACGTTTTTCATTCATGACTTCATGAGTGAACAACACCTTAATAAAAAAATTAACTAAGATGAGTACATCATCATGAATTATGATTTATTACGCATGATCGTGATGCTTTTCTTTGTTCACAGTTATGCGACCATTAGCACATTGTTCATCAGTGTTTCTAAGGAAGGGGCCACACACATGAAGTCATTGATAGATGATGCTTAGTTAATGATGACTACTGTATTTGAATGTCAACAGAATTTGTGTGCTCTGAGCTGTGATTGGTCTATTTTGGGGTCTGTGCAACTACCTGCAGGCTTTGAAGAAGACATGAACTGTTGACATTCAAATACAGTAGTCATCATTAACTAAGCATTATCTATCAATGACTTCATGTGTGTGGCCCCTCAACTAAAGTGGTGACTGGTCCTTAGAAACACTGATGAACAGTGGCATAACTGTGAACAAAGAAAACATCATGATCATGCGTAATAAATCATAATTCATGATGATTTACCCATCTTAGTTAATGTTTTAATTAAGGTGTTGTTCACTCATGAAGTCATGAATGAAAAACGTTGAACTCGTGTTAGTTCCTGATGATTCATGAGATATGAATGCATAATTCATGCATGAATTTATACATGAATTCATGATAATTCATGTCCCCTTACTGTAAAGTGAATCCATCATTCTCATATGTAACGTCCCGTGAATTATTACCTTACTACCAGTATTGTTAGGTTCTATGATATATTCTACACTGTTAGACCTTACCGGGTTTTTTTACAGTAAAATACTGGCAACACTGTTGCCAGTAAAATACTGTTAATTGTACAGTTCTTTACTGTAATTTAGTTTGTTTCTGTAAAAATGCACTAAATTATAGTTAACTAATTACACTTGCAGAAACCGACTGCCTTAAATTGACCAACTGTCATTTAAATGTATTAACTAAAATTTATAATGCATTAATAATGTGAGCAAAGTATTACTGTGAACTTCTTTCATTTGAGACCACTAAAAAACTATTGTACATAAAAAGATTTTCACTGGATCAGCAACTACACAGTCACCGTCTGTTAAATAAAGCAACATGCAGCGTATCATCAATGTTTGTAGATCTTCTCCTGGACTGAAGCACAGGCTCTACTCTTCAGCACAATGGTGACCCAAAAAATTAATTTTACAGTAAACTACTGGCAACAGTGTTGCCAGTATAAACCTGTTTTATAACTTACAGTTTATTACTGTTAAAATACATTTTGTGGGTGTGTCTTTTTTATCTTACACAGTTAACCCTTTCAACCCCTCAGGGAAATCCACACTACGAGTAAAAAGTAGCGATGCAGTGAGATAATTAAGGGAGTATGTAAGTGATTGTAAGCAGAATCACTGAAGAAAAGAGAAACACAAGAACAGAAAATAGAGGAACACAATAACTACGACTGACTTCCAGCCATTACACATTATTACACTTTTTATTAACCAGTATGACTTTATTTCTGTCATACAGAAGTTGTTATTGAGATGTTTAATTGAAAATGTTTGGTTTGAAGTTACCGTTATAGAGATCAGTGCTTGCTTTAGTTGGGATGCTGATGCTAAAACGTTACTTTTTCTTTTGCTGCTTGAGCTGTGTTTTTGCAAGTCACACTTGCGCACACACAGTTTATGAATGACTGCAGTTATAATGATTATGATGACAAAATCATCATATTGCCTGTTCATTCACTAAGGAATTCATTCTCACTTATTCAGAGTTTAATCCTCAATCAAAAGTGTTGCATTAGCACCACTGTGAAAACGCAGCAATAAGATACAATGACTCTTTTTTTTTAACACATGATGCATAGCCAGAGAAACAGAGCTACACTGTATTTTAGAAACACTGAGATATCACAATTTAGCACATGAATCTCAACAATGGTGGCAATATTTCTTTATTATTATTATTATTATTCATGCAGCAGTGCATGCTGGGAGTTTTATATTATCCTGGAACCCAGCATGCATTGCGACATGAAACTTTTCACCATTGTTGAGATTCATACGCTGATTGTTGATATCTGTGTGGGTCTCAGTCAAGCAGGAGTAAAATAAAATTGAATGCACTATATGATTACAATATTCTTCAGAAGACCTGATTACAGAAATATTGATTTCATTTTGTAGATTCACAGATATATGCTAAATATGAGATAACTATAATTTCAATGACTATATACAGGAAAAATCTGAAAATCAGGCATGTCCAGGATGATTGTGACATCATCACAAAAAAAAAAAAAAAACACCTGATCATCTTCCTCTTGACTTTTTCGTGCCATAACAAATGTTTTTTATAAACTCACCGTTACAGCAGTCAGAGGGAGATGAATGGTAAGAAGTCCAGGGACAAGAGACCAACTAAAGCAAATACTAATCTCAATCATGGTGACAACAAATTGTATTAATAACTAAATCTCTGTTAATTCTCAACAAGAACTTTTGTACATGTATGAAAGAAATAATCGTAAACTGGTTTGTAAACTGGTTTCACACTCAGTGTGGCTGGAAGTCAGTTGTAGTTTCCCAGCTAACAGGGAACGTTCCCAGAACTTTCACTAACGTTCTTTAAAAGTTGTGTAAATGTTAGTACAAAACGTGATTAAAATAATGTTTTCGGAACGTTCATACAACGTTATTAACGTTCTTGTAACGTTGAGAAAAAAACGTTCTTAGAACAAGGTTCTTGGAACGTCTTTATGACGTTATTTTTGATTGATGAACGTTCTCATAACGTTGATAGAAAACGTTCTTAGAACAAGGTTCTTGGAACGTCTTTATGACGTTATTTGTGATTGATGAACGTTCTCATAACGTTGATAGAAAACGTTCTTAGAACAAGGTTCTTGGAACGTCTTTATGACGTTATTTGTGATTGATGAACGTTCTCATAACGTTGATAGAAAACGTTCTTAGAACAAGGTTCTTGGAACGTCTTTATGACGTTATTTGTGATTGATGAACGTTCTCATAACGTTGATAGAAAACGTTCTTAGAACAAGGTTCTTGGAACGTCTTTATGACGTTATTTGTGATTGATGAAAGTTCTCATAACGTTGATAGAAAACATTCTTAGAACAAGGTTCTTGGAACGTCTTTATGACGTTATTTGTGATTGATGAAAGTTCTCATAACGTTGATAGAAAACGTTCTTAGAACAAGGTTCTTGGAACGTCTTTATGACGTTATGTTGTGATGGATGAACGTTCTCATAACATTGATAGAAAACGTTCTTAGAACAAGGTTCTTGGAACGTCTTTATGATATTATTTGTGATTGATGAACGTTCTCATAACGTTGATAGAAAACGTTCTTAGAACAATGTTCTTGGAACGTCTTTATGACGTTATTTGTGATTGATGAAAGTTCTCATAACGTTGATAGAAAACATTCTTAGAACAAGGTTCTTGGAATGTCTTTATGACGTTATTTGTGATTGATGAAAGTTCTCATAACGTTGATAGAAAACGTTCTTAGAACAAGGTTCTTGGAACGTCTTTATGACGTTATGTTGTGATGGATGAACGTTCTCATAACATTGATAGAAAACGTTCTTAGAACAAGGTTCTTGGAACGTCTTTATGATATTATTTGTGATTGATGAAAGTTCTCATAACGTTGATAGAAAACGTTCTTAGAACAAGGTTCTTGGAACGTCTTTATGACGTTATTTGTGATTGATGAAAGTTCTCATAACGTTGATTGAAAACATTCTTGGAACGTCTTTATGATGTTATGTTGTGATGGATGAACGTTCTCATAACATTGATAGAAAACGTTCTTAGAACAAGGTTCTTGGAACGTCTTTATGATATTCTTTGTGATTGATGAAAGTTCTCATAACGTTGATAGAAAACGTTCTTAGAACAAGGTTCTTGGAACGTCTTTATGACGTTATGTTGTGATGGATGAACGTTCTCATAACACTGATAGAAAACGTTCTTAGAACAAGGTTCTTGGAACGTCTTTATGATATTATTTGTGATTGATGAAAGTTCTCATAACGTTGATAGAAAACGTTCTTAGAACAAGGTTCTTAAAATGTCTTTATGATGTTATGTTGTGATTGATGAATGTTCTCATAACGTTGATAGAAAACATTCTTAGAACAAGGTTCTTGGAACGTCTTTATGACGTTATGTTGTGATGGATGAACGTTCTTATAACGTTGATAGGAAACGTTCTTAGAACAAGGTTCTTGGAACGTCTTTATGACGTTATTTGTGATTGATGAACGTTCTCATAACATTGATAGAAAACGTTCTTAGAACAAGGTTCTTGGAACGTCTTTATGATGTTATGTTGTGATTGATGAATGTTCTCATAACGTTGATAGAAAATATTCTTAGAACAAGGTTCTTGGAACGTCTTTATGACGTTAGGTTGTGATGGATGAACGTTCTCATAACGTTGATAGAAAACGTTCTTAGAACAAGGTTCTTGGAACGTCTTTATGACGTTATTTGTGATTGATGAAAGTTCTCATAACGTTGATAGAAAACGTTCTTAGAACAAGGTTCTTGGAACGTCTTTATGACGTTATGTTGTGATGGATGAACGTTCTCATAACATTGATAGAAAACGTTCTTAGAACAAGGTTCTTGGAACGTCTTTATGATATTATTTGTGATTGATGAAAGTTCTCATAACGTTGATAGAAAACGTTCTTAGAACAAGGTTCTTGGAACGTCTTTATGACGTTATTTGTGATTGATGAAAGTTCTCATAACGTTGATTGAAAACGTTCTTAGAACAAGTTTCTTGGAACGTATTTATGACGTTATGTTGTGATGGATGAAGGTTCTCATAACGTTGATAGAAAACGTTCTTAGAACAAGGTTCTTGGAATGTCTTTATGATGTTATGTTGTGATGGATGAACGTTCTCATAACATTGATAGAAAACGTTCTTAGAACAAGGTTCTTGGAACGTCTTTATGATATTATTTGTGATTGATGAAAGTTCTCATAACGTTGATAGAAAACGTTCTTAGAACAAGGTTCTTGGAACGTCTTTATGATGTTATGTTGTGATTGATGAACGTTCTCATAAATTTGATAGAAAACGTTCTTAGAACAAGGTTCTTGGAACGTCTTTATGACGTTATTTGTGCTGGATGAAAGTTCTCATAACGTTGATAGAAAACGTTCTTAGAACAAGGTTCTTGGAACGTCTTTATGACGTTATGTTGTGATGGATGAACGTTCTCATAACGTTGATAGAAAATGTTCTTAGAACAAGGTTCTTGGAACGTCTTTATGACGTTATGTTGTGATGGATGAACGTTCTCATAACGTTGATAGAAAATGTTCTTAGAACAAGGTTCTTGGAATGTCTTTATGACGTTATGTTGTGATGGATGAAAGTTCTCATAACGTTGATAGAAAACGTTCTTAGAACAAGGTTCTTGGAACGTCTTTATGACGTTATTTGTGATTGATGAACGTTCTCATAACGTTGATAGAAAACGTTCTTAGAACAATGTTCTTGGAACGTCTTTATGACGTTATTTGTGATTGATGAAAGTTCTCATAACGTTGATAGAAAACATTCTTAGAACAAGGTTCTTGGAACGTCTTTATGACGTTATTTGTGATTGATGAAAGTTCTCATAACGTTGATAGAAAACGTTCTTAGAACAAGGTTCTTGGAACGTCTTTATGACGTTATGTTGTGATGGATGAACGTTCTCATAACATTGATAGAAAACGTTCTTAGAACAAGGTTCTTGGAACGTCTTTATGATATTATTTGTGATTGATGAACGTTCTCATAACGTTGATAGAAAACGTTCTTAGAACAATGTTCTTGGAACGTCTTTATGACGTTATTTGTGATTGATGAAAGTTCTCATAACGTTGATAGAAAACATTCTTAGAACAAGGTTCTTGGAATGTCTTTATGACGTTATTTGTGATTGATGAAAGTTCTCATAACGTTGATAGAAAACGTTCTTAGAACAAGGTTCTTGGAACGTCTTTATGACGTTATGTTGTGATGGATGAACGTTCTCATAACATTGATAGAAAACGTTCTTAGAACAAGGTTCTTGGAACGTCTTTATGATATTATTTGTGATTGATGAAAGTTCTCATAACGTTGATAGAAAACGTTCTTAGAACAAGGTTCTTGGAACGTCTTTATGACGTTATTTGTGATTGATGAAAGTTCTCATAACGTTGATTGAAAACATTCTTGGAACGTCTTTATGATGTTATGTTGTGATGGATGAACGTTCTCATAACATTGATAGAAAACGTTCTTAGAACAAGGTTCTTGGAACGTCTTTATGATATTCTTTGTGATTGATGAAAGTTCTCATAACGTTGATAGAAAACGTTCTTAGAACAAGGTTCTTGGAACGTCTTTATGATATTATTTGTGATTGATGAAAGTTCTCATAACGTTGATAGAAAACGTTCTTAGAACAAGGTTCTTGGAACGTCTTTATGACATTATGTTGTGATTAATGAAAGTTCTCATAACGTTGATAGAAAATGTTCTTAGAACAAGGTTCTTGGAACGTCTTTATGATGTTATGTTGTGATTGATGAACGTTCTCATAAAGTTGATAGAAAACGTTCTTAGAACAAGGTTCTTGGAACGTCTTTATGACGTTATGTTGTGATGGATGAACGTTCTCATAACGTTGATAGAAAACGTTCTTAGAACAAGGTTCTTTGAACGTCTTTATGACGTTATGTTGTGATGGATGAACGTTCTCATAACGTTGATAGAAAATGTTCTTAGAACAAGGTTCTTGGAACGTCTTTATGACGTTATGTTGTGATGGATGAAAGTTCTCATAATGTTGATTTTCTGAATGTTATATTTAGGCTATCATAAAACGTTCTGGGAACATGTTGTTTGCTGAACATTCTCAATGTTAAGTACACTCGTTAACAAATGTGCGCTTCTTAACATTAGTTTACAATCACTAGATTTGTATAATGACTATATCCATATAATCATTTTAAACATCACAGTAGTTTATAACATCACCCCAATAAACCAGCACTATATAGCCTATTAATAAATTAATATTAACTAGTGCAAAATGCCTGTGCAAAATCAGTTTTTTTTTAGTGTTTTTAGTAATTGTTGTTTTGGTGTGTTTGAGTGCTCCTTGTTACAATTACACAGCAAAAGTTCAGTGACATTTTTATTTGTGTATGGTAGAAAGCAAATACTGATCCTGAAATAATGACATAAAACATGTGGAAAATTGAACTACACGATGCAGGGAGCAGACTACACAGTGAACTCTGTGCGCTACGCTTGAGTAAAAACAGTTTGTGAAAAGGCTACTACAAATGATGCCCGTGAAAGAGAATTGTGAACGCATTGAATAGGATATGTTTAGTTGGTGAATAGCATAAGCTACTATTACACAGTAGTGATAACGTTAAGCACACCAGAATGAAATATAATATTCATAAGTAAACAGCATAGCTGACTTACAGATTCAGAACATCCACTAATGAGTAAGCGTGATGATTCAGGGAGCAGGCTACACAGTGAACTCAGAGAAAACGCTACGCTTGAGCAAACAGTGTGTGAATAGCTACTACAAATGATGGCAAAGTGCCCGTGCAAAATCAGTTTTTGTGTGTGTTTTTAATAATTGTTGTTTAGGTGTGTTTGAGTGCTCATTGTTACAATTACACAGCAAAGGTTCAGTGACATTTTTATTTATGCATGGAAGAAAGCACCAAGGAAAATTTAACTACACGATTCAGGCAGGCTACACAGTGAACTCTGAGAAAAGCTGTGAATAAAAAACAATATTCAGAAGTAAACAGTGTAGCTGACAGAGTGTTTATGCCAGAATGTTTATTTTTAAACAATTACCTTCTTTTACCCATATATTTAACAATATCTTTTACATTTCTAATCCAAACTATGTCAAACTTTACACTGCACTTACTTGTGCCCGTAGCAAAAAACCTGTCAAGTTTGAAAATGTTGTTAACAGACAGACAGACAGACAGACCTTCCCATAATTTATAGATGTATAGATAGATATGCTATTCACATATGTGAAGCACTGTTAAATATATTGAAATACATTTTGAAAATATATTATTTCAAAATACATTGAACATAAATCTTTTAAATTGTTCCTCATGTTACATCTGTAAATGTGTAGCCTACATATTGTGTATACCGGTATTTCACAAAATATATTCATGCCTTATATCATGTTTAGTTTTCAATAAATGTTTTTGCAATTTTATTTCAACACCACGTTTACCATTTATAAAGCTATGTAATATAATAGGCTATTATATATTACATTATATTATAGCCTATTATAACCTATTATATAAATTGTACATTGTTTTACACTCATGCTTCATATACTCATTCCGTTTACAGTTTGGTGATGGCCACTAGCCTATACACTTAAATGTTAACCTCACATTTCAGGATATTTTATCTGATTATCAAATAATTCCCTCCATCAATTCTTCTTTTATGTAAATGACGCGAGACTTCTACGTCTTTTAATTGACGCGCGCACTCGAGTTGCATTTGAACCAGATTTGAACTGGAGTTGCTATAGAAACGGGCGGGAAGCTCAACTGACGAGAAGCTCAAGTGACGACAAGCAGCAGCTCCGTCTCTCACTGTTGTCTTCGCTAATTTCAGGTAAGTTTAGTCACCAAAATTACACAAATAGTACATACAAATGTTTCTGACACATTCTTTCATGTAAATGACACGCTTCCGTTGAATATTTACTTTATAGAAATGGTATAGTGCGTCTTCGGGAAAAGTCAGTTAGCATCTCAACTTTTAGGCTAACGTTAACTAACTTAAGTTAACGTTACTTTAGGTAAGGTTAGGTTGATTAGACTTTAGCTGTAAAGTTTAGGCTTTTAATCTTATGTGTTGATTAGAGGTTTTGTAAAGGTTTTGCTGGCAATTTTTCAATGTGAATGGAAGTAAACTATAAATTATCTTAAAAGTAATTAACTTAAAAATATTCACTGGACGGTTAATTCATAGTTTTCACGTGACGGAATGCCCACCTGGAGGGCAAATTGGGGTTTTATAATGCCATTTATGCCTAACATTAGTATGAACATGAATGTCACGCAACCGCTTAATTCGCAGGTAACGTAACGTTAACTTGACTGTTAACGTTACACACCGATTAATAACCTTAAGTTACTTAAAAAAAATATATTCCTGGACAAGCTGCTTTTTTTTCTTTTTCTTTTTTTTACAAGTGAATGAACGATTTATTTGTCCAAAGGACAAATAACTTACAAGACCTGGGTTAATGCCAAGCCCTGGTTTATAGATTTTTATAATTTTATTATAATAGCTTCAGAAGACATTTCTCAATGCTGCTATTGTCATACAATTGAAAGTATTATATTCCTACTTCCATAGTATGGCAAATTAGTACAAATTAGAAAAGTTTAGCAGGTAAAGAATTTTGATGCACGTTATCTTACTTTTCCCCTCATTGATAGAAGTTTTCATTTTCAGGTGTAGCTAATCCTTTACAATGTGTTATTGAACCTTTCCATTGTATAACATTTGTAAACTACATTTTAATCTTGTGTGGTTTAATATTTATAGTACTCAAAGCACAGCCTAAATAACTTAAGGGTTAACATTTATGGAGTAGTCACACTGTTATTATTAAATGTTTATGAAATAATAAATCACCATTAGTAACATCAGTCAATCTGTTCACTTTCCAGATGGGGCATGAAGAGACTGGACCACAGCACGAAGAGACTGGACCACAGTGCTAGTTTGGCACCCCCACACTACTTATATTTAAGGGTTAGTTCACCCAAAAATGTATATTCTGTCAGTAATTTATACACCCTAATGTTGTTCCAACCCCTTAAAGGATTAGTTCACCCCAAAATGAAAATTTCCGAATAATTTACTCACCCCAATGCCATCCAAGATATCCATGTCTTTCTTTCCTCAGTGGGAGAGAAATTATGTTTTTTGAGGAAAACATTTCTGGATTTTTCTTCTAACAACAGACTTCATTGGTGACCATCGTTTTTAAGCAAAAAATCAATGCAGTTTCAAAAGTCTTTGAAGTGTTTAAACGGGCTGTACGCGATCACAGCTGAAGAAGAGGTTGTTATCTAGCGAAACGATAGGTCAGTTTCAAATTTTTTAATAATTAATAGACTTTTTACCTTCAATAGTTCGGATTGAGCTGATCAACAAACGGACAGGGAACTACGTCATCACGTTGAAAGGTCGCGCCGGCAATACTATTTGAACTACTATTCATATTCATCAGAATGTTATTCATTTACTATTCATATTCACTGAATACTATTACTATATATATAATAGCAAACAATACTATTTGAACTATCCTCCTAAGTACGGTCGCATTGTAAACAGTGGGGCGGTACTTCTGCCGGTGCCGTTGTGACCTTTCAACGTGATGACGTAGTTCCCTGTCCATTTGTTGATCAGCTCAATCCGAACTATTGAAGGTAAAAAGTCTATAAATTATATATTTTTAAAAAAATGACCTATCTTTTCGCTAGATAACAACCTCTTCTTTAGCTGTGATCGCGTACAGCCCGTTTAAACACTTCAAAGACTTTTGAAACTGCATTAATTTGGACTTAAAAACGATGGTAACCAATGAAGTACATTGTTAGAAGAAAAATCCAGAAATGTTTTCCTCAAAAAACATAATTTCTCACCCACTGAGGAAAGAAAAACATGGATATCTTGGATGGCATTGGGGTGAGTAAATTAGTAGGAAATTTTCATTTTAGGGTGAACTAATCCTTTAAAGGATAATTCCGGTATTTAGCGCTTTGAGTCTATTTTCTGGTTTGTTTTGGATGAACTAGAGTGGTGGACGATGGGTCCTGTCTCGACTCTTGACTCGTTTAGAGTCGCCTTTGACCGCTTCAGAGTGGCTGGCTACAGGCATACACTAACATGTCCTTAAAACAACCCTTAACGTTCGTTTTCAAAACTGCAACTCACCGACTGGTTAGTGGTGTTCGTTGATGATTAAAAACAAATATATTAGCACAATGTATGATTTCAATCCGTGTTATTTGCTATAGTGGAACTATTTTTTCAGATACCTCACAACCGCTCGATATTTGAGTCTGAAGCGCAGTAATATCAATAAGCAATGAGTCCTCCAACAGAAATCAATGGGATTTCACAAAATGCCAAATAAAACACGACAGAAACTGTATTTCGCTACGCTACTTGTTTTGGAACATCAATGAACACCACTAACCACTCGGTGAGTTGCACAGTTTTGACAACGAACGTTAAGGGTTGTTTTAAGGACATGTTTGTGCATGCCGGTAGCTAGCCACTCTGAAGCCGTCAAAGGCGACTCTAAACGAGTCAAGAGTCGAGACAGGACCCATCGTCCACCGCTCTAGTTCATCCAAAACAAACCAGAAAAGAGTCTTAAAGTGCTAAATACCGGAATTATCCTTTAAGACTTCCGTTAATCTTCAGAACACAAATTAAGATATTTTTGATGAAATATGAGAGCTGGCTCACTCCTCCATAGTCTTCTAGGCAATTTCATTCTGCCTTTTCTGCCCAGAAAGTTAGTAAAGACATTGTTAAAATAGTCCAAGTGACTGGCTCAACCTCAAGTTCATCAAGTGATGACAATAATTTTTGTGTGCAAAAATGTATTAATTTTCTTATGTGTGGGCCTCTGAGTGAGTTCACAAAAGTTCCACACTACATCGAGACCCATATGCGTCATCTTCTCGCTGCTCTAGTGAACTCTAGGGCCGGGACGATACAACTATCTCCCGATTCGATACTATCACGATACTTGGGTGCTGATACTGCTGGTATTACGATTTTTTTTAAGAATTGCAATTCGATATTGCGATTTTTTTATTTTATTTTTTAACACTAGACCATCAGAAAATGTTAAATCATACACTTAAATACAGACTGTATAGGCTAAATGATGTATAAGATGAGTCATATTTACAAAAACAATTCATCACATCTTTCTGACTTATTTCAGAAGCATCATACAGTTAGTACTACATTCTCTTTAATAAATGATTCGATAACAAATACATTTTGTAACAGGCACTTGTCCCCATCTTGTGGCGAAACAATATAATCGATAAATGCATTATTTTAAGGGGCCAATCACACCTAACGCAGTTTTGGAAGTGAGAGGCGCCTTTTTTCAATTGATTTCCTATGGCAGTGCACGTTCTGCACGCTGTTTATGCGCCCCAGGTGCCTCGCGTTTAACCGCCGGCTGCGCCTCATGTTTTTGGAGTTGAAAATAAAATCAACTCGAATCGAATGAATGGAGAGGCGGGTCTTCCGTTGTAGTGAACACCAGAGAATGTGATGATGGAGGATAAACTTGTGGTGCTCTCGCGGGTTACCAGGAGCTTAACAACTTCACGAATCGTAACTACCACAATGTTAACAGAAAATAAACGAAGTTAATAAAAGGCTGATTTGACGTTTACTTGACTGACAGGACAGCTGTTTCAGTGTTTGCCTAGCAACAAAAAAACGCAGTTCACTGCTCGTTCTGTGTGATTGAGGCAGTGCTGTGCTCCTCGCTTTTTCAAACCGGAAAAACGCGTTAGGTGTGATTGGGGCTTTACTCTATTTTGATCGCTATCATAAACATCAGTGTTTATATTTGAAATTTAAACTTTTATCCAAGTACTTCTATGATAATTTGAACTATTGTATCACAGAAATAATGATACTATGAGGTTGAAAAGATTGTTTGTGAAGCTGTTTCATGACGACTCTGGGTCAGCACTAGGGCTGCAACAAACGATTATTTTGATAATCGATTAATCTAACGATTATTAGAACGATTAATCGACTAATCGTCGATTATTTCGCCGACTAATCATTAAGTTTGGAACGATTATTCAGCTTTTTCAATTAGTTAAAACACTGAGTTATACATATTCTAACTATAATATAAAAAAAGAAAATCACTTCAGCTTTTGAAATGGTTGTTTTAATGAACTTTGAGCAACTAAACAGGTCATTCTCTTTAAGTTTTCAGATTTCTGTCCAACTCAAATCACACACAAATGCTCTCTAAGCATTGGTTAAATATTCTGTTCTCTTTCAATAGAAAAACTAAACAAAAAAAATAATAAGCTGCATTACAGAAAAACTTAAACTGCAAACAATTATTATAAGAATAAAAAATGACATGACAATTGAGCTGAGCTGACAGAGACACTCATTCACCTTTTAATTTACAGAATAAAAAAGTAACTGACATGATATTCTTCATAACATCTCCTTGTGTAAGTCTTCATGAATATAGAACAAAATACAGGCAAGTGATAAGACTGTAATACCTAATAGTGTTACAATAATAAAAACAGCTCTGACTCCTAAGCTCGATCAAGCTTTATTCTATGCAAAAATAAATCATCACATTACTGTAATTATATTATTATTGTTAATATTATTGCTAGTATTAGTAGTATTGCATTCTCTAAAAAGAGATTTACTGCTAGTTATTTAACTCCAGCTGGAGAACATTCAGCTCTCACCGGCTCGTCTCGTGCCGGGGTGTTTCCTCTTTAAGTGCTTTAACATGCATGTTGCGCTTCCGTGAAAAGCAAGTTTTGCCTTGCATGTATTACACACGACAGTATATTCTTGGTTAGAAGTTTTGTGAAACTTTCACACACCTTGCTAGTTCGGATCAGGTTCAGATTCGTTTGCACTCCGTCATAATTCGCGCTGTGTTTTCTTCTACCGCATTTGTAACGGCTGCATTACACTCTAGCGCTACAGCGCCGTAGCGGTCAAATCACGATATTGCAGGCCCTTACATTAGGTCACGTGGGATCAAACGACTACTCAACAACAAAGATATTTGTCGACAATTTTTTATTGTCGACGTTGTCGACAATGTCGACTAATCGTTTCAGCCCTAGTCAGCACAGCTTTAAATGTTGCGATATGATTTTGTCAAAGGTTTAATAGACAGACGAAATGGTAGCAGATCGTGTGGGCGTTTGAATCGAGATCACATTTTTTTAAAGATGAATCGTGCAGCTCTTTTGTCTTATCTCTCTCCCAGTATACGAGTAGCGCGAGGGCTTTTCAATGCATTCAATCTCAGGTCGCTTTTAGTAGAGGAGTGAGCCAGCTCTCAGATTTCATCAAAAATATCTTCATTTGTGTTCTGAAAATGAACAGGAGTCTTACGGGGTTAGAATAACATGAGGGAGAGTGATTACTGACAATTTTTTTTTTGGTGAACTAACTCTTAAACACCGTTTTCATTTCATTTAAATGTTTATATGAAAATATTTGTTGTTGTTTTTTAAGCTATAATGTAGCGTTTAAAATGTATGATAATCATATGAAATTTTCTACTTTTTGATGTGCTGTAAAAGTGTGTGCTTATAATTCACATGGTTGTGTTAATAAAAAAATTAAGTTGGACGAATGGTGCAGAATTTTTTTATACCTTAAAATAACATTTTAACTTGAAAGAAAGTGGACATTTTAATGTTCTTTGAATGTTGTATTGTTAATAACATTTTGGGGGAAAGAACGTTGCAGGAACGTTATGCTTACCTTAAGATGATGTTCTAGCAATGTTATGCTAATGTTCCAGCAATGTTATGCCAATGTTCTTGCAATGTTATGCTAACCTTAAGATAATGTTCCAGCAACGTTATGCTAATGTTCCAGCAACGTTATGCTAATGTTATGCTAACCTTAAGATAACATTCCATGAACGTTATGCTAACCTTTATGAATGTTCCAGCAATGTTGTGCTAACGTTCCGGCAACGTTATGCTAACCTTAATATAACGTTCCAGCAACGTTATGCAAACCTTAAGATAATGTTCCATGAACATTATGCTAACCTTAAGATAACGTTCCAGCAACGTTATGCAAACCTTAATATAACGTTCCATAAACATTATGCTAACCTTAAGATAACATTCCATGAACGTTATGCTAACCTTAAAAATGTTCCAGCAATGTTGTTCTAACGTTCCAGCAACGTTATGCTAACCTTAAGATAATGTTCCAGCAACGTTATGCAAACCTTAAGATAACATTCCATAAACATTATGCTAACCTTAAGATAACATTCCATGAACGTTATGCTAACCTTAAGAATGTTCCAGCAATGTTGTGCTAACGTTCCAGCAACGTTATGCTAACCTTAAGATAATGTTCCAGCAATGTTGTGCTAACGTTCCAGCAATGTTATGCAAACCTTAAGATAATGTTCCAACAATGTTGTGCTAACGTTCCAGCAACGTTATGCAAACCTTAAGATAACGTTCCATTAACATTATGCTAACCTTAAGATAACATTCCATGAACGTAATGCTAACCTTAAGAATGTTCCAGCAATGTTGTGCTAACGTTCTAGCAACGTTACGCTAACCTTAAGATAATGTTCCAGCAACGTTATGCAAACCTTAAGATAATGTTCCAGCAATGTTATGCTAACCTTAAGATAACGTTATGCAAACGTTAAGACAATGTTCCAGCAACGTTATGCTAACCTTAAGATAACGTTCCAGCAACATTATGCTAACGTTACAGCAACGTTATGCTAACGTTACAGCAACGTTATGCTAACCTTAAGATAACGTTCCAGCAACATTATGCTAACGTTCCAGCAACGTTATGCTAACGTTCCAGCAACGTTATGCTAACCTTAAGATAACGTTCCAGCAACATTATGCTAACGTTCCAGCAATGTTTTTCTAACATTAAAATACCATTCCAGCAACGTTAAGCAAACTGGACATTTCAACATTTTTAGAACATTCCAAATCAACGTTCCCACAACGTTCTTAGAACATATTTTTGTTAGCTGGGTTTTGTGTTTCTCTTTTTTCTGTTCTTTTTTCTCTGTCCTTCAGTGATTCTGCTTATCAGGTGTTCATCAGTGTCTCAATTCACTCACTTCTTTTCATTCAAGTGGACTATATTAGTGAACTAATGTAGAGAATAGTGAATGAGGGTATAGGGTGTGATTGGGAAAACAGCCTCTGAGTGTCGACTTTGAGCACTGTTAATTCACAGTATATTCCTGTAGGCTACTTTTATTTTCTACGGTATATTACTGTTTTAATGGAAAATGGTATAATATTGTCAGAATTTTACAGCAAGGGTTAACAGTGTATGCAATGATGTCAATAGATAGGTTTCCATCCAATTAAAACATAACTTTTAAACGCATTCGTAAAAATTTGGCAAAAAAACCCTCAAATTGGAGAGCATTTCAATCAACTCTGTTATGCGAATTATAAATGGTCGCGCACCTAGGAGTCGTGAACAGCTGTGGGATCAAAACGTAAGGTTGACAGGGCAACTTGAAACACCTGATATAATTGCAAAAAATGCAAATTTGTCAATCCACATAGAAGTTTTTGTTCACATTAGAATATTTTATGTGAATTTTAACCGTTTCCAGTCAGGATTTCTTTTTCAAATGGTTAAAATGTGCATTAAAAAGTTGGATGGAGACCCAGCTATTGCTGTTAAGTGTCTGTTCTATAGTAGAGTTGGTTTTCCCCTGCAGGACATAATTTGTGTAAACAGAAGAGACTGACGGACAACAATTTAACAACTTTCATTAATTCATTAAATTAAATTGTATGGTTAAAGTTGTTAATGTTAAATAAATACATCAAAGTCATTTTATTTTATGAGCAAGTAGATTACTTATGTTTTTTATACAGTATTTGTCATTATTTAACAGATATGAAAACTTTAACTTTTTTCCTCTCTCTCGATTTTCAGAGCTTTTTGTGGAATCCACTCCCAGACGGGCAGTAAAGCCGAGAAGAGACACAGGCTCAACGCACCTGTTTGCACCCTCCTAAGAAAACTGGACTTTGAGTTGATGGGATAGTAACATGAACAACTTCCCCTATGCAGTTCAAGTCTGGCTGGACACCTTTGTTCCATATCATCGTGTTCCCCCTGATGATAGGCTGCCTGGACGTCTGGAAGTGAGCTTCTTCATTAAAGGGATACTCCACTTTTTTTGGAAATAGGCTCATTTTACAACTCCCCCAGAGTTAAACAGTTGAGTTTTACCGTTTTCGAATCCATTCAGCCGATCTCCGGGTCTTTAGAAGAATGTCAGTAACCAGACAGTTTTTGGTCCCATTGACTTCCATTGTAGGAAAAAATATATACTATGGAAGTCAATGGGACCAAAAACTCTGACATTCTTCTAAAGACCCGGAGATCGGCTGAATGGATTCGAAAACGGTAAAACTCAACTGTTAACTTTGGGGGAGTTGTAAAATGAGCCTATTTCCAAAAAAAGTGGAGTATCTCTTTAAAAGTAAAATTTTGTTTTATGTGTGATAAAGTGGATACTTTTGTAATATGTATTTTTGCACAGTTTGTTAATTAAAAAAAAAGAAAATATACCATTGTTGTGTTTTTAATTGGCCAATACGGAAAATGACAGCTTTTTACTTGTAATATTTATACTTGTAATGTTTTACAGTATATTGATTTGTCCTGTGAAATTACAGGAAATTCCTGGCTACTGAGTTGCCGTAAATATAACATTTTGCTGTAATATTTACAGTATTCTATCCTGTGAAATTACAGGAAATTCCTGGCAAATACCAGTAAATTTACATGATTATTGTAATTAATTACAGTAGGGATGTTGTATTAAGTATTACAATAACAGCCCTGTATACTGTTTACAGTAAATTTACGGCAACTATTAGCCAGGAATTTCCTGTAAAATTACAAGAACTTTCTAACAGTGCAGTATACGTTTTTTGTTTCATTTTAGTATTCTACTATCTGTTTCAGAGGGCGTGAAGCTGAATCTGGTTGTGTGTGGGAGCGACGGCACATTAAAATCCTCCATATCAGAGCTGATCCTGCAGCAGACAGACAGAAGATCAGACGTGGAGCTTCATGGACATCTGATCAGTCTGGTGGAGCTTCCAGCTCTGTTCAACACTCGGCTTTCAGAGGAGGAAGTGATGCGTCTTACTCTCCGCTGTGTGTCTCTCTGTGATCCTGGAGTTCATGTTTTCCTATTCATTATTCCTGACGCTCCACTTACAGATGAAGACAAAGCAGAAATGGAGGAGATCCAGAGGATTTTCAGCTCAAGAATCAAGAAACACATCATGGTTCTTATAATGCAGAATTTGGAGCAAACGACAACAGAACTAAATGAAGATACAAAGTCTGTCATTGAGAGTTTTGGAGGACGACATCATTTCTTTGGTCCCACCACACAAGTGTCCACATTGATGGAGAATGTTGAGCATATGGTGGAAGAAAACAGAGGCGGGTTTTTCTCCACAGAGACATTTTTGGAGGCACAGATTTAAAAAATGCTGAAATTTGAAGAAATGAAGAAGAAAATTCATTCACTAGAGACACATTTTCTGCCACAAGGTAATGACCTGATAATCAGTTTGGGTCTTAAACTTTGGAGCTAAAAAAATTACTAAAAGTTTTGAATTCTGACATTTAAAAATTTTACCAATTTGTGTTTTTTTTTGTATGTTAATAGTTTTATACAGTAGAGGTGAAATTCCGAACTCATAAAATTCAACTACAACTACAAAACAAGATCAAGCTCCTGCGTTCCATAGGAAAAGCAGATTATTAGAATTGTTTATTGATAACTGATCATTTTGGCCATAACAGATATACAATAATTATCTGGAGTGTTGAGGCTAAAAGTTTTTCTGTAATTTTATAAACTGTATCCACCTTATCGTAAGAGTGGACGCATTTTCAATTTCAGTGATGTTTCCAGTGTCTTCCACTTACAGTTATTTTAGCAGTAAAAAATAGTCTATGCAGATATTGAAATCAATTGTTATCATATATATTTTTTAAATATTTATTACTAATAAACACACTGGTTTGAAGTGCAAATAGTCTCACCGTTTACTGCACTTTGTTATTCTTAGTTATTTAGCTATTGCAGCTAATGAATCGTACGTCTTGCACATTCACAGCTTTCATCCGTATTGCAAAATAAGGTGGACAAACTTCATAAATAAATAAAGTTAGTTTTTATGTAAAGTTATAAACGCTCACTCCAGTGTTTAAAAATAAAAATCTATAAAATACTTATTAAAATTATATATGTATAATCTTTGCCAAATCTTTGCCATTTTTCCTGCTCCATATTAAACACCCACCTCACAGTAATACATATTTGTTGTATTGCATATTTTGTCCGCTTTTATTATTTTTTTATTTAGCAATAATAATAATTAATATTATTATTCTTAATATATAAGCACAACATTTTGGGCCAAATTGGGCAGCCTTACAAACAAGCACAATAAACCTGGTGTTTCTTATTAAAAAAATAATAATGTTAATTTGTTTTAAAAATCACATTTTAAATCACAAATCGCAATTTTAACCAGAAAAATTGCAGTTAGATATTTTTCCCAAAATCGTGCTGCCCTACAGTACAACATACCAATCATGCCACTTAACAATATGTCTGATATGTTGATATGATATACTAAACAAGTAGGCAGTAGACCTCTCACAAACAGGGTTATGAAAATGTGAAAGATCAATGTAAAAATGACAGAATTAAACTTTTGAAAGACTGTTTTTAGGCTTTAAGACTAATGCATTTCTTCTTTTACAGGTTCAAAAGAGAGTCGAGATGATCTGAGGATTGTGCTGCTGGGAAAAACTGGAGCTGGGAAGAGTGCAACAGGAAACACCATCTTAGGAAGGGATGCGTTTACAGCAGAAGAATCTTTTCAATCAGTTACAAGTGAGACTCAGAGAGAAACAGCGGAAATCAACGGCCGACACGTTACTGTGATCGACACTCCAGGACTATTTGATACTGAACTTACCAATGAGGAGATCCAGAGAGAAATCACCAACTGCATCTCCATGGTACTGCCTGGACCGCATGTGTTTCTCTTACTGATTCCACTGGGACGATTCACTCCAGAAGAAGCAAAATCAGTGAAGATCATCCAAGAGACATTTGGTGAAAACTCTTTAATGTACACCATGGTGCTCTTCACAAGGGGAGATGGTCTGAAGAACAAAACCATTGAACAGTGTTTGGGAAAACCTGGATCTCCTTTGATGAATCTTATAGAAGCGTGTGGAAACAGATTCCATGTGTTCAATAATAATCAGACTGGAGACCGAACACAGGTGTCTGATCTACTGGAGAAGATCAGAACCCTCATGGTGAAAGCAAACGGAGGGAGTTTCTACTCGTGTAAGATGTTCAGACAGATGGAAAGAGAAAAACAAGAGCAAACAATGAAGTTCCTGATGGAGAAAGAGGAGCAACTAAAAGAAAGAGAAGAACTCTTGACCAAACACGAAGAAGAGAAAGAAAGAATGATGATTATGATGGAGGAAGAAAGACAGAATCATGACAGAGAGATAAAGAGAAGAGAATAAGAATTTAGAGAGAGAGAGAAACAATATAAAATAGAGATGAGAAGAGAACGAGAGGACTGAGAGAAACAGAAACATAGAGAGGAAAAGATGAGAACAGAAGAAGAGGATAAGAAAAGAAAAGAGAAGGAACAGAGAGTTTGGGATGAATTTAATCTGAGACTTAAACAAGGGAAAGAGAGAATGAAAAGAAAGAAAGAAGATCTTCAATCTAAACATGAAGCAGAAGAAAACATGAAGCTCCTAATGGAGATAGTGGAACAAATGAACAGAGAAAAAGAAGAATTGATGATCAAACTAGAAGAAGAGAAACAGAGAATTAAGATGATGATGGAGGAAGAAAGACATAATCATGACAAAGACAGAAAGAGAAGAGAAGAGCAACTCAAAAAAGAAATAACAGAACAAGAGGCACATCAGAGACAGATACGAGATGAGCTGAGAAGAGAACGAGAGGCATTTGAGCATGAAATTGAGCAAATGAAGCAAGAAAAGGAGAAAATAAAAGCAGAAAGAGAAAAACTTCAAATCAAATATGACGCAGAAATAGACAAACTGAAAAACAGAAAAGAGAATGAAAGTGTTACGCCCTTATTAGGGAGCAACAATGAAGGAGGAGGAAACGTTTACGGCGGTTACAATACTCTCTTTATTTTCACATTCTTCATAACAAAGACTGTCTCTCAAGTTCTCGCAATACGGCGCAACGCCGATCAACATCTCGGTCCTGGCCAGGGATCGATGTGACAAAATGGAACGCTCCATGAGGACGCCAAACAGGAAGCTTTTAATGACAGGCACACCTGTGCACCGGTGCACCCAATCCACCTGATTGCCTCAGCTCCGCAGCGCATCTGTAGGAGGAGCAAAACACACCCAAACACAGCAAAGACGACAATACAAAGTATACAGCCGTCACACTCCCCCCCTTAAGAAAAGGAAACCAATAAGTTTCCGCCAACAAGAAGCATTCATAACTGCACCAACCATAATTTTAGTATAGGCCTATACATACACAATATCAACAACATTTCCCCACGTGGATAGAATAATAAATAGAAAAAACAAACCTGTTACTCTTCATCCAAGGCACAGCTTACAAAATGTTTTACAATGGTGCCCTAGACAGTGCATCGGCCACTATATTTTCTGAGCCCTTCAAATGCCTAACATCTAAATGAAAGGGCTGAAAAAACAGGCACCAACGCATCAGCCGTTGATTTGGATTTTTAAGAGAATGTAAAAATGTAAGCGGATTATGGTCACTATAAACTATTACTGCTGAGCTGTTCCCACCTACATACACTTCGAAATGTTGGAGTGCTAAAATTAACGCAAGTGCCTCCTTTTCAATTGTGGAGTAGTTTCTTTGATGACTATTGAACTTCCGCGAGAAAAAACAAACCGGCCGCTCAATACCTGCATCATCCTCTTGAATTAACACTGCCCCTGCTCCCTCTTTACTGGCATCTACCTGAATCTTAAAAGTTTTCTCCAGCTGAGGTGCCATGAGGTGCCAAGACTCAGACCAAATGAACAAGGCTTTAGCTTTCAATAAGTCCGTTAAAGGGGCAACGACCGTCGAAAAGTTCCTACAGAAACAGCGGTAGAATCCCACCAGACCTAGAAAGCTCATTAACTCCTTTTCAGTAACCGGAACAGGATATTCATCTATTGCTCTCACCTTCTCCCTCACTGGACGCACCTGTCCTTGCCCCACTACCTTACCGAGATACGAAACTGTCGCTCCTGCAAACTCGCACTTAGCAAGATTCAATGTAAGATTTGCTTGAGAGAGACGGACTAAAAGTAAATGTAAACGTTTAAGATGTTCTGACCACGTATCACTTACCACGATCGTATCATCTAAATAAACCTTCACGCCTTTTAGTCCCGCAATGACTTTATTCATCATTCTTTGAAACGTCGCAGGTGCGTTTCGAAGACCGAAGCTCATAACCCGGTAAGAAAATAATCCGTTAGGTGTTATAAATGATGAAACCTCGCGCACGCGCTCTGTCAGCGGAATCTGCCAATAGCCTTTAAGTAAATCTAATTTTGTCACAAATTTTGCGGCACCGACCTGATCGACACAGTCCTCCATTCTCGGCAGAGGGAAGGAGTCTGGTCTTGTAACAGAATTTAGTTTCCTATAATCTGTCCAAAAACGGAACGTGCCATCAGATTTTTTAACTAACAGACACGGCGAGGACCAGCTGGAAAATGAAGGCTCGGCTAATCCATTATCCAGCAAATACTGGACTTCCTTTTCTAACACCTCTCATTTATTCAGTGGAACCCTGTAAAAACGCTGACGGACAGGAGCAGCCTCGCCCACCTCAATATCATGCTCTAACTGTGTCGTTTGGGTTGGAACATCCGAAAACAGCTCCGGGAACTCAGAAAGCAAACTAATCAATTCTTGATTTTGCATCGCGTCCAAATGTTTAAGATTGGAAGACAGGTTTTTCAACGTTTCAGAATTTTTTAAACGACCCAGTAACACGCAGTCATCAGGAGATTCTAATTCGTCCACAGGCATACTCATGTCCCGTGAAACACCTGACTGAGGGGAGCTGTCCACTAGCACCCCAGGCGCCACTGGCACTGAGACCGGTCGGTTTCGCTGATAATAAGGCTTAAGGAGATTTACATGACAGACTTGGGATCTCTTTCTTCGGTCTGGCATCAGAATCGTGTAATTATCCATGGCCCCGCAATGTATTATCTCATACGGCCCAGTATATTTGGCCTGGAACGGGGAATCTACTACAGACAGAAGTGCAAGGACCTGATCTCCAACACTAAACTTCCGAGGTTCAGTGTAACGGTCAAACAACTTTTTCATTTTCCCCTGAGTTTTATTTAAACATTTCCCAGCTAACTCCCCAGCTAATGAAAGCCGACGACGAAAACCCAGCACGTACTCTGAAATTTTTTTCGGTGGTTCTGAATCACCCATTGACCACACAAGACAGCTAATAACCCAATAACCCTTTGTGTGCAAAAACCAGCTCATTTGGGCTAAACCCAATACTCTGCTGCGTGACCTCCCTGGCTGCCAACATCAACCACGGAAGACCCTCTTCCCAGTCCCGCTGCATTTCCAGACAGTAGGCTCTCAATAGTGATTTTAACGTAGAATGAAAACGTTCGAGTGCCCCTTGACTCTGGGCGTGATACGCGGTTGACAAATTGTGTTTAATACCCAGCTCGAAAAGCACCTCCGCAAACAATTTCGAAGTAAAATTACTTCCTTGGTCCGATTGAATAATATTTGGTAACCCAAAAATAGACACGAACTGAGTAAGCGCTTTCACAATAGATTTTGTATTAATCGAGCGCAATGGGTACGCAGCTGGATAACGCGTAACTTGACACATCACTGTCAACAGGTACTCACTTCCAGCTTTCGAACGAGGAAGAGGACCGACGCAATCAATAATGAGATGTTCGAACGGTTGACATACAGACGGAATTGGTTGCAGAGGAGCCAGTTTTAACAACTGGTTCGGTTTGCCGGTAAGCTGGCAGGTATGACAGGTCTTAATAAAACTGGCAACGTCCTTTTTAATACGAGGCCAGTAAAAGTAGCGAAGAATTCTGTCATACGTTTTCTGAACACCAGCATGACCGGCGAGCTGATCGTGAGCCATTTTCAACACTAACGAACGAAACTTTACTGGTATCACAACCTGAATGACAGAATCACCCATACCATCAACAGCATGCGGGGACCACTTCCTCAGTAAAACACTCTGTTCAATAAAATAGCCTTGCGCTCTGTCACGAATTTCAGTGCTGTCAACAACCTGTTCAAATTGTGGTTTTAATGTTTCATCATTTTGCTGTTCAATAGACAACTCTTCCAGAGAAACCACAATGGGATAATCACTCAAAACGAAACACGATTCAGCGTCACTGATTTTCTCTTCAGCCCTAGGTTGAGCACCAGAACGAGTCACTGCACACGCGACGAACACTTTCGGATATTGTTGCGCACTGTCATCCGAACCATCAATACAGGACGGTGCATCAGTCACAACCAGAGAGGGCGATTCATTAACCCAAACGCGTCCGCCGGCTAAGTTATTTCCGAGGATCAGTGAAACGCCATCAACAGGTAGAATAGGGCGTATACCAAGATCCACCACCCCATGCACTAGTTCACAGGCCAAATCAACTTTATGCAGGGGTACGGATAATGTATTAAGCCCAATGCCACGAATCAAAAGCGAGCTACCAGTGTGCGACTCAGTTGAGAAGGGCAACACAGACTTCAAAATAAACGACTCGGATGACCCCGTGTCCCGGAGAATTTTCACTGCTACTTTCTCACCACCACCTGGAAGCGACACAAAACCATTAGAAATGAATGGTTCAAATAACTGCTGGTGATTCTCTACATTCTTAGGTGCTACCACCGGTATTCCTTTCAAAGTACTGGCCTGATTTAATACCGGAACAGAAGTAGTCAGGACAGCAGGCTTCACGGAATGGGCGTGTCTAACAAATTTTGATTTAAGCACTGGACAATTTGACTTCCAATGTCCTTTACCCAGACAGTAGTTACAGTTATCATAGTCACTTGATTTTTTTTTTTAAAAACGCCTGACTGGACCCATAGGGACAACGGAAGAATTCCCCCGTGCATGAACCTGACGATCACTGAATTCATCAGCACGGGGCTTATGAATAAGTTCCCAGTCATCCACCAGCAGTGCAGCTTCTGAAGCAGTTTTAACCTGACGTTCCGCAACATAAGTAGCTATCATCTCAGGAAGTGTATTTCTGTATTGTTCAAATAAAATTAACTCTCTCAGCTTATCCATTGTTGTACTATCTGCCGCTGTATACCAACGATCAAACTGCACAGTCAATTCTCTTACGAACTCAACATTTGTTTCATTCACCTTTCGCTGTAACGTACGGAACTTTTGCCGATAACTCTCTGGGACACGCTCATTAATTTTTAACACCGCCGCTTTAATGGCTTCATAATTCTGTCTGTCAGCATCCGATAGCGTAGAATAGGCTTGCTGGGCTTTACCTGTTAAAACGCACTGAAGCAACATAGCGCGTTCAACATTACTCCATTTATACGCTGCTGCGACTCGCTCAAACAGGAGAAAAAAAATCTCCACCTCAGCCTCATTAAACGGCGGTACTAAACGTAAGTTATGAGCCACACTCAGTTTTGTCGAATCAGTATCAAAACCTGCACCCACCAGCTTACCTTCTTCGTGTAACTCTAGTCGACGCCTTTCAATCTCTAAACGCTGTTGCTCTAACTCTTGTCGGCTTTTCTCCAACTGTAGCTCCATTTGGACCTTCTCACATTCCAAACGACGCTTCTCACACTCCGTATCACGTTGTATCATCAACAACTCTTTCTGTTGCTCAAATGAAAGAGTGCTTAAAGCAGACAACGGAAGAGTAGTTGGAATAGGCGTGCTTAAGGCAGGCAACGCAGCTGAATCAGGCAATTTAGATTTTCTTCTCAAGATTTTAAGATCACACAGCGCAGTTTCAAGGATTAGCTTAATTCCGTCTTTTGACCTTTTTTGATTATACGTTAGCTCGATTTTATAATGCGCAGCTAACTCTAACAATTGCTCTTTGGTAATTTCCTCTAACAATTCCTCAGCAAATGATTCAATAACATCGGTCGCCATAATTACCAATAATCATGCTTACAAAACACACGCTCATCAAATATTACGCACAAAGAGAGAGAAGAAAAGACTTTTTTTTTTTTTTTTTAAATGACAAATCAAGGTTTATTTAAAGAAACTAAACCATCCATTTAAACTAAATAAACCCTAGTCTTCAGTTGGCCCAAGACCGGGTACTTACGCACTAAATCCCGCAAGTTTGGGAAGACGACCAATTGCCGAGTCGCCCCCCAAACCTCGGATGTGCCCCCGAGACAACTGCTCTAAGCCCCGAGCCAACCAAAAATAACAAACTAAAATAAAAAAAACTACGTGCCCAAAGACACGCACTAAACCTACCCGGAAGGTTTGTTCTTTAAATACTCCCAACAAATTATGTCATAGAGCCTAACTAATTAATGGAGCGTTCCAACTTTTCAATTTACAAATAGGCGGATAATATACAAATATGTTCAATTCAAATATCCTACCTTTTACCCTCCTTCAAAGACAACATTTTTTCAAAATCATTCGCACGAATCCAAACACAAATTTAGTTCGACGAGCCCCCAATTGTTACGCCCACCGGCTTAGGGTATGTCTAGGGGTATGATTCTCGCTTTGGGTGCGAGAGGTCCCGGGTTCAAATCCCGGACGAGCCCCCAATTGTTACGCCCTTATTAGGGAGCAACAATGAAGGAGGAGGAAACGTTTACGGCGGTTACAATACTCTCTTTATTTTCACATTCTTCATAACAAAGACTGTCTCTCAAGTTCTCGCAATACGCCGCAACGCCGATCAACATCTCGGTCCTGGCCAGGGATCGATGTGACAAAATGGAACGCTCCATGAGGACGCCAAACAGGAAGCTTTTAATGACAGGCACACCTGTGCACCGGTGCACCCAATCCACCTGATTGCCTCAGCTCCGCAGCGCATCTGTAGGAGGAGCAAAACACACCCAAACACGGCAAAGACGACAATACAAAGTATACAGCCGTCACAAAAGACAGAGTCATGACAAAGAGAGAAAGAGAAGAGAAGAAGAGTTTAATGAGAGGGAAGAACAATACAAAACTGAAATAAAAGAGAAAGAGGAGAAAGAGAGAGAGATCAGTGAAAAGCTGAAGCAAGAACGAGAGGAATGGGAGAGACAGAAACAAAAAGAAGAAGAGAAGAGAAGAGAAGAAGAGGATGAGAAAAGAAGACTGAATGAACAAAGAATTTGGGATGAATTTAATCAGAGACTGAAACAAGAGAGAGAGAGAGAATGGAAATAGAGAGAAAAGATATTCAATCTAAACATGAAGCTAATGATAACAACATGAAGATCTTGATGGAGAAAGTGGAGCAAATGAACAAAGAAAAAGAAGAACTGATGAACAAATTAGAAGATGAGAAAAAGACAATGAGGATGATGATGGAAGATGAAAGACTGAAACAAGAGAAAGAAAGAAAAAAGAGAAGAGGAGGAAAAGAAGAGATTGGAGAGAGAAAAAGAGATTTCTGATGATCGATATCAGAGACTCATGAGTGAAATAGAGGGAATAGTCAGAGAGAAAGAGAGAATTGAAAGAGAGAAACAAGAACAACTACAAGATTTTGAGAAAAGACTGAAAGAAGAAAGAAACACGAGAGAAGACCAACAAAAGTCTTTTGAAGAAACATTGAAACTCCTTGAAGAACAGCATGAAGATGAACTAAACAGAAGAAAATTGGAGTGGAAAGAGGAATATGAACAAGTGAAAGATGAGATGAAGACCTGTTCTGAAACTGATGATTCACTACAGGTGAGTGTTCAGAGAAACCTGGAGAGAATTGATTCATGTACATTGATAGCATTTTAACACTTTAAACACCTCAATAGGAATAATGACTAATTGTTCCAGATAATAGTGGTGCTGTGTGGGTGTTTTTTAAAACAATTTTGTTGAGAGAATGAATCAATTGTAAACAGAGTCTAAAACGTTTTGTGATCAGATCACTGAGGCTACATATGAAGGCCAACAGAAATGCACATGATTACATTACATTTGTAGTATAACCACTCATCTGTTCATTGTTTTGGGAAAGCAAGTGATTCAAACTTGTTTCCTGTTACAGAAATAGTCAGTGAAAAATTCCTGCCACTAATGCACAGACTGACAGTATGTATGGAACAAACAAACAAGCTGATTAATACAAGCAGCGAACAGCTAAAATGAAAGAAAGCCCAGATGAAATGTCTCGGTTACTAATGTAACCCTCGTTCCTTGAACTAATGAATACATCAATAATGACGTAGGCCATTCAGCGGTAGATCAGGGCTGTGGCAGAAGGGACGTAACGTCTCTGTTTCCTCGTTCAGAGAACGAGGGTTACATCAGTAACAGAGACGCTCCCTCCAGCCACTGAACTGTGTTACGAGTGTCGGAGACACAGATGCTCGCAGGCTGTAACGTGCCCATTTGGCAACTGCTCTCACACAGTCGTAACCTACCCAGCGCGAAATTTAACAAAAGAAAAAGTGTGTGCACTGACTTGTACCTGAGCTTTAAAGGGGACTAAAACTTAAGAGTAGGCCACTTAAGTCCTCACGTCTTGTCCAAAGACCACACCTGGATATTAGAGAGGTCTGGACGAGGGTGCCATATGGTGCCACATACCTGAGAAAGCAGGTCCTTGCTCAGGGGAATCCACCAGGAAGGGATTGTTGTGAGGAGTTCCAGGTCAGAAAACCATGTCCGGGTGGCCAGTAAGGCATAACCATCAAGACCTGCTCTTCATTCTCCCTGACTTTGCACAGTGTCTGTGCGAGCAGGCTCACTGGGAGAAACGCATACTTGCGTAGGCCCTGGGGCAGCTGTGTGCCAGCGCATCTGTGCCGAGGGTCCCCTTGGTCAGAGAATAGAACAATTAGCAGTAGGAGGACTCCTGGGAGGCAGAGAGGTCTGCCTGTGCATCCCCAAATTGACTCCAGATCATCTGGACCACCTGGGGGTGGAGTCTCCATTCTCTCTGGAATATGAGCTGTCATGAGAATGCACCGCATGATTAAGCTCCCCGGGATGTGAATGGTGCACAGCGACTTGAGCCTTTACTGATTCCAGAGGAGGATATGGCAGGTGAGTTGTGAGTTGTGACATGCAACGTGAGCGTACCCAGCCTTGGCTATTGATGTACAAAACAGTCACAGTGTTGTTTGTGCGGACCAATAGGTGCTTGCCCTGAATGCATCGGTTAAAACCGCTGCAGGGCGAGCATCACTGCCAGCAACTCCAGGCAATTGGTATGCCAGTGCAGGTGAGGTCCAGTCCAGGAGCCTGAAGTTGTACGCCTGTTGCACATAGCACCCTAGCCCATTCTGAAGGCATCTGTTGTAACAACAACATGCCTGTACACCTGTTCTAAGGGCACTCTGGCCAGTAGAAAGACAAGGTCTGACTATGGTCTGAATGCACCAGGCACCAGGTCCCTGTGTTCACATAACTGATCCCAAGAGTACGCTAGAATGAGGCAGTCATCCCTGAGGAGGGTACGGGCAGCCTCCGCAACTGTGGTAAAGCAAGGGGAGACAGGGACCGCTTAAAGGGGAGGATCTTGTACTGATATGCTCGAACCTCAAAAGAAAAATGTAGGAATGAGCAGTGTGGAGGTAAGATCTAGACATGAAAATACGTTTCTTCAGGTTGATCGCTCCAAACCAATCCTGGGGCGAGCGCAAGTGAGAATGCGCTTCTGCATGAGCGTCTTGAACGGGCCAAATTCAAGAGACGTAGATCCAAGATTGGCCGTAACCCACCGCCTTTCTTGGGTATGATGAAGTACGGGCTGTAATACCCATACTTAATCTCGGCTGGAGGGACAGGCTCTATTGTGTCCTTCGCCAGGAGTGCCACAATTTTCTCACGCAGGGCAGTGGTGTCTTTGTTTGCCACTGAGGTAAACAGGACGCTGCTGAACCTGAGGGATTGTCACACCAGGTGGCAGCACTTTGCGGGCATAAATGCACCGCAACTGCATGCTTCACCTGTGGAATCTCCATGTAACCCTTGTTGGCCCCTCCATTGAGGGTAGTGAGAGTGGTGGAGGCTGCAGAGCGGTTTCAATGAAGCCAACAAACGACCGCAACCAGAAACAGAGTAACGCAATACGTCAGCATCAATGTAATGTTGAACGTGATTGACTGAATGGGAATTAAAGTTTTGTTTAAAAGAGTACTGGAAAACGCTGATAAATATGTATCATTTTTTTTTCTTTTTTTTTTTTCTATTAAACAGAGAGAAAACAAAGGCATTAAACCTGCAGAAGTCAGCCCAGATCAAGACATACAACAGGATAAGACAGAAAGAAAACAAATAGAACATCTATTTCACAGACTTCATCTTGACAAGAACAAAAATGAATTTAAAAGAGAAGAAGTTCTTCAGTTAACTGCACATTCATTACAGACCTGTCCTGTGTCCTGTGCTGAAGAGGACCTGCTTCTGAGTTTCATACAAAAACTACTGATGATGAACTACAGAGTAAGATACACTAATGTTAAAGATACCAATGAACAGGTTCAAACACAACAAATAGACAATGAATCAACTGAAGGCAACAGTGAGCAATTCCACCCGATGGATGTTCAGATGGCCGTGTTTCATTGTTCTGATGGTTTCCTGAAGCAGTTGATGGTGTCTAAACTGTCACAGTGTCAGTACGCTCTGCCTTTGCTTATTCCTGATCCATTCACACAACAGATTGAGCTTCCTCTCTGGACATTTAAACAAATTACAAAGAGCTGGAAGATGAGAAACAACAACAATGAAATCATCAGTCAAACCCATTTTGTCTACAAGGCAGAAACTCCAATGGTGTCTTTCTTCAGGTTTGGCTCTGTGTCCTCATTGAAGTCTCATCTGATGAACAGTCTGATCAATGAGAAACACAACACGTTCTTCCACAGGAACTGCCCAGGCAACAGCAGAACCAGAGTCCTGATGGATGGAGTGGTGGAGATCGCCTGGTTCTGCCCCTCTGCGAAAAACACAGATAAATTCTCTGACTGTGTTGCGTTCTGTAATCTACACGGTGATGCAGGAGACCATGAGAAACAGCTGCAGATCCTCACTGAAATGGCCTCAGTCAATGTTGTTCTTCTACCTCAACTTCCCAGGAACGACAAAAGCTCAACAATAATCCAAAACCTGTGCACAAACAGAAAGCCACTCATTTGTCTTTTCACTGAAGATGAATCTACTGTAACTGTGATGGACAAAGGGAAATTCAAAATTGGTTTGAAGCACAGACATCTGTCAGATGTATCTGAGGAACTCAGACAAACTATAAATGATTGTCTCTCAGAATCATCTTCCACTTTTAAACTTGAAGATGTGTCCAAACACTCAGACATCAGAGTAGATGAGGAAGATGATGAAGACTGCAGGAGAGGAAGAGAAGCAGCACAGCAGATGATGAGTTTACTGGAGGATAAATATCTGGCAGAAATCAAAAAATCATTTCTGCCCTGTCAGGGAAAACTGTGGCATCAGTGGAGTCAGAAAAACAAAGAACTATATCAACCTCAAGCACATGAGACAGAAATGGACATCAGCCAAAAACAAGCCAACCTGAAGCGATTACGTGAGCAGCAGCATGCATTTAACATAAGTACTTTTATACAGTTCTTTATTAAAGAAATGCACTTGCATGCTCAGAGTCAAGTCTATTTCCTTAAATGGCTTGAAATCGTCCTGGATGAATATATTTCACCAGATATTTCTGCTCTTCATCACAAGTATCATGAAAAGTGGTCAGCAGTTTTAAAACTTAAATACAACAATGAAAAACCTGAAAAACTGAAAGCTGAACAGACAGAACTTGAGAGAATATCTGAGGATCTTCAAGCTGCAACCTTTGGTTTGGAGCACATCATGAGGGAGCAGCGGCGGTTTCTTCATTAGGGCGATCGGGCGACGCACCACCACCACCAAAGTGTGAAAGGGACTTTTTCAATCACAATCTCATTCAACCACAGAGTTACGCTAGCAGCAGTCACTCACTGTTGTTCTGCCTCTGGATATAGTCCAATCAGCGCCAAGTCACGTTCTGTGGAGTACCGCCTCTTTTTGGGCGATTTCACTCTGGCTGAGAATCGCCCAGAGTGTTCCCATAGACTTACATTCAAAGATTTTTTTTTTTGAACTGCAGGCACTGCAACGCATTCTCTATGGGTTCCGGGAGGGCTCGCACTAACGTGCTTTCGTCATCATACGTAAACTTCACTTGTGCAGCGATTGGTGGAAACAAATATAGCCTACCTCTAATAATATTTAGCCATAAGCTGAAGTGACATCCAATAATTTCCTCAGTGCATAACTTACATTTCACGGACATATTCTCCATCTGTTAATGTTAGAAAGTCAATATTTCCAGTTTTCTGTCATGAGTGAATGAGCTTTCTGCAAGCTAAACTTCCGTGAACGAGCGCCGCCGCGTGCATGCGCGCCGAACAGACGGAGCGCAATAGAATAGGAGCGCAATTATTCTGACTAAAATATACATTAGCACTAAATTATAAATATATTTAGCTAAAATATTTGTTGTTGAATATTTGTTGTTGTTGGTGAACATAAATGTGCTAGAGAATTTCAAACCTACATGTGTATTTTTATGATATTAGCTTTGTTTTTATTTTATTTATTATTTTTTTAAGTTTAGTAAATTTAACTACTTCTTTAAAAAGCATTATTTTGTTTTTAGATTGTAATGTTGCAATGTTAGAATGTAATGTGACCCCTTTTTTGGATACACTGCAGATAGACAGCAAGGTTACACTATGTTTGTTTTTATAACCTTCAATATGAACATTGTTTGTAGGACAATATTGATCAGGATATTAATATTTTTTTTTAAATTAAATACATCTGAGTATTTAAAATAATAATTAAATACTCAGATTATACCATACATCGCCATTTAGCCCAAAAATTCAGATTTATTTGGCAATTGGCTATTTCCCAACCCTGATGTTTTTAGCTAAACTTTAGGCTAATGATAGCTACATTATTATAACTGTTATATATTGTTATTTAACAATTAACCTACATTCAGTCCTGGATTAATAATTCAGTTTGTCGCGTCCCCCCAATTTTTTTTAGCACCAGCCGCCACTGTGAGGGAGATCGGACAGATATATGAATCATGTTCATCTGTGAAGAAGAAGAAGAAAGATCTGCAGTTTAACTTCTCTTCTCTCCCGAGTCTTGCAGCAGAGATGATGATCTCTGGATTCCCACTGGAGCTGATGGATGGAGATGCTGCTCATGTTCCTCTGGTCTGGATCTCTGCTGTTATAGATGAACTCATCCAGAAACTGGGAGACCAGAGAGTCTTTGTGCTGTCAGTTTTAGGGATTCAGAGCTCTGGAAAATCCACCATGCTGAATGCCATGTTTGGACTCCAGTTTGCCGTTGGTGCTAGCAGGTGCACCAGAGGAGCTTTCATGCAGCTGGTCAAAGTCTCAGACGAGATAAAACCAGAGCTGAACTTTGACTATATTCTGATCGTTGATACTGAAGGTCTTCGTCCTCTAGAACTGGCTGGAAGATCAATAAGACATCGTGACAATGAATTGGCCACATTCGTTGTTGGTCTTAGTAATCTGACCTTGATCAATATATTGGGAGAAAACCCAGCTGACATGCAGTCAATTC
This sequence comes from Abramis brama, assembly GCF_963993115.1. Taxonomy (NCBI): domain Eukaryota; kingdom Metazoa; phylum Chordata; class Actinopteri; order Cypriniformes; family Leuciscidae; genus Abramis; species Abramis brama. The sequence continues at coordinate 46,241,086 of NC_139963.1, read as the reverse complement.
TTCAGATTGTTGTTTGGGTCTTTTTGAATATGAAAATGGTTAGACTGAATCCAAGCTGTGTGTTTGTGAATCAGAACGTTTCAGATGTCACAGGCGGACTTAAAAACATGGAGGGAAGGAGACGACTGCAGGAGAAACTGGATGAGATGACAAAACTCGCTGCTAAAGAGGAAGACTATGATGCAGAATGTTTCAGTGATGTCATTAGATTTGATATAGAGAATGATGCATCAAAGTCACATGGAATGATGCTGACACACTTAAAAGATCGTATTAAAGATCTCTGGGAGGCTTTACTGAATAAACAATTCATAATCAACTTCCAAAAATCTCTGGAGATTTCAGCTAACAGAAAACTGGAGACTGAATACAGCAAATGGACCTGGAGTCTTCGCAGAGCCATGATGGAAACTGAGAACAAGCTACACAACCAAATAGAAAACGAAGCTATCCATAAGGTTGAGGAAAATGATCTTCAAAGAGAAATGAATACAAGAGAAGAAGTGGAAAAATCAATGTCTGAATTCTTTGAAAAGGACACTGATGCTGATATACTGATTCATTGGAAAACATCATTTGAAATCAAAATCAAGGACCTTCAGGAAAACATTGTGAAAGAAACAAAGAGGGAATTAAATGAGGTTCTTCAGCAACGAGACCTGAAGAAAAAGATTGATGCTCAGAGGACACATCATGAAAACACTCTCTATGAAAAGAGCAAAGAACTTGCCTTAAAACTGAAAGATAAAGCAAATGATGAAGAAACACTGAAGAAACAGTTTGATTTGTTTTGGAAACCAATCCAATCAAAGACATTGACATAATGAGAGATGTGAGAGAGATCCTCAGTGACACCTATGGAAGTGTTTCTGTTGGCCAACATAAGGAGAAAAGTGAGTGCAGAGATATTTTTTCTGTACCAAGTTATTCAGAGTATGTACAGTTAAAGAAATCCAGTGGATTTACAGGATCAGTCACAAACACCCACAAATCAACTAAGATATTCGGTTGCAATCTATCAAGAGAGGATGAAGCCCAAATAAGAGCATTAGTCACAGACGTTGCTCAGCATACAGACTCAATGATCATGTCATCTAACATTTCAAAGATGGGCTACAACATCAGATGTATTCAACACCTCACAGATTACATTAAGAAAAGAGTAACAGAACATCAGGAAGGACCAGTGAGATATGATTTCAAGAATGATTTCTTCAGGGATTTGGTTATTTCCATCTGTAAGAAAGCAAACAAGATGATCACTGACCAACACAAAAAAAAAGGGATGCCAATAGTCCTGTGAAATATGATGAGAAGAAGAGAGAAGAGAACTATAGTATTTTCCAGAAATATTGCCATGGAGCAACATCGGCTGCCATTTTTGGTGAGATCATCTGTCAGAAACTTCAAGAGCCCATTGAGCAGAGTGTCTTCAAGAAGACTGCCAGAGATTTGGCTGGTGAAATGAGATCAAACTCTGAATCACTGAATGGAAACAGATCAAAACTGGAGAAACACATCCTGAAGACACTGGCAGAAGAGAAGGATTTTGAAAAATACATGAACTACATTCATTATCCCAGAGATCACTTCAAGAGTTTCATCAGAGATGAAGTCAGTCGGTACATCACTGATAAGTTCAGTGTCAGTGTTTTACCCAAGATGAAGGAGAACATTAAACTCCTGCAGCAGAAGATCATGAAAGCAGCTCATGAATCTACTGAACATGTTCAAGAGTACAGAGGAGATGTTGGTTTGTGGTTGAAGAGTTTCACACAGCAGCTCTCAGATGTGCTGGTCTTCTCTGAAAAAGACCTCAGTGGAGTGAAACATGATGATGTTGATGATTTCAACCTCCTAGAAGATGTGATAAGAAAAGAACTTTCTGCTATAATGTCAGACATCATCAGTAGATTTAACACAAAAACTTTTCCAGTAAAACTGGACTATAAGTTCAGGCCAGATAAGCTTCTGATTGATCACTTCGGTCAGTGCTGTTGGGTTCAGTGTCCGTTCTGTAAAGCCACCTGCACCACCACCATAGAAAACCATGATGGAGATCACAATGTTCATTTCCATCGTGTTATTGGACTAAACGGGATGCATTACAAGAATACGACAAACCTGTCTACTAGCATCTGCACATCAGCGGTGGCAAGCAGTCGATCTTTTTATCCCAATGCCTCAGATGATAATGTCCTCTGGCGAGAATACAGAAGAGCAGGAGGAGTTTATGCAGACTGGAGCATCCCCTCTGATCTCTCTGAACTGCCCTACTGGAAGTGGTTTGTGTGCATGTTCCAGAAACATCTGGAGAAATACTACAGTAAAACATTTAAGGGGAAGGGGAAGATACCAGATGAATGGAGAAACTACTCAAAACAAGAAGCTATTGAGAGTTTGAATCAATATATCTAATGGAATAGATCAAATATGAGAGTCGTACATCTATTCTGCGATTCTTCTCAGATCAAAATAAGAAAATAATTTTTATTACACATCTCAATACACTGGATTTAAGAGACTGAAAGACAAGAATCAATTCCTCATACACACATTTGTTAAATAATTTGAACTTCAAAAAGAACACACCTTTTTTGTAAACAAAATTATAAAGCTCAAAACATCCAGAAAAGGATATTAATGATAAAATGTTAATGACACAAACATATATATGTGTTAATATATATGTTTGTGTCATATATACGAACAAATATATAAGTGTGAATATAAATGTGCGCTGACACATCATCTCTCAGTTGAACTCTCAACTTTCATCAGTTCCCAAAATGAACAAGCAAACAAAGGTATTAACACAGAAAAATGAGGCCCTGAAATGTCACTCAGTAATTTCAGGACAATTAACTCATTATGACATTAACTGTCATTTAGTGTCATATGAGATGGACACATTACAAACAAAGTAAAATGTTAACAGTTCCCGGTTCAGTGCTAAACCATGAAGAATGTTGTTCACGGTTCTGTTTCATTGCTTTCCCAAAAACTCTTGAGTAATTGATTCACTCTAAAAAATAAATAAAGCAAAAATATAAAAAGTATTTTTTAATGATTAAAAAACGTTGTTTTATTCATGCCAGGCCAGTAGTTGGCAATGTCACTTTGTAAAGAAACACTACGTGGCTATTGACTAAACACGTAACACGTATGTGCATGACATCACCGCTTTCACAAATGTGCGTATTTGTAGTTTACACAAAATGGTATAGTTTTCAAATCTTGCACTTTGAATCCCATTTTCAAAAGTTTGCGTGACCGAATGATTGCATAAAAAGTTTTCCGTTTTGAGTCTGACCAGGGGTGTGAACCCACGACATCAGTCGCCACGGGTATTTTGGTGGAATTTGAAACGGAGGACTGGCTGATGGACTTCTGTACGGAGGGATCATCTCTCACCCTATCCCACCCCGTTTCTCGTTCTACATTGCTACATCGCAGCACTATGGGTTGTATAGACTCTTTATTTATCTGAACCTTCATCACTGTATCTAGACAGCACAAATAACTTCTTTTGACTCTGATTCCAGCTAGGAGGAAACGTTCTCAGAACGTTGGCTAACATTCTCTACAAGTTTGGTTAATGTTTTAAAGAAAACATTTGAATGTAATGTTCAAAGAATGTTTTAAGGATGTTTTTATTTAAATGTATTGAAATTTATTGAAAAGATTTCTGGTACAGGATATACAATCCTCTATTCCAGACTCTAAAAACACAAACAAATATATATATATATATATATACATATAAAATTCATATTTTAACATTTTATAAAAACCCATTCAATTTCATAATTGAAGTTTTTTCTAACAATCACAACTAAATTACATAAATTAATTACATTAGTTAATAACAAGCTTTATAGTTATACATAACATCTTTTGACAGGCAAAATGCGTCCAACCTGTTCTTAAAGGAATGAATAGAAGGGGAACACACAACTTCTTCTGGAAGCTCATTCCATGATTTTACCACACAAAGTGTAAAAAAGTTCTTTCTCTTTTCAGACAGACATGTTCTAGGGTAGAGTTTTAAAGAATTCCCTCGTGTCTATCTATTGTTCCAGAACTGAAGAATAGGCTCAACTGTTACATTGTATATTCCCTGTACAAGTTTATATACCTGAATCATATCACCTCTATATCTCCTAAATTTGAGTGTTGGTAAACTTAATTTCCTCAATCTATCTTCATACGACATATTTTTCATTCCTGGAATTAATTTAGTAACTCTTCTCTGGACTCTTTCAATTTTTTCTACATATTTTAATTTATATGGACACCAGACCGAGCTTGCGTATTCAAGATGTGATCTTACCAGGGATTTATACAATGGTAAAAATATATCCTTACCTAAATTTTGAAAAGTTCTTCTTATTAATGCAATCATAGATGTTGCTTTTTTAAACTTTTTCAGAAATATGTGTGTGGAATTCAAGTGAACCATCCACCACAACACTGTACTGTACGTCCCTCTCCTCACGTACAGGATTCACCACTATATCCCCAACTACATAATTGGCTATAGTGTCATTTTTTCCCCCAATATGTAAATGTTTACACTTTTCGGGATTCATCTTTAATAGCCACTGGTCACACCATTTGCTCGTGCTACATAGATCTTCTTGAAGATAGGCTCGGTCTGTGTCACTTGTTATTATTCTAAAAATTTTAGTATCATCCGCAAAAAGGTAAACATCAGACTGCATCATATCTGGCAGATCATTTATATATATTACAAATAGAACAGGGCCCAAGACTGATCCCTGTGGGACCCCCGATGTCACCGGCTTCCAATCTGAGGCAGCACCATTCACTACCACCTGTTGTTTTCTATTGTGCAAAAAATCCTGTATCCAATAAATAACTCTGTTGTCTAAACAATAAGATTTAAACTTTGATAGTCTTTTATGAGGGACAGTATCAAAGGCTTTTTGAAAGTCCAGATAAATACAGTCTACTGTTTGACCTCTATCCAAGGCTTGTGACCATTTATCAAAAACTGTGAGTAACTGAAGAGAGGTTGACCACCCAGATATGAAACCATATTGTTTACTACTAAACAATTTATTACTTTTCATGTGATTGACTATATATGTCCTTATCAATTTTTCCATTGTTTTGCTAACAACTGGTCGATAGTTTCCAGCTAGAGATTTATTTCCTTTTTTAAAAATTGCACTAATTTGAGCCTCTTTCCAGTCATTTGGTAAAACGGAGTCCTCTAATGATTTGTTAAATAGTACTGTTAGCGGTTCAGCAATCTCAGTCGCCAGTTCCTTCAAAATCCTAGGATGTATCAAATCCGGTCCAGGGGATTTATATACATTAATTTTCTGTAAAAGCCGTTTTGTATCTTCAACTGTTATTTCAATATTTTCTGTTTGCTGAACTTCCAACCTTGGTACCTCGGGTATCTGCCCATCAGGCTCTTCAACAAATACACTGCAGAAGTATTCTGACAATATATCTGCCTTTTCTATATCTTTCTCTGTTTTATAGAATTAGTATTATTCTGATTGCAATATAGATCACCCACTGCCGTTTTTATTTTTGTCCTTTTATTTATATAATTCCATATAACCTTTGGTTTATATTTAGATTGCTTGGTTATTTCTTCTTCGTATTTTCTCTTTAAATTTCTCGTTCTCATCCTCACAATGTTTCGAACTCTCCGATAAGCCTGCTGTATTTCTGGATTTTTATTTCGTAATGCTTTCCTTCCAAGATTATTTTTTTCTTTTCTTTTTTCTTTTGTAATATCGTCTAATCGAAAGAAGTATTTTTTATTATTATTGTTATTCTTATTATAGGGCCTAATTTTAACAATAGGTACAAATTTCTCATCTATTTCCTCCAAATTAGACTTTATAAGTACCCATTTTTTATTAACATCATAATTGGATAAATGTGATTTCCAATCAAAATTCTCCAGTTCCCTGCGTGCTTAAGCAGGGAACTGGCAAAATCCCCAGTGTTAAATTAACACTCTCAGTGTTTATATGAGTCCACACTCAGGGTGCTATAAGTAACACTGAAGCAGTGTTAAGGTTAATTAGATTATTAAGTGATTAATTGTGTGATGATTGAGCATTATTGAAGACACCTGATATTAACAAGCAGAATCACTGAAGGTAAAAAACGTAATTGGTATGTTACCATTATGGTGATCAGTGTTTGCTTTAGTTGGGCTCTTGACCCTTAAATCATTACCTTTAGATTTTGTTTGGCTGCTGTACCTATAACAGCCAGAACAAAGAGAAAAGGTGATCTGATGGTGTTGGTTGTGTTTTAACATAATCATTATTTCACAACCAATTAATCTGAATCACTGAACTCATATAGAGCCCAATTTCTGAGTTAGATTTACTTTAGTAATTATATCAGCACTGTCCTTGAAAAGCATACTACTTGTAACTTTTATAATGTAATCCAAATAATCTCTTAAAACTTGTTCACATACAAAAAAACTTTTGTTTGTAGACACAGACATCAATACTCAGCCTGTGAATCTCAACAATGGTGACAATTATAAAGCATGTTGCAGTGCATTCTGGGTGCCACCAATCAAAACACATTAATGGCTCCCATCATGCATTGCTGCATGAATAAATAATGAACTTATGTTCAGAGTTGATCTGTTTGTCACCATTGTTGAAATTCATATGCAAATTCTTGATGTCTGTGTGTGCCTACACAAAATACTTTTAAGATTTATTTTTTTTTTTTTTTGAAGTTGATTTGATCATTTGGATTTAATTGAAAAGGCTAAATGGTATGCTCTACAAGGACAGTTCTGCTATAATCCATAAGGTAAACTTATAATCCATAAGGTAAACTCAGAAATTATTCTCTCAATGAGTTCAGTGATTCAGGCCAGCTAATGATTATGTTAAAACACAACCAACACCATCAGATCTCCTTTTTTCTTTGTTCATCTGGCTGTTATAACGGAATTACAGCAGCCAAACAAAATCTAAAGTTATTAAAATAAGGGTCAAGAGTCCAACTAAACTAAACACCAATCACCATAATGGTGACCATTTTAAAAATTAATTTTCTCCTTCAGTGATTCAGATGTCTTCAATAATGGTCAATCATCACACAATTAATCACTTAATTATCTCATTAACTTTAACACTGCTTCAGTGTTACTTATAACACTCTGAGTGTGGACTCATATAAACACTGAGCAGTGTTAATTTAACACTGGGGATTTTGCTGTGTAATTGGCCTTATTATAGTTCCTTCTTGTGGGTACGTTATTTAACATTTGTGTATAACAAATTACCTTAAACAACAAGACACAATGATCACTCTTGCCTAAAGGGCTTAGATATTGAATGCCATTTATCATGTGTTCCTCATTTGTTACAATAAGATCCAATACATGTGGTGTATCACCACCTCGCCACCTTGTTGGTTCTAAAACATGTTGGAACAACCATAGATTTTGAATACAGTCCAAAAACCTGTTGTCTATTGATATGGGATTATTTCCCTTCACTTCTAATAATCTCCAATCTATATTTGGCAAATTAAAATCCCCCATAATTAATTTGTATGAATGTTTTATAATCAACACGTCTTCTAGTAAAACCAAAAGGTTATCATTGTTGCTCTCTGTTCCACTATCTGACCTGTAAATTAATCCAATAATCACATTCTCGATATTGCTACATTTAATCTTAACAAAAATACTTTCTTGGAATTCTGAAACAGTTACCATTTCTTTTGCTTCTAAAGTTTTAGTAAGCCTCTACCTATATCATTCTCTATATTCCTTTAAAACATATTATAATCCTCTATATCATCCAAGTTGAATTCTGTTGGGATCATCTGTTGCTTATGACTCTTTGATTTAACTTCTGTAATTCCTATAATATGAATAAGTGGGAGTAATCTCAAACGAACAGCAAATTCAGGCAATTTGTTATGAAATTGATCTGCATTGATGTATAAACATAAGATGTTAGGCAGAGATTTACACTCCTGTGCTACTTTAACAGAGACGGGATCAGGCTGTTTAAGTCACTCAGTCTTAAGGATTCTCACCACTCTCCTTGCCCAGGGAGGTCGACAGACTCTGAAGGTGTATTCTCCTATTGACTTCCGCTGTTTTTCCTTTGCTTCTTCATATAGCTCCTTTTCCTTTTCTCTCTCAGTCTTTGTCAGATCATTTGCTAATCTTACGTTTCTATGCTTGTCCGTTTGGTGCAGCGCAGAGATCTTCCTGAACAGGCTGATCTTTAACTCCATACTTTGCAGAGCAACCAGAACAGGTCTCCACAGTCTCACAGGTTCATCTGCACCCTCACTCCTGCTGTATTTTACAAGCCAGGCAACTCTCACGAAGGAATGCACAGTTGTACGGACCTTACACGTTTTAAACACATCTTTTACGGCGTCTACATCTTTCTGATGTCGCTCTTCCCTCTCCTCCCCATCACTCTCTTTTATTCCAAACAGCACAATGTTCTGTTCTCTTAAATGTTCCCATCCCTTCGCCATCTCCTGTGATGTCGAGCCTAAGGTCGAGATACCTCCATCAACACCTGAGCAAGTGGATCGTGTGTCTACGCCTCCGGCCTCTGATCACCTCGCTACATCTCGGCCCGTCGACCTGTTGGCTCAACTTTGGCTCCTCCCACCTTCGGCTCCACTAGACACCCTAAGCCTTTTGATTCTACCAGGTTCACCTCATCCCACGTGCTCCCCCTTGTTCAGTTGTCACACCACCTCTGCCATGGACTTGTGGTTCTTCTGCTATGCTCTGTTCCTCCACCCCTACGGCTGCAGCGTGCTCCTCCTTCCATTCAGGTACGCCTCGGTCCTCCATCACACTGGCATTCCTCAGGGAGTCTGGCTGCACCTCAGATGCTCGTCATCGCGGCATCGCCTAGGCCTCCTGTGCCAGCGATGTCGCTTGGCTCTCCCTCTGCACCCTGGGATCCATAGGCTCTGCCTCCGTCAGTTGCCTCTACACCACCTTGGCTCCTCCCTCTCTGGACTTCGCCGCGGGCTGTCGTCACTGTGCTCTAGGTCTGTGCCATCGTACGTACATCATCATCGCCGTTGGGATCTCGTTGTCGTCCATCTGTCACGATTCCTCCGCTGCCTGCCATCACCATCCCTTCGCCATTTCCTGTCACCATCCCCACACCATCTCCACGCCCTCCTCCTCCTCTCCTCGCCGCAAGGTCGTGCCTTCTGGGAGGGTGACTGTTTACTGCACGTTCTATCTTTTCAGCGTGGCAAAGTAATTTAATTCCAATTAAACTTTTATCTGACTCCATTTTATCACGACCTCAAATTTAGAATGCCAATTGATTATTGGTAATTTGTGTGATAGTTTATCTACGCTTTCGATTTATTCTATTTAACTCTTTATTAAAACTACACTCATTCAGCTGGATTCCTATAACACTTTGAGTTTTGCCTGGGATGTGAGATGTGGGATCCATGGGTATACAATTTCATAATCACAAATTCATCAGTCTTGGTCATTAGACAGAGGCGTTTGACTAATATCCTAGAGGACCATACTACACTTTGCTCATTCTAGAATATATATTCTATAAATATTACTTAGTCCCCATAGATCTGAACACACTTAATTAAGGTAAGACTATACCAGAGGTCATGGCCATTACCATAGAGTCAAGCTGACCAACTTAACTTCAGTAACTTTATTTAACCATGCCATGGGTTCCCATGTACACTTAGTTAGAATAATATTACAATAATCAGAAGTTGAGGCTCACCTCTATTTACAGTAGGTTGGTCTTAACAGAAAATCCATTATCATCCTCTACAGTCTAAATATACATGATTAATGCCAATGTGTTAGTCGGATCTCTAAAACTTTAGTCAGTGTGCCCCTCTGCACCACGTAAGCTGAATTTTAGTCCGTTACTAACCTGAGCATGGAATTGTGGTGTTATGAATGCTAATTTTGCAAGAGAGAAATCAAATTTTAATTTCCAGAAACGTCCTTTGTTTTATCTGGGAGTAGTCGTTTCTCAGTCCATGCAGACAGCTCGGCATCTTCCAGTTCTTCCAGTCTTTCACCCACCTATGTCAAGCCACGAATATTAAGATCACCTGTCAAGAGAAGAAAAACAAAGATATGTGAACAAACTACAAACTAATTTCTGTGCACCCTGACGCAGTATTTCAATCACTATTTCAAAAACGGCAGAAAAAAAAAAAAAAAAAACGAGGCTAAATGTATAAAACACTGAAATTAAGAGATCAAATTCAGTAAACACCTGATTGATGATGCATACTATATACATGCAAGCAGATCAGCCAAGAATATGAATGCAGCGCACTGCACATCAAGCTTTATAGTTTTCAATGGGAAAACGATGATGTGAAACTTTGGGTTTGGAAATCATAGAATATAGAATGCATCATCAATAAGCTGTATACTGAATTTACTCTTTTATTATTCGCTGCCTTAGTACATTAGTACTTAGTACAATCCTGGTAAAAATCACTGGCGGGAAATGGAGGAAGACTTTGTTTTGCCTCCAGGTGAACGTTTATAAGGGTGTGATCCATGTGAGTCCCTTTCAGGAAAAATCTGTTCACTCTGTGGCCATATTTGCAATGCCTCCGGGCAGCTATTTCGGGCATGCAAGACCAAGTCCTATCTTGAATGGGGAAATCCTGAAATCTGATAAACTGCTTGCCAGTCAATTAAATAACATATCAAATCAGCAACAAAATCTGACATGAACCCATAAATGTTTATTGTACTCATATAGCGTTAACAGCAAGTATTATCACGAATGCTCAATCATTACTTCATTAATGACTTAATTATCGGTAACACTTTATTTTGATGGTCCCTTTTGGACATTCTGTTGAGTATAAGTTACTACGTTAACTTATTCCAACCCTAATCAACTAATACTCGTCTAACACTCTAATGTGAGTTAGTAGTGTCAAAATAAAGTGAAATCTAATAAACTGTGCACTGTAAAATCGAATAGTATTCCTTACTATAAAAATACTAGTAAGTTTACTTGATTTTAGCCAAAATGTTGAGTTTACTACAAATTTTATATTGTTGCTGAAATATTCGAAAAATATAGCTCCCATAACTAGCGTAATTTAAGTAAAATTACTCAAAATGTCCAAGACAGGCTGTTATGCATGCGTACTGGTCCACAATTCCCCCTCCCCCACTGCACAGAAGCACATGCAGCAGCTTTTGCAGAGAGGAGCTTCGTGAATTTCAAGGTAAACTTTTTTAATTAAAACCTCATTTTCAGATTTTTTTTGTTTGCTAGTCTTAATCGTTCAAATGTCTGTACTTTGTTAGTTGCATTCTTGTTTTGTTGAATATATTAGCCCATGTTAAGAACTTTAACAAACACGTTTTGACCACTGTGCTGAAGCAATTTTTCTTCAAACAACTTATTTGCCGCTTTATATCTTTAATCCAGCTGCCTGGTTGCCTATTACTTACTATTAATTCGTTAATTTGTTGTAGTGATGGGCAGGGTTAGTGAGTAATTTGAACTAATGATTGGTCTTGATGCAGACGCGAATGTTTAACGTTACAGTCACAGAAATCAAAATTTAGTGACAGTTCTACAAATCGTGTCAAATGGGTCACCTCAGTTTAAATGTTGTGTTTGTTATGGTATGATTTTCGTTGACGCTCAGCATAACGTACTGTGATAATGTTAGCTGGACGCGCCAATTTTGAACAGGCAGCTCAGAGACACGGCTGCATTCACTCGACGGCAAACAATTTTTTTCGGTGTTTTAACTTGCACGGATTAATTGTTCACCATAAGACTAGTAATATGCACTAACAAAGTAAATAGGGTCAATTTTGATTTCAGTTGGACTTTAATAAAAAGCTTTGTAAAAAAAAGCTTTGTATTTTCTTTTTCATGTTTGCCTTTTCATTTTAATATTGGCTGTCTTGCCTCGAGATTGTAGTGAAAATGAAACATGAAAGCGCCAATTGCATTTTATTTTTCAAATGGACCGAGATGATGCATTGTCACTGTGAAAACTTTAACAGTCTTGGTTTTCAAATAATACCTAATGCATGTGATGTTTCCATTTAACTCATTGACCTACTGCTTTGCATGTGTCCAACAATTAAAAAAAAAAGAGGGAGAGAAAAACCAGTCTATGCATCTGATTATGTTGTTTGTTCTTTGACTTTTGATTGATGTCATTTTGTTTTTATTTTTTATTTTTAGAATACCAGTTGATAAGCTGCAATGCAGTGGAAATGTAAGTTATGCACATACACATCAGAAAAGAGGGCACAACTTCTTAAACATTACCGCATAAGCCATGGAACATATTCACGAATTGTTCCAGTACCATGTCTCCATACTGAATGTCCATGTACCCTTACAGAAAAAACACATGAATTTCACGTTATCACATGTTTTCCACATGTGATTACATGTGACCCCATGTGATCACATGTGTTCTCATGTGAACAACATGTCACCACATGTGAACATAATGGAGCATGTGGCACATGTGGAAAACACATGTTAATTTTTAACATGTGAATCATGTTGCCACGTCACAAATACTGCACATTTTCAGCTTCATTGTAATGGGAAGTTCAGATAATTTTACTGACTCGGATCTTTTGAATCTAGTTCATAATTAAAATGTTATATGTTAATGGACAAATCCCCAAACACAACTTACGCGATGTTGATGTTTCATTCATCCCCATAAGCAGAGCTATGCAGATTAATATTGATTAAGATGAAAATTATTGTGAAGTTCATATAAAAAAAAAAAAAATAAAAAAAAAAATAAATATATATATATATATATATATATATATATATATATATATGTATGTATATGTATATATATATACATACACATACACACATCTATCTATCTATCTATCTATCTATCTATCTATCTATCTATCTATCTATCTATCTATCTATCTATCGCCTACTGTAAAAACACTAATTAATAAAATGTTGGAAGAGCAAAAATATTTAAGTTAATATTCATGCTTGGGATTAGTTAAGAAGACATATTATATTAAGTCTGCAAAAATAGATTTAAAAAAAAAAGGAAGGGATATTTTCAAGTCCAGTCAACTTTAGAATGGCTAATGTTGACTGGACTAATAAACACAAATCTAGCCAATATTTGCTAAAAGTATTAAGGCCAGCTATGCTATAAAATATTTTAATAAAATATAGCATATTTTTTGTTTTGTTGTTAAAATTAATATATAATAAATAAAATGTTATAATATCAAAACAACATTTATCAATGTTTATCAATATTTCTGCATTATGAGAGCGGATGGCCACAAAACTTTAATATATAAAACCTTTATTTTTTAAATATTTAATTTAAGCCGTCTATTTTTGGGAATAAATACAACAAAATTAAAGCGCATCGCTACATGGAAGGATCTGGATTATGGCTCATTTGATTTCGCGGAAGGATACAGCTCATTTGACTTTGCTGGTTTTACAAGGCAGCGGCCGGCTCGGCTGCGGTGCTGCTGCTGGAGACATTTTGTCAAAGTCATACTTAACTTCAGGTAAGTGCCACTGAATAAATGATCACTTTTAGACCTAATAACGACAAAAATGTAAAACATATTCGATGTTTTTTGTGTTGTTGCGTCCTGAGACCTATTTGTGATTGGTATTTAGAAATATTTTATAAGTTATGTCCGAGAGAAAATTAAGTGTAACGTTACGTCAAGTTCACTCGGCACGGAATATGTTAAATTTTATAATATGTTCAAGTTTATCGACAAAAACTTATTATATTAATATAACAGTTACAACATATTCGTACAACGTAAACATATTCGTTGTTTTTGTGTGGATATTTACAAGCGTAACGTTGTGTTTACTGTTTACATTTAAAACCGTTATAAACGTTAGGCCTATCACGAGGGGAAGCCCCCATATAACGTACTTTTAGCTTAGGGAACGTGGTATATTACCTCGTTTAATTCATAAAACATTGTAAAATGTTTTACTATAATGTATAATATGTTTAGTTTCGCTATATTATATGATATTTTTGTGTTTCCGTAACGTGAAGACTGAAGAGTTGATATGAAGAGAACGCGGTCTTTCTCATTATAACGTTAGCCCATGTCTAACGTTAACTTACTTTTATGGATGCGAGTAATGCTGAAATCTATTAAACGTGTAATGTTAAACACATTGATACGCTATTTTAGAGTAACGTGAGGGTGATGAATGCTGTTAAGATTGTGTAAACTTTTGCAATTGTCCCGTGAAGAGACAGACATAAACCTGAATATCAAACGTTACAGGTACGATAAAATGGCGCTCAATTTGAAACAGCATTTTGACCTCTTGAGGACGGCATTTCACAAGGCCGTTATCAGTGGGTGCCTCAATAAGCTTCCTAGGTCGTGAATCAGCTGATACTATTATTTTGTGTACTCAAATTCGTGCACTGGTGGCAAGTGATTTATATTAGTGATCACATAATCTTGGATTAGAGTTCTTCAATTTTTGAAACACTTTGTATTGTATAGCCTAAGTATATTTCAATTATAAATACGTTAAAATATGGTGTAAAACTGGTTGCAACTCCGGTTTCATCACAAATTTAAGGAAACAGGCCTAACTAATATAGTTATGTTACATTATTTTATAAGCGTCAAATTATTATTATTATTATTTTGTGATCAATTGTACTTTTATTTTTTGTGATCAATTGTACTTTTATTTCTCCATCAGGGTGTGGCCAAAGTGATGCTCTGTCGTCATTGCAAGTTTCCTGACAAAAGCCAGTCAATTCTTCTACAGCAATATCTACTGAAACACTGGCACGTGACCAGAACACTTCACTGCATTTACATACATTCAAAACCAAAGGTGCGTTAAAGACTCATCTGGCAAGATTTCACTCTGAAAAAAAAAGCAAGAGAGTTTTCTACATTCAGTTGTTCAGTTTGTGAGTTCAGTGACATCTGTGAGGAAAATACATAGTTTAGCCATCTTGCAAGCCATCTAAAGCAACATGAGACTGTAACATGCCCTTTTGCAAACTGTACATTTGAAACAAATATATTATTAACTTTTAAAACGCAAAAAAATCGCAAACATAGTAGACAAACTCCAGGATTTAAAAAAGGATCTGTTTTGATGCATTGCGAACAATTTGTAACTGAAGAAGGGAGTATTTGGCAAAAGTGTATTTTTCATACATATGTCACCAAATAGGCAGTACATGGTGAGAGAAAACAAAACACAATTCATTAGTTGTCTCTACCTGAGCAACAGATAACAGATATATTTTCATAATTACAAGATTCTAGAAAGTTCTTCAGCACTTCAAGTGGCTTTCTCTATTTTCTTTCTCTTGTATACCTCTCCTCTTTCAACACTGATAGAGAGACTACAAAAATGATGTAAAGGAGCTTGAGGAGAGGCTGAAAAACCAAGGAAAAGGAGATAAGGCGTTTGCGAAAATTAAACTTTCAAATGCAAGAGGGTAAGCATTTCAATTTTACAGTTCCACCTGTACTGCATTTTGCCAGTTTTGTGGTGGTAATTTCAAGAAATGTGCACCCAAAAATTCACCCTCAAGTTGTTACAAACCTGTATGAGTTTCTTTCTTCTGTTAAACAAACAAGAGGTTTGGAAAAGCTTGAGGGTGAGTAAGTGATGACAAAATTTAGATGTTTGGGTGAACAATTTTAATTTGATCATTCATACATGTATCGCCTTTGCTTTGTTTCACACTGACCACTCACTGACATAAACATCTTTATCCTCATGGAAATAATATACAACTTTAATTAAAGGTACACTATGGCTGTGTTTACACTCGTGTCTCGCCTCCCTCAGTGCTACCACGACAAAGCACGTACGCAACAAATGACGTCAGAAAAGTGTCAGTACATTATAATTGGTTATGGTCTATTACTATACCGATACCGAATCGTCCTCGTTTGCATTGCGATGCATCGTTGAAACGATTAATTTCGACACCCCTAATGTCACGTTGTCACTTCACTGTACATTCGCTCCTTAGTGGTCAGCTGCAAAATCGAAATCGTTGGCACTTTAAATCGTTGACGCTTTAAATGCCGTTTCAGTATTTTATACTTTGTTTCCTGGAGTTCATAAAGTTTGCGAAGTGTTTTGCGCTAAAAATGTCCAATGTTTGTAAATGATCATTTTCTAATCTCACCTCTTAAATGTGTAAATATCAAGAATATTTTGATTATCCATTTCATGACTCCTTTAGCACACAAAAATGTTCTTTTTCACGTCTCCAATTTAAAGAGGTCATACTCTAATGAAAATAATATTTTTGCACTTTTTGACGAATCATTGGCATCTTTTTTACACAGTATGGATTATTGGATTATTTAGGCCCTCTTTGGCAGCTAATTCCAAACTTGTTTTCAAATTTTAAAATGATCAATCTCATTTATTTACAGACCATGTCAAAAAGACACATCGGAGGCACTGAGATCAAGGTCTGCATGGCACAAAAGTTAAAAGATCTGAGGAGACGAGCAGAAAGGTAATCTCCAGATGATCCAACATCAGTCTATTCCTCAGTCTATTTTGTGATCTATTCACAAATTTTCAATAGTGCTTTTTATAAAAGAGACGCATCACTCTTATACAGTTGTTTAAGCCAAGATGAAAACGACATTGCTGTTCGCCAGCATTTTTTGTTTCCATAGCATATTCACAAAACATTTAATGACTGACTAATAACAATACAATTACAAATGATTAATAATAATAATAATATCACTAAAATATATAGGCTTAATAGCTAACGGTCTTTAGATCCGAACACAGCAACACAGTCATCTGTGAAAATCAAAAGCAGCTTCAAACACCGCCTTAAAAGAAAACGTATATCATGAAATCAAAATTGACCCTATTTACTTTGTTAGTGCACATTACTTTGTCTTGAGGTGAACAATTAATCTGTTTAAGTTAATACACAGAAAACAAATTGTTTGTCGTGGTAATCATTAATCAAAATCTGAAAATTTGCTCTCGCCCTGGAATGGCGTCCCTTCTCTGATGACGTCTGTTTGACGAGTTGGGTTTGAACATCCTTAACCCTCCCTTCCAACCGTTAGTCTGCTATGAGCAGAGATGGAGAGGAGGAGCGCTAAAGTAAAACCCTGCCCTCTGTTCAATATTCCGTTTCACTTGGAAATGCGTCTCAACACTGAAATAAAGTCGGTTGCAACTTCCGATTCACGCAGACTTTAATGAAGAGACAGATGCCAAAAGTTAGGACCATTTTGCTTTCACTTTTAGGGAATAAGAGCACATTTACATCCATGTTCTTAATGCGATTATGCTTAATAAGCCGACCATGCATGTATGGTCACGTAAACGTGTTAATCCATTTTAAACTCCAGACAGAGCGAGCTTTTCGCGGGCGCAAACTTTGAATCTTTCTTAAATGTGTTTTCATCTTGTGCAGAAGTACTGTCAAAATCCTATGTAATGGCATGAGAAGATATGTGTCCGTAAGTTTCCCGATTTCATGTTGGAATACTTTATTTACATCACAACAGACATAATAAATGGAATACTCTGAGTCAAACAATAATATCGTGTATCGCCGCTCGAACAGGCTGACGATAGGATGATATGAAAATTGAGCATATCGCCCAACACTAATTTATTCTGCATATCAGGGGTGCCCAATCACGTTTCTGAAGATCTACCTTCCTGCAAAGTTCAGCTCCAGCCCTAATCAAACACAGCTGAACCAACTCATTAAGATCTTCAGAAATGCTTGATAATTGGGCACAGGATTGGGTATTGCTAAGATACCAATGACACTAAATCCATTTTAAGGTTTTTATCCAAAGGAAACTTTAAAGACCTTATATACGTTTTTTTTTTTTTTTTATTGCTCTTTTATAGCATTTCAACTTCTTACATGCCAAGGAACCTTGGCTGGCATGCCGTTAAAACACCAACCAACCTACAAAGATACTAATAAATGTGTAATCCTTAGAACCTTCTAGAGGGCATGCTGTAGGATCTGCTTGTTTATATATTTGGCTACAGCCAATATACATAGACCAGTCATCACTTGAAATTAACAGATACAATCCTGAAATCCAGAAAGAAAAGAAAGAAAATTTTAGTTTATCAGGATAGACTGATAGTGTTTGCACTGCCCTAATCTTTGATTGTTTTTCTATCC
Source organism: Abramis brama (assembly GCF_963993115.1). NCBI lineage: Eukaryota > Metazoa > Chordata > Actinopteri > Cypriniformes > Leuciscidae > Abramis > Abramis brama. The sequence continues at coordinate 46,222,855 of NC_139963.1, read as the reverse complement.
CAAAACAGGATGCCTGCTGAAGGAGACAGAGGACTGAGACAACACACGTTCACAAACACACAATACACACACACACGCCCTTATACATCATCGTTTTAGAGGCTTTTTTTAATGTATAATTTTAATTTGGTTTTGCTTTGTTTTAAACATTCAATTTGTACTGCATATTTTGAAATGAAATAAAAGCTTAATTTGAATTATTTGTTTTAATGTTGGGAAACATGGCTATAGGCCCTACAAAAGAACATGGTAGGCCTACCGTTTTCTGTGGTATAGTGCTTAATGATTTTTACATGGGTTTCACATGAAGTTGCAGGTTTACATGGGGTGTAGGTTTAACATAGATTGTTGATGGGTTTCAAATGTTATTCCATGGGTCTCGCATGGGAATTTTACATTTCGCATGTGATTATAGGTTTCACATATGATCTCATGGGTTTCACATAAGAATTTCAGGTTTCACATATGATCTCATGGGTTTCACATGTGACCTCATGGGTTTCACATGGGAATTTCAGGTTTCACATGTGATCTCATGGGTTTCACATGTGATTATAGGTTTCACATGTGATATCATGGGTTTCACATGTGATCTCATGGGTTTCACATGTGATTATAGGTTTCACATGTGATCTCATGGGTTTCACATGTGATTATAGGTTTCACATGTGATCTCATGGGTTTCACATGTGATTATAGGTTTCACATGTGATTATAGGTTTCACATGGGAATTTTACGTTTCACATGTGAGCTCATGGGTTTCACATGGGAATTTTACATGTTTCACATGTGATCACATGGGTTTCACATGTGTTTCACATGTAATCACATGTGTAAATGTTCCAAAAGCACACATTTCCCATGTGCAAAACACGTTTCACATGTGATCCACATATTTCACATGTGCAAATCACATGTTAAATTTCACATGTGCAAAATCACACGTGCAAAACACATGTGATCCACATATTTCACATGTGCAAATCACATGTTTTTACATGTTAAATTTCACATGTGCAAAATCACACGTGCATGTGGTCACATGTGACCACATGAGTTTTTGCACATGTGAAGTTCATGTGTTTTTTCTGTAAGGGCTGACCACCATAATGGTGACTTGACACGAAAAATTCCATAAAATCAGGTGTCACCACTAATGGCCAATCATCACTTAATTAATCACTTAATTATCTCATTAACTTCAACACTGCTTCAGTGTTAATTTTAACACCCTGTAGTGTGGACACATATGTACACTGAGGAGTGTTAATTTAACAGTGGGGATTTTGCTGTGCACACGCGCACACACACACAGACACAGTGTTTACTCTTCATTCATGTTCCTATCTGCTTATTGCTGTTTTTTTTTTGTTGTTTTTTTGTTTTACTTTTATTTACTAAAAAATAGTTTCTTATTCTAAAGTTAGTATTTTTTTTTACATTTGGATTGTTGAAATAAATAATATGTAGCCTAATTGCTATTGAGTATTTTCTTTCAGTGGCAACTTATGTGGCATTATTGCAATAACAAGGCACTTAAAATGACCTCAAATAACAACACAAAATTCTAAACTTTGACAAAAATACTAATGTAATGTATTTTAAAATGTTATATATATATATATATATATATATATATATATATATATATATATATAACAAAAGCTGTAATAAGAGCAGCTAGTTACCTCTAGAAAAATGAATGGATCTCTATGGGGCCTCTGCTGGAAGTATATGGTAATTACACTTTTTGGATAAAACTATATTATCTGCATATCTGCAAAACATAAATAAATAAATAAAATTCTAACCAGCAGATGGCAGAATTATGCATGTAAAACGATCAATATCCAGAAACAACTCATATTTAATTTTGATCATTATTAATGTTTTTTTTTCTTTTCATAAAAATGTAATATTTCATATGCATGCTAATGCAAGCTGAGGAATTTTGCAGTCAATAGGTACAAAAGTACTTAAAATCTCCCAAAACACAGCATTAATGTATAGATGAAAAGTAAACAAAAAAGAAAAATGATTATGTGTATTATTAAAAATGTAAAATTTTATTTCAAATTAAGACGTGTTGCCTTACAGTCTGAGGTCTTTACTGTAATATCTCCTGCTGCAATTCTACAGTCTCACCGCCAGAGGACAGTACACAGATTTGGCTTATATAAAAAATTACACTATATTTAGGATTTGATCTTCTGCAATGTAAAAATGGTTTTGCTTACATTGAAAACATGCAGATAGAGGTGGGATTTATATAAAATGGTATGTACAAAAATAAAAAGATATATGGCACTCTCAATTGTGCTTTTCATGCTTTTGGCTGGTGTAACTTGAGTAATAATTACTTAAGAATAATGAGGGAGGGAAAGACTGTGATAAATGCACTGGGTTGATAATGTGTTACCATGATGTGTCATACAAAAAAATGTTAAAAAGAGGTGCTCAACCAACAAAAGAGGAAGTGCAACCAAAAAAAAAAAGAAAAAAAAAAAACATCATGTAAATTGGAAAAAGGTGCTATACTCACTTTTAAAGAAATCCAACTTTATTGGTAAAAAAAAGTGCTCTTGATGTCTGATGAAAGCCTTGACAATGGCCGAAACGCATCACATTTTTTAACCAATAAAGATTTCTTTAAGAGTGAGTGTTGCACCTTTTTCTAATTTACATGATAGTTCAGCAACATGATGATGGATGGAATTTATGAAAAGACACACAAAGCAAGTCTGTAATTGTTAAGGCTTTTAAAGTATTCTAGTATTGAAAAAAAAAATCTAAATTAATGTTTATAAAAGGTGATAAAAGTACATAAAAGTGTTAAGTATAATGTGACTGGTTCCATATTAGAAACTGTTAATTAGTGAACAGAATGTGACTGAAAGTTCTCTAAACAAAGATTTTACTTCATCTCATGTTGAGGGTCTTTATGATCAGCTGCTGTTTTTTTCCCCAGTTTTTTTTTTTTTTTTTTTCACATTGTCTCATTTTCACAGAATATTTAACTGAACTTTTAGCACCAGTTGTCAGACAAGAAAGGCAACAACAGGTTTTTATCTTTTCATCGAAGTGACTGACACGTTCCACAAACCTTTACATGCATTCTTGTTGGCAAAAAGAAAGCACAAGCATGATGAAGCCTCCACATACAGGTATCTTTTTTCATTATAAATATCCTATTTATGTTTGTTATACAAAATGTACCGTAAACGTGAGATGATGAGTTTACACTAAATGCTGAGTTTAGTTAATATTATGAGCTGCAGTAACATTGAGTTACACTTTCTTTAATCCAAAGTTACTTTAAGAATGAGAAGCTAAATGCTAAACCTGTAACCTACTGCAGGTTTGCAGGTAAAGCTCTACTCTTTACTAATTTAAATACTTAGTTCAATGCAGTTAACAGAAATCTGTTTAACAAAAACATGCACAAAAATAGAGAACATGGATGGTGTTTTTCATATTCTGGTCAAACTGTTTTAAATGTTGTTGACCACACTGTAAAAAGAGTAAATGCCTTACAATTTTAAGTACAATCAACTTGGATGTTTAAGTAATTTCACTTAAATTACTGATTTAAAAAAAAAAAGAATATTGTATAACTTGTTCAGAATAGCTTACCTTATTTTGATGAGTTAAAGCAATGTAAAAACATATGTTGTCATGACTTATTGATCATATATGTTTTTTTTCTGTGCATGCAGCTAAAAAGTTTAGATAACATCTGAGGAAATTTTAATCCAGATTCTCCACTGCATATTCACTTAGCAAAGTTTTTTTTAAATTATTTTTTAATGCAAGCACTGATAATTGTATTTTCTAATCTGATTTCCAAAGAATCACTCAAAAAATGTTGTTTTCTGTTAGTATGTGCTGCAGTGATTAAAGTCCAATTTAATGTAAGTCTTTTGTTTCATCCAGTGACTGTTGCCAACAAACTTGCTCTAAGAAGAAAATCGAGTAAAATTGAACATCCTCCTAACTGTAAGTCTTTATACAGATCAGCCTGGATTTTGCGGGGTTTTTTCTTCTTCTGATTTTCACATTTTTGCTGTGAAAATTTGCCGTGATGTACTTATGTAATTAGTGTTAGTGACAATAAGAGCTGACAGTACAATTGCTTGTAAACATTTTAGTGCATAATTACTGAGATTGTGATTCTAGGCCCCCATGTGCAAGACAGTGGTGACACCAGCATAGAAATACTCATAATTCTGCTGTAGTAAAATGTTAGATTAGTTTGCACATTGTCACAGAATCAGTTCGTAATCAGGGACACTGATTATATACTATACATTTGCAATGTTATAAATTATTTTTTATCATTTAACAATTATATCATTGTCTATTACTGTAATATTATTTTTGCTTTTTTATGTTATAATAGTATTTTTAGTGATTGTATTCACTAGAAATATCTAAAAAGTTAATATCCTGTAAAATATATGCATGCTGAAAACAGGCATTATGGACTAGCAATCCCAGTTAACAATCTCATAACTTTGGCTAACATTATTGCAAGGTTCTCTCAAAATTATGAACAAACATTCTTAACAAAAATGTTATTTATACATTTTTTTTATTTTTTTATTTCCTCATAATGTTGTGAGAAAATGTTCTTAGAACAACATTCTTGGAACATTCTTTAAATATTTAGAATGACAACTACCTTGAAGTGATAACGTTGTGTTGCTGTTTTAAAAGAACATCCTTGTAATGTAGCCCGTCCCATAGTTATTGTTCCTGACTTTTCTCTTAAACTCACGTTAAGGTTATGCATGTGTTAGAATTAAACTCTTTCAAAAGAATGTTCATGTAATCACCATATATTGTCATTTGATGAATATTCTCATTATGTTGGTAGAAGACATTCTTTGAACAACATTCTTCGAATATCCATTAAATATCGCTAACTCTCTGGTTAAAAAATGGCTCAAAGTTGGATGTTACACAGCGAAATTCCCTGTGTTTCATGAACTGCTCAGTGTTCATGTGTCCACACTACAGAGTGTTAAACTGAAGCAGTGCTGGAGTTTATTATATAATTAAAGGTGCTCTAAGCGATGCCGAGAGTCGTAACTTCTTGTTGACATTCGAATTGTTGTCAAACAAAACGGAGGCTAGCTAGACCCTCCCTCCTCCTCATCCCGTCTCCTTCCTCCTCCCCTCCCTTCCGGCATAAAGGAAAGTCAAAGTAGTCACTACAAAGTTAAGTTTCACTGATACTTCATTCAATGTGTAATGTCACCAAGTTAGATAAATTATTTTATATATTGCAGAACAGAATGCAGAAAAAGAGAAACATTATCTTAAAATCGTTTCACCACCTCAGGTTATAACTATAGCTCCCATACAAGGACGCAATAATATCAAGATAACGTTAGCTTCGCGTTTCCCAGTGAGCATAAACAACGGCGGCGTTGTAAACAAATTTAGTCAAAGTTGTCAATAGCCTATAAATGAACATTCAAATTCATAAGAAACAGTGGATGAAAACATCATTCACACAAATTGAGATTGATCGCTAGCTGCTAGAAACATATGTTGTGTATTCACCGTTCTAGCTAATTACATCCTTGTGTTGGTTTGGCGAACATGAACGTCTGTTTAGAAAGAAAAATGGATTTACCCACCTGTTCTGCAAAAACAGAGCAACTATGTCAGACTGGAAGCCCTTCTGCCGGCGGAGTTCTCGCCACCTTTCGAAGGTTTTTCCGATGTAAATTCGGGACTTCGCGTGTTCCTTATCCTTGTCCCTCTTCTTTGCAATTTGTTCATCGGAACGTCGTCTCTTTGGTCGTGTGTCGGCCATAATTCAAACTTCCCTCTTCATGCTTCTCTCTCCTCCACACCCCCTTCACGTGCACGCGCACTAACCCCCCAAACCCCACCCTCAAATACTTCTTGTCGGTTATTGGCTGGAGCACTGTTTGTTGTGTTTCGTGGTGCGGGTGAGCCCAGTTTGTTTTTGTTGCTGTTTGTGGAGCCTGTGGTGTCTAGAGAGACCGCGTTTTTTTACAGTGTGTTCAGGGGACAGGCAGCTAGCGGATAATGAGGAGATGTTTGCTGTATGTGACAAAAAATGTTTTGGCCTAAAAAACGTGTGGCATCGCTTAGAGCACCTTTAAGTGATGATTAATAATTAGTGATGATGACACACTGAAGTAAAGAGGAACATACATTTGAAGTCACCATCAGTGTTTCTTGTAGTTGGGCTCTTGACATTTTTATTGTTTTGTGGCTGCTTTAATACTATGTTCAGAAAACAGGTTTACTGTGTCAGAGAAAGTTGAGAGAGAATAATGTGAAGTGGTCTGATTCTATTAGATCCCGAGGGAGTCTGGAGATATTGAGTCCGAGTGGACCATGTTCTCCACCTCCATTGTCAACGCGGCCACTCGGAGCTGTGGCCGTAAGGTCTCCGGTGCCTGTCGAGGCGGCAATCCCCAAACCCGGTGGTGGACACCGGAAGTAAGGGATGCCGTCAAGCTGAAGAAGGAGTCCTATCGGGCCTGGCTGGCTTGTGGGACTCCTGAGGCAGCTGATGGGTACCGACGGGCCAAGCGGACTGCAGCCCGGGTGGTTGTGGAGGCAAAAACTCGGGCCTGGGAGGAGTTCGGTGAGGCCATGGAGAAGGACTATTGGTCGGCCTCGAAGAGATTCTGGCAAACCGTCCGGCGCCTCAGGAGGGGGAAGCAGTGCCCTACCAACGCTGTTTACAGTAGAGGTGGGCAGCTGTTGACCTCGACTGGGGATATCACCGGACGGTGGAAGGAATACTTCGAGGATCTCCTCAATCCCGCCGTCACGTCTTCCAGTGAGGAAGCAGAGGCTGAGGGCTCGGAGGCGGACTCGTCCATTACCCAAGCTGAAGTCACCGAGGTAGTTGAGAAACTCCTCGGTGGCAAGGCACCGGGGGTGGATGAGATCCGCCCTGAGTACCTCAAGTCTCTGGATGTTGTGGGGCTGTCTTGGCTGACACGCCTCTGCAGCATCGCGTGGCGGTCAGGGACAGTGCCTTTGGACTGGCAGACCGGGGTGGTGGTCCCTCTTTTCAAGAAGGGGGACCGGAGGGTGTGCTCCAACTATAGGGGGATCACACTTCTCAGCCTCCCTGGGAAAGTCTATGCCAGGGTACTGGAGAGGAGAATCCGGCCGATAGCAGAACCTCGGATTCAGGAGGAACAGTGTGGTTTTCGTCCCGGTCGTGGAACACTGGACCAGCTCTATACCCTCTATACGGGGTGCTGGAGGGTTCATGGGAGTTTGCCCAACCAATCCACATGTGCTTTGTGGATTTGGAGAAGGCATTCAACTGTGTCCCTCGCGGCATCTTGTGGAGGGTGCTCTGGGAGTATGGGGTTCGGGGCCCTTTGCTAAGGGCTATCCGGTCCCTGTACGACCGGAGCAGGAGCTTGGTTCGCATTGCCGGCAGTAAGTCAGACTTGTTCCCAGTGCATGTTGGACTCCGGCAGGGCTGCCCTTTGTCGCCGGTTCTGTTCATAATTTTTATGGACAGAATTTCTAGGCGCAGCCAGGGGCCGGAGGGGGTCAGGTTTGGGGACCACACGATTTCATCTCTGCTCTTTGCGGATGATGTTGTCGTGCTGGCCTCATCAAACCAGGACCTCCAGCATGCGCTGGGACGGTTTGCAGCCGAGTGTGAAGCGGCTGGGATGAGAATCAGCACCTCCAAATCCGAGGCCATGGTTCTCAGTCGGAAAAGGGTGGTTTGCCCGCTTCAGGTTGGTGGAGAGCTCCTGCCTCAAGTGGAGGAGTTCAAGTATCTTGGGGTCTTGTTCACGAGTGAGGGAAGGATGGAACGGGAGATTGACAGGCGGATCGGTGCAGCTTCTGCAGTAATGCGGTCCCTGTACCGGTCTGTCGTGGTGAAGAAGGAGCTGAGCCGCAAGGCGAAGCTCTCGATTTACCGGTCAATCTACGTTCCTACTCTCACCCATGGTCATGAGCTGTGGGTCATGACCGAAAGGACAAGATCCCGGATACAAGCGGCCGAAATGAGCTTTCTCCGTAGTGTGGCTGGGCGATCCCTTAGAGACAGGGTGAGAAGCTTGGTCACTCGGGAGGAGCTCAGAGTAGAGCCGCTGCTCCTCCACATCGAGAGGGGTCAGTTGAGGTGGCTCGGGCATCTTTTCCGGATGCCTCCTGGACGCCTTCCCGGGAAGGTGTTCCGGGCATGTCCCACCGGGAGGAGACCCCGGGGAAGACCTAGGACATGCTGGAGAGACTATGTCTCCCGGCTGGCCTGGGAACGCCTCAGTGTCCCCCCGGAAGAGCTGGAGGAAGTGTCTAGGGAGAGGGAAGTCTGGGCATCCCTGCTTAGACTGCTGCCCCCGCGACCCGGTCCCGGATAAGCGGTAGAAGATGGATGGATGGATGGATATTTTGAAAAATGATGAAACATATTGTGAGTAGGAAGTTATTAACTAGTGCTAGTCAGACACTCAAAGACATCAACAAAATAAGGAAGAAGAAAGGCGAGAGAAAGAGAAATCTTGAGAGATTTAATGTCTTCTTTTCTCTTCAGTTGATTTCATCTAAGGCTGTGGCTGGAAGTCAGTTGTAGTTCTTGTGTTTCTCTTTTTCTCTGTTCTTATTGAATCTCTTTCATTCAGTGATTCTGCTTGTTGACAGCAGGTGTTCATCATTAATGTCCAATCATCACTTAATTAATCACTTAAGTATCTCATTAACTCAGCGCCGCCGCTCCCACCACGCGCATCACGCGCTGTGCGTAGGGCACCAAGTGCTGAGGGGGCACCAAAAATAGCCTAATGAGAAAAAATTATAATGCCGATATTATTTCATTAGCCTATAGAAATATTATTAGGCACATTTTAGCCATGTATATGTAACAAAAAAGGGGGAACAAGATCATTTAATTGCTCTATTCTAGAAAGTACCGCCCCCCCCGCGTTGGATGGTCCGTGCCGGTTGTTCGCGCGGGCGCCTTTGCGAAGGACGCGTTCGCGTGGACGAAGTTTGACAGATAGTAGAGTATGGAGTGAAAACAGTCTCAAAACCTTCCACAAATGCACGCGAGAGATCCACATGCGTGCGCAGCAATCCACAAATGCACGCGAGAGATCCACATGTGCGCGCAGCAATCCACAAATGCACGCGAGAGATCCACATGTGTGCGCAGCAATCCACAAATGCACGCGAGAGATCCACATGTGTGCAAAGCAATCCACAAATGCACGGCGAGAGATCCACATGTGCGCGCAGCAATCCACAAATGCACGCGAGAGATCCACACACGCAAAGCAATCCACAAATGCACGCGAGAGATCCACACACGCAAAGCAATCCACAAATGCACGCGAGAGATTCACACACACAAAGCAATCCACAAATGCACGCGAGAGATTATCTCTCTCACACACACACACACAGCGATCCACGAATGCACGCGAGAGATCCACACACACACACACACAGCGATCCACACACAATCGTGCATTATTGTCCTTACTCGCATTGCTTTGCACACAACACAATTCACAACTTTGCTTTATCTGTACCTGTAATTTCAGAGTCTTTTGCATTGGTGTTCTGCCTTAAAAATGCCCCTGAATATGCGCTTTTGTATCTGTGGAATCTTTTGAGACTGTCGTTCCGCGGCCCTGATTCACAAATGCACACAAGCCTATCTGTCTCATAGACTGTGATCTGTCCCCATTACCTGCAAAGATGCTATATGGTGTCTTCCTCCAGAGGGCGCTAACCGGCCTTCGAGCTGAATCTCCCAAAGGGCTGGATTCATTTCGTTTTCGGACTTAGCGAGACAACTGAAGTCTAAACATTTTTCACTAAATATCATATACATACATGCAAAGGTAGAGTAAAACCAAACCCCTTTTTTATTCTTCAACGTGAAATCAGAATAGGCTATGTAACCTGTTAAGAAAACCATACCCCACAGATAACAGGAAAGCTTTAAAGCATTTCTGTAACTGTTGGCAAACTACAAGGCTGTACGTTTTCTTTTGTTTATATAATTGTAGTTCTGAATGTACTTTGTGTAATGTAATAACCCCTCCCCTCACACACATATACAGTGAGGAAAATAAGTATTTGAACACCCTGCTATTTTGCAAGTTCTCCCACTTACAAATCATGGAGGGGTCTGAAATTGTCATCGTAGGTGCATGTCCACTGTGAGAGACATAATCTAAAAAAAAAAATCCAGAAATCACAATGTATGATTTTTTAACTATTTATTTGTATGATACAGCTGCAAATAAGTATTTACACACCTGAGAAAATCAATGTTAATATTTGGTACAGTAGCATTTGTTTGCAATTACAGAGGTCAAACGTTTCCTGTAGTTTTTCACCAGGTTTGCACACACTGCAGGAGGGATTTTGGCCCACTCCTCCACACAGATCTTCTCTAGATCAGTCAGGTTTCTGGGCTGTCGCTGAGAAACACGGAGTTTGAGCTCCATCCAAAGATTCTCTATTGGGTTTAGGTCTGGAGACTGGCTAGGCCACGCCAGAACCTTGATATGCTTCTTACAGAGCCACTCCTTGGTTATCCTGGCTGTGTGGACAAATGAAGATATTTTGAAGAATGTCAGAAACCAGACGGTTAACGGAACCCATTAAATTCCATAGTAGAAAAAAAAATAATACTATGCAAGTCAATGGCTACTGTCAACTGTCTGGTTTCTGACATTCTTCAAAATATCTTCATTTGTGTTCAGCTGAAGAAAGAAACTCATACAGGTTTGAAACAACTTAAGGATGAGTAAACGGTGACAGAACTTTCATTTTTTGGGTGAACTATTCCTGTTTTCGCAGATTGAAAAAACATGTTTGGCAATTAATGAACCATTCAATTTAAAGTGGTTTTTGTGTTGTGGTTGCAGCCAAATAAATATTGCCTTGAATTGAGTATATCATCCAGTCTCATTATTTAGTTGGTTGAAATAATATACTTTTCCCCCATTTTTATTATATAACTCTTAATAAACTTTGATTTTTTTTTGCTAAAGCTTTATAGTAAATGAACAGATCAAAAAAAGATGAACAACTGGTTCATCTGATTCAGCACAAAAGGAGCAACTGACGCAAATCTCACTTTCCAACTTTTCCATGTAATGGTTTGCATAAGAATTGTTTACTTGAGGGTAATACTTGTGGATTCTTTTGAAAGAAATATTTTACTTTGTTGGTTAAATTATGTGGAAGCATTCATCCATTCTTTAAAAATAAGGAAAGCAAAACATACAGGTAATTGCTGAAAATATATTAATTTCCATTTAATATATGTGTGTGAGGGGAGGGGTTATTACATTACACAAAGTACATTCAGAACTACAATTATATAAACAAAAGAAAACGTACAGCCTTGTAGTTTGCCAACAGTTACAGAAATACTTTAAAGCTTTCCTGTTATCTGTGGGGTATGGTTTTCTTAACAGGTTACATAGCCTATTCTGATTTCACGTTGAAGAATAAAAAAGGGGTTTGGTTTTACTCTACCTTTGCATGTATGTATATGATATTTAGTGAAAAATGTTTAGACTTCAGTTGTCTCGCTAAGTCCGAAAACGAAATGAATCCAGCCCTTTGGGAGATTCAGCTCGAAGGCCGGTTAGCGCCCTCTGGAGGAAGACACCATATAGCATCTTTGCAGGTAATGGGGACAGATCACAGTCTATGAGACAGATAGGCTTGTGTGCATTTGTGAATCAGGGCCGCGGAACGACAGTCTCAAAAGATTCCACAGATACAAAAGCGCATATTCAGGGGCATTTTTAAGGCAGAACACCAATGCAAAAGACTCTGAAATTACAGGTACAGATAAAGCAAAGTTGTGAATTGTGTTGTGAGCAAAGCAATGCGAGTAAGGACAATAATGCACGATTGCGTGTGTGTGGATCGCTGTGTGTGTGTGTGTGTGTGTGGATCTCTCGCGTGCATTCGTGGATCGCTGTGTTTGTGTGTGAGAGAGATAATCTCTCGCGTGCATTTGTGGATTGCTTTGTGTGTGTGGATCTCTCGCGTGCATTTGTGGATTGCTTTGCGTGTGTGGATCTCTCGCGTGCATTTGTGGATTGCTGCGCGCACATGTGGATCTCTCGCGTGCATTTGTGGATTGCTGCGCACGCATGTGGATCTCTCGCGTGCATTTGTGGAAGGTTTTGAGACTGTTTTCACTCCATAGTAGGGCAGGCAACTTTTTTGAAAATGGCCCCTAAAAGACAACAGGAGTTAGGATCTGAGAAAAGAAAGAAGAACTGCGAGATGATGCCCGTGCATCACTTGCAGGTAAGTCCATGTTAAATACGGGAAATGTGCTGCATGTGCTGCTGCTAATCGTAACTCGCCTCGAACTTGTTGACGTTAATGTTAGCAAACTATGTTATTTTAACTTATAACTTCGGTGCAAGCTAAACAGAGATTTTACTGTTAAACATTACCTATTTTACAAATAACTGACGCCAGCTAGCTGTTACTTTCTTTACTATCTTTCTTTAGATATTGAGCAGTAGTTTATGGTTTATTTTGACGTGACGGTGGTTAATACTGTAGCGACACTGACTTGGCATCCGGCCAGATGTTCTGAATTAGCGAACCCTGATTTGCAAAACACAGCTCGTTTCTTCTTGAGTAAACAAAGAGCATTCTGTTTACGACCCCCTTGGGGCATGTTGACCAGCGGGGGCGCCGCTCGGGCTAGGGCCTCCCTGGCACATGACACATTTATAACAAGCCGAGCGTTGAGCAAAAGGGTCGACCTAGTCCCTTGATACAAATCTCGCCAACTCATGGGACTCACATCCTGAACCCCCCCCCCCCAAGGACAAGAGTTCACAAAAGCAGCCTGAATTCTGAATGACACACACACACACATACATACACACACACACACACACACACACAAACATCCTTTGTGTTTAACTTAATATCCTTTTAATGTATGTAACTCAGACTTGTATCTGAACTTCCTGTATGTATGTGTGATTAATGTTGTTTTGATCATATAGTTATGATCTTCGAGTGTTTGGCTCTGAAATGTATTTTTGAAGAATGTTCTCCCAGTAGAATCGCATCCCGTAACCCGATCTCATTGGCAGGTCATAAAATTTTACCACCAAGCTCATCCAGCCCTATGCAAGGGAGACAACGGGGGCGCAACATTCCAACGCACACACATTCCAAAACACACATTACACACACAGACACCATCCATGGAACTTTTCAGAGAAAAGTACCGCTAAATATTTTAAATATATTCCTTTTGGTGCTTAGATGTCTTCACATGTCACAATGGAAGTATCTACAATTTTATTGTGTATTAATCACATGTAAAATGCCTATAATCGGGTTTTTGAGTGTAATTGTGTATCCTTAAATGTTTTATCTGTCATCCTTGGTATCTGGTTAACCGTCGTGTTTTGACTGAAACACTCACACATGCGAGATTACAGTAAAATGTAATCTTCTGTGTGTACAATCTTTCTGGGTAGAAATGACGAAAATTCATACCATCATAAACCATGCAGATAGTTGTCCTGACAAGACAAAGAAAAGATCTTACCGTTCGAAATGCTCTAAGATGATTCGTCCTCCACGCAAAGGAGGCGTACACGGGACACTGATAAAAAGTCCAAACCTTCAATTCTCTCTCTCTTCTCCCTCCTCCAAAACTTTGGAAACCCAAGTCCGGACCGGCTTCGGCCTGCTTCTCTTCTCTTCTCTTTTATTTCTTTGTATGTTTTTCTATAGTCTAGTTTCGTTTTCCTATTCGCCTCTGTTCATTCACGAGCTGAATGAACTTAGCCTTAATCATTCCCAGCAACTTCACCTCAAAGAAAGAGACTCGTTGAACCTCCCGCGCTCGCGCTCGCCCGGAAGACACAGCACGCGCACGCCTCCCCTCAGACGACTCACGCTGCTCTTAAAGACACACGCAGGACTTCTCATACAAAGAGAAACATATGCAAGTATCGATTATTGAATTGAACTTTTAATGTGATTTCTTTGTTGTCTCTCAAGGGTTACTGTCTGTGATAGCCTACTGCGATCTCTGATCGCAGATTTTTGCTTTCACTTCCGATCTCATCTCTCATCCTTCTCTCTCTCTCTCATCCTCTCTCTCATCCTTTTCTGTCATTCTATCTTTCTCTAATTCTGATCATTTTATTCTCTCTCTCACTGTTATTCGTTATCTTGTATTGTTTAACTGTATTTTATGTACATAGACATATAATCCGTGTGTATTGTGTAGTTTGATGTATTCCTTAGTTAGATGTATTAGTCCAATTATTAAATTCCATATGTCCTTGATTGACTCAGTTTTAATTGCCCATGTTACGAAGTCACTGAAATGTTCGATCTTAGCTATATGCTTTATCTTGGTACGATTTTAAGTAACCTAATTTTACAAACACAGAGAGTTGTTTTTTTTCCAAGGCCTGGAAAAGATACTCTTTCTTGTGTTTGTAAGAAGGATAATTTTCCTTGAGAGTTAAGTTAATCTTACGTTTAATGTTTGCTGGACAAACAGATTGTTTGATAGCTAAATTAATTCCATTAAAGTTATCCCATAACTTCGAGCTGAAATAAGACTATTGATGTAACCCGTTATGGTAATCATTCATATATCAATCTAGTTCAGCTGCGATAAATTAATGTAACTGTAATATGCAAAATATTAATCATATTCATGATTAATTATTAAAATTCCCTATAGATCATTTGAGCTAATATTAATATTAATGTACAACCCATTGTTGCTTTCTCAGGAACAGTTAACGTTAGCAGTCAGTGCAGTGCACATGGTAGGCTAACAATTCCTGTTAAATATATAAAAAATATAAAATGTCATTATGAATGATATAAAGCAAATACTGTTTAATTGTGTGCATTATTGCACTTTCTCTTTTTAGTGTTCTTAAGTTTTATACTGTGATGCTGCTATTGTGTTATTGGTATTGAGTTATATGTTTGGTAATAAAAAGTTAAACTGGCAAAAACAAACGTTTTTTTTTCTCGGGGTCGGGGTGGGGGGTTCAGAGTTATTTTAACTCTCTGTAGAGAGGGACCAACTGTTCTCTGAGCAGAGTTAATTTAACTCTGGGGATTTTGCTGTGTACTAACTTTAAAACACATTTCAGTTACATTAAGAAAACTGGATATTTTAATTTTATAATGATAGATCATGGCATCATGAAGTAAAATGTCACTTGTGTATTTCAGTTAGTGATCTCAGGATTGTTCTGCTGGGGAAGAGCATTTCAGAAAACAGTCGAGTGGGAAACTTTCTGTTGGGACGAGCAGTGTTTGACAGTGAAGCTCCTCCATATATTGTTGAGAGAATCGGAGGAAGACTGAAGGACAGACATGTGACCATCATCAACAGTCCTCAGCTGCTCCAGACACATCTGTCACTCCGTCACATCACACAGACAGTGAGAGAGTGTGTGTATCTGTGTGATCCAGGACCACATGTGATCGTTCTGCTCCTCAAACATGAGCAGTGTTCAACAGAAGATCAAGAGTGTGTGGAGAAGGTGCTGGACTCTTTCTCTGAGCGGGTTTTTCAACACACCATGGTGCTCACGACACAAGAGCCAACTGAAAACAATGACATCCTACAGAAAATCATTCAGAAATGCTTCAATAGACACTTCAGTCTTCAGAAAAGCAGCTCTCCTGATGATCTTCTGCAGACGTTTGAAAGCATTGTACAAATGAATGATGGACGTCACCTGATTTGTGCCGAACATGAAGCTTCACAGTTTTTCACAACGAAGCAACAAGCCACAGAAAGAGGTAAGTGTGATAATATTTGATCATTTGTAGTAAAAACGTAACTATAGTATACATTTTTGTTTCATTTTAATATTCTACTATCTGTTTCAGAGGGCATGAAGATGAATCTGGTTGTGTGTGGGAGCGACGGCACATTAAAATCCTCCATATCAGAGCTGATCCTGCAGCAGACAGACAGAAGATCAGACGTGGAGCTTCATGGACATCTGATCAGTCTGGTGGAGCTTCCAGCTCTGTTCAACACTCGGCTTTCAGAGGAGGAAGTGATGCGTCTTACTCTCCGCTGTGTGTCTCTCTGTGATCCTGGAGTTCATGTTTTCCTATTCATTATTCCTGACGCTCCACTTACAGATGAAGACAAAGCAGAAATGGAGGAGATCCATAGGATTTTCAGCTCAAGAATCAAGAAACACATCATGGTTCTTATAATGCAGAATTCGGAGCAAACGACAGCAGAACTAAATGAAGAAACAAAGTCTGTCATTGAGAGTTTTGGAGGACGACATCATTTCTTTGGTCCCACCACACAAGTGTCCACATTGATGGAGAATGTTGAGCATATGGTGGAAGAAAACATAGGCGGGTTTTTCTCCACAGAGACATTTTTGGAGGCACAGATTAAAAAAATGCTGAAATTTGAAGAAATGAAGAAGAAAATTCATTCACTAGAGACACATTTTCTTCCACAAGGTAATGACCTGATAATCAGTTTGGGTCTAGAAAAATTACTAAAAGTTTTGAATTCTAACATTTTAAAAAAAATTAACCATTTTGTGTTTTTTTGTATGTTAATAGTTTTATACAGTAGAGGTGAAATTCCGAACTGCAACATTATAAAATTCAACCTACAGAACAAGATCAAGCTCCTGCGTTCCACAGGAAATTAGAATTGCTAATTGATAACTGATCATTTTGGCCATTACAGATAACTATATACTATAATTCTCTGGAGTGTTGAGGCTAAAAGTTTTTCTGTAATTTTGTAAACTGTATCCACCTTCATAAGATCATAAGAGTGGACGCATTTTCAATTTGAGAGATGTTTCCAGTGTCTTCCACTTCCACAGTTATTTTAGCAGTAAAAAACTGTCTATGTAGTCTAGATGGAAATAGGGGTCCACGCGCACCCCCCGGCTTTTTTTATGCCACCAGATTTTTTTAAATCCTTAAAGTGTCTATTTTCAGAATCTGCCAGGTACCAAGCTGAAATAATGTCCCAAAGGCTTAATTTTTAACCCTTTGCTGCACCCAACCGGAACCCGAAAAATCTAAAAATTATATAGAAAGTGGCATAACATTTTAAGTAAACAACATACAGAGACAAATGAACACATTTTCCCATACAATTCTGACCCCAGGGATTTAATGGAATGGTTATTTTTGACATTTGACAACATATTGACCCTATTTCTGGACAAACATAGCAAAAAATGGCCAAATATGTGTAGAGGATCAACTATATTTTCGTTTTCTCAAGCGCATAGGGTGATTTTTTTTTTTCACAACCTGTTATTTCTTTATCATTCAAGTGTCTATTTTAAGATTAAATTGGGTACCAAGCTGAAATAATGTCCAAAATGCTTTATTTTTAACCCTTTGCACCAAACTCGAAAAATCTAATGTGATATAAAGTGCCATAACTTTTGATGTAAACAACTCACAGAGACAAATGGACACATTTTTCCATACAATTCTGACCCAGGGAAATTGTTATTTGTTGTATTTTACAACATCTTGACCATCTATGGTCAAAAACAGCAAAAAAAGCTCATTTGACAACGTTTTTATTATACTAATAGCAGCCTGAAATGGGGTTTATTTGAACCTTTTACTGCACTTATCCTGAATCTGAAGAAATTTAAAATAGCTTTACATTTGAAGTAAACAAAACAAAGCAAATTAACTTAAAAAAAAAAAAAAACTACAGGAAAAATTCCAAAAAATTCCAAAAAGTTGACTAACTGCCAGTTTGGGAATGTTGGGGCTTTGCAGTTGGCAGTTGGTGGCCGTTGGTTGGTACCTGCAGATCGCCATCTTCCACTGCTCTCTCTTTTGGAACGATTTCACTAAGTATTTGAAACTATACTTAAGATATACCTTTGTAGTCATAACTTAAAGTAATTTTTCAACAGTTTTTACTATAATCACAGGCTTTCAGAAAGCAAGAAGCATATCTACACAGTATCCGAGATATGAGACTCTGTGAAGCAGCCAGTTCACCATACCGCATGATGGATATTTGTGAACAGATTCCATTAACATTAGAGGACTTGCCTTTTGATACATTTGGCTATCACCAATACTGCTATAAAACCTTGCAGGGAAAATAGATCGTTTACAAGTGTCAAAGGCTTCTACATCTGGTGAATCATCATCATTGAAAAAGGACTCTCCGCACCATGTCAAATCTCTGTCAATTCAATCTGAAGGAGCTCCAAGGAGGTGTTCCTTCTTTTTTCCCAATCAGTACATTTTCTGTGACAAAGCAAAATCCAAGTTCAAGCGCAAGACTGAAGAGCTTACAAAGTTTCAAAGTTGGAAACATAAGGAACCAGCCTGGAAAGTTATTGAACCTAGGGCACAGGAATTAAAGAAAGAGGCTCTTTATCACAAGGTGCAGGACAAGGACATTTTGCAATGGAAGCTAAGTATCATCCATCATGCAGAAACAACTTCAACACAGAGTACCAAACCCATGAGCGTGGAAGGTAGAGAGCAGAAAAGGCAGCAGACAACATTGACAGCCTGCAGGCCCAGAAGATAGCATCATATATATCTAAATTTGAGCAGATATCCACAAACACAGTAACTGTAAACACGGGTCTAAATATTATAATATTCACCATATATCTAGCAACAGTTCAACTGCAATGTGAAATTTATGCAACAATAACAAACTAATATGTAAGAATTTCTTACCTTACATCTTTCTTGTCTTCAAATCGCGTTCATCTTCTTCTGAGGTAGCCTAAATCCAATGTAAGCTCACGCCGCGTCTTTCAAACTCGACGAAAAGCAGAGACTTGTGAAGTGTTTTCGTGCTTTGTTTTTGAGGTAATGAGCGCATGTGGAGATTTGCATGTCAATCTCTTTTGCGCAAGTGGGCGTGTTCAAATTAAAAATAATTAGGAAGCGTTTGAGAAGCTAGACATCTTGTTGGTTTTATACAAATTACTTAAACAGAGAATATTTGTTTTCAGTTTGAATCTGATCATTTAAAAGTACACACTTAAATGTTTATAAAGGTATATGGCTCATAAATGTGTGACAAGTATTCGCTGAGTTTTGTTTCAGTTTATAGACGTGCTCAAGAAAAAAAAGTTCACCGCGACGGAGAGGCAGAAAGCACACCCTGTTTATTTTCTTTATTTTACAAAAGCACAATGTTTTGATTTGATTGTAAGTGGACACATACAAAAGTAAAAATATCACAGATTCTTTTTTTTATATTTATTTTTTCTGTATGACCATAAATGACGGAGTAATTTAAGTTTATAGTGCTACAATGTGAAGAAAATCCAGCAAAACGCGCCCGCGCGTTTGCCGACCTCAGAGGGTTAAGACTAATGCATTTCTTCTTTTACAGGTTCAAAAGAGAGTCGAGATGATCTGAGGATTGTGCTGCTGGGAAAAACTGGAGCTGGGAAGAGTGCAACAGGAAACACCATCTTAGGAAGGGATGCTTTTACAGCAGAAGAATCTTTTCAATCAGTTACAAGTGAGACTCAGAGAGAAACAGCGGAAATCAACGGCCGGCACGTTACTGTGATCGACACTCCAGGACTATTTGATACTGAACTTACCAATGAGGAGATCCAGAGAGAAATCACCAACTGCATCTCCATGGTACTGCCTGGACCGCATGTGTTTCTCTTACTGATTCCACTGGGACGATTCACTCCAGAAGAAGCAAAATCAGTGAAGATCATCCAAGAGACATTTGGTGAAAACTCTTTAATGTACACCATGGTGCTCTTCACAAGGGGAGATGGTCTGAAGAACAAAACCATTGAACAGTGTATGGGAAAACCTGGATCTCCTTTGATGAATCTTATAGAAGTGTGTGGAAAAAGATACCATGTGTTCAATAATAATCAGACTGGAGACCGAACACAGGTGTCTGATCTACTGGAGAAGATAGACGCCATGGTGAAAGCAAACGGAGGGAGTTTCTACTCGTGTAAGATGTTTAGACAGATGGAAAGAGAAAAACAAGAGCAAACAATGAAGTTCCTGATGGAGAAAGTGGAGCAACTAAACAAAGAAAGAGAAGAACTCTTGAACAAACATGAAGAAGAGAAAGAAAGAATGGTGATTATGATGGAGGAAGAAAGACAGAATCATGACAGAGAGATAAAGAGAAGACAAGAAGAATTTAGTGAGAGAGAGAAACAATATAAAATAGAGATGAGAAGAGAACGAGAGGAATGGGAAAAACAGAAACATAGAGAGGAAAAGATGAGAATAGATGAAGAGGATGAGAAAAGAAAAGAGAAGGAACAGAGAGTTTGGGATGAATTTAATCTGAGACTTAAACAAGGGAAAGAGAGAATGAAAAGAAAGAAAGAAGATATTCAATCTAAACATGAAGCAGAAGAAAACATGAAGCTCCTAATGGAGATAGTGGAACAAATGAACAGAGAAAAAGAAGAACTGTTGATCAAACTAGAAGAAGAGAAACAGAGAATTAAGATGATGATGGAGGAAGAAAGACATAATCATGACAAAGACAGAAAGAGAAGAGAAGAGCAACTCAAAAAAGAAATAACAGAACAAGAGGCACATCAGAGACAGATACGAGATGAGCTGAGAAGAGAACGAGAGGCATTTGAGCATGAAATTGAGCAAATGAAGCAAGAAAAGGAGAAAATAAAAGCAGAAAGAGAAAAACTTCAAATCAAATATGATGCAGAAATAGACAAACTGAAGAACAGAATAGAGAATGAAAGACAGAGTCATGACAAAGAGAGAAAGAGAAGAGAAGAAGAGTTTAATGAGAGGGAAGAACAATACAAAACTGAAATAAAAGAGAAAAAGGAGAAAGAGAGAGAGATCAGTGAAAAGCTGAAGCGAGAACGAGAGGAATGGGAGAGACAGAAACAAAAAGAAGAAGAGAAGAGAAGAGAAGAAGAGGATGAGAAAAGAAGACTGAATGAACAGAGAATTTGGGATGAATTTAATCAGAGACTGAAACAAGAGAGAGAGAGAATGGAAACAGAGAGAGAACATATTCAATCTAAACATGAAGCTAATGATAACAACATGAAGATCTTGATGGAGAAAGTGGAGCAAATGAACAGAGAAAAAGAAGAACTGATGAACAAATTAGAAGACGAGAAAAAGACAATGAGGATGATGATGGAAGATGAAAGACTGAAACAAGAGAAAGAAAGAAAAAAAAGAGAAGAGGAGGAAAAGAAGAGATTGGAGAGAGAAAAAGAGATTTCTGATGACCGATATCAGAGACTCATGAGTGAAATAGAGGGAATAGTCAGAGAGAAAGAGAGAATTGAAAGAGAGAAACAAGAACAACTACAAGATTTTGAGAAAAGACTGAAAGAAGAAAGAAACATGAGAGAAGTCCAACAAAAGTCTTTTGAAGAAAAATTGAAACTCCTTGAAGAACAGCATGAAGATGAACTAAACAGAAGAAAATTGGAGAGGAAAGAGGAATATGAACAAGTGAAAGATGAGATGAAGATCTGTTCTGAAACTGATAATTCACTACAGGTGAGTGTTCAGAGAAACCTGGAGAGAAATGATTCAATGTATATTATTGATAGCATTTTAACACTTTAAACACCTCAATAGGAATAATGACTATTTGTTCCAGATTAATAGTGAATGAATGAATGAGGAATTTATATAACGCTTTCATATGTACCACTGTACATTCAAAGCGCTTTACAATCATGTCAGGATCTCTCCTCAACCACCACCAGTGTGCAGCATCCACTTGGATGATGCGATGGCAGCCACAGTACAACGGCGCCAGTGCGCTCACCACACACCAGCTATAGGTGAGAGTGAGAGTGATAGAGCCAATTCAATGGATAGTGGTGCTGTGTGGTGTTTTTTAAAAACAATTTTGTTGATAGCATGAAACAATTGTAAACAGAGTCTAAAACGTTTTGTGATCAAATCACTGAGGCTACACATGAAGGCCATCAGAAATGGACATGATTGCATTACATTTGTAGTGTAACCACTCATCTGTTCATTGTTTTGGGAAAGCAAGTGATTCAAACTTGTTTCCTGGTACAGAAATAGTGAAAAATTCCTACCACTAATGAAAAGACTGACAGTATGTCTGGAACAAACAAACAAGCTGATTAATACAAGCAGCGAACAGCTAAAATGTAAGAAAGCCCATATGAAACGTCTCGGTTACTAATGTAACCCTCGTTCCTTGAACGAAGATGTTACATCAGTACTGACATAGGCCATACAGTGGTAGTTCAGGGATTTGGCAGGAGGGACGTAACGTATCTGTTTCCTCCATCAGAGAATGAGGGTTACATCAGTAACAGAAATGCTCCCTTCAGCCACTGAACTGTGTTACGAGTGTCGGAGACACAGATGCTCGCAAGTTGTAGCATGTCCATTTGGCAACTGCTCTCACACAGTCACACAGCAAAAGAAAAAGTCTGTGCACTGACTTGTACCTGAGCTTTAAAGGGGACTAAAACTTTAAAGTAGGCCACTTAAGACCTCGTGTCCCGTCCAGAGACCACACGTGGATGTTCCAGAGGTCTGGACGAGGGTGCCATATGGTGCCCCATCCCTGAGAAAGCAGGTCCTTGCTCAGGGGAATCCACCAGGGAGAGATTGTTGCGAGGAGCTCCAGGTCAGAAAACCAGGTCCAGGTGGCCAGTAAGGCATAACCATCAAGACATGCTCTTCATTCTCCCTGACTTTGCACAGTGTCTGTGCGAGCAGGCTCACTGGGAGAAACGCATACTTGCATAGGCCCTGGGGCCAGCTGTGTGCCAGCACATCTGTGCCGAAGGTCCCCTCGGTGAGGGAATAGAACAATTAGTAGTAGGAGGACTCCTGGGAGGCAGAGAGGTCTGCCTGTGCATCCCCAAATTGAGTCCAGATCATCTTGTGGTGGAATCTCCATTCTCTCGGGAATATGAGCTGTCATGAGAGTGCACCGCATGATTAAGCTCCCCGGGATGTGAATGGTGCACAGCGACTTGAGCCTTTACTGACTCCAGAGGAGGAGATGTCAGGTGAGTTGTGACATGCAATGTGAGCATACCCGGCCTTGGCTATTGATGTACAAAACAGTCACAGTGTTGTTTGTGCGGACCAATAGGTCGATACTGCTGCAGGGTGAACAGCACTGCCAGCAACTCCAGGCAATTGGTATGCCAGTGCAGGCGAGGTCCAGTCCAAGAGCCCGAAGCTGTACGCCTGTTGCTCATAGCACCCCAGCCTGTTCTGAAGGCATCTGTTGTAACAACAACATGCACTTTGGCCAGTAGAAAGACAAGGTCTGACCAGGGGCTGAATGCACCAGGCACCAGGTCCCTGTGTTCGCATAACTGATCCCAAGAGTACGCTAGAATGAGGCAGTCATCCCTGAGGAGGGTACGGGCAGCCTCCGCAACTGTGGTAAAGCAAGGGGAGACAGGGACTGCTTAAAGAGGAGAATCTTGTACTGATATGCTCGACACTCAAAAGAAAAATGTAGGAACAAGCTGTGTCGAGGTAAGATCTAGACATGAAAATACGCTTCCTTCAGGTCGATCGCTGCAAACCAATCCTGGGGCGAATGCAAGTGAGAATGCGCTTCTGCATGAGCATCTTGAACGTGCCCAATTCAAGAAACATAGATCCAAGATTGGTCGTAACCACCGCCTTTCTTGGGTATGATGAAGTACGGGCTGTAATACCCATACTTCATCTCGGCTGGAGAAACAGGCTCTTTTGTGTCCTTCGCCAGGAGTGCCGCAATTTCCGCACACAGGACAGGGGTGTCTTTGTTTGCCACTGAGGTAAAAAGGACGCTGCTGAACCTAGGAGAATGGCACACTAGGTGGCAGCACTTTGCGGGCATAATTTGCAATGCGGGCACGTTGTAATATTTAACGTGATTGACTGAATGGGAATTACAGTTTTGTTTAAAAGAGTACTGGAAAATGCTGATAAATATGTATCATTGTTTTTTTCTTCTATTAAACAGAGAGAAAACAAAGACATTAAACCAGCAGAAGTCAGCCCAGATAAACACATACAACAGGATAAGATAGAGCATCTATTTCACAGACTTCATCTTGACAAGAACAAAAATACATTTAAAAGAGAAGAAGTTCTTCAGTTAACTGCACATTCATTACAGACCCATCAGTCCTGTGCTGAGGAGGAACTGGTTCTGAGTTTCATACAAAAACTGCTGATGATGAACTACAGAGTAAGATACACTAATGTTAAAGATGCCAATGAACAGGTTCACACACAACAAATAGACAATGAATCAACTGAAGGCAACAGTGGTATTTTCAAAAAAATATCTTTCTCTAATGAAGGAGAAAGTCAATCTGAGCAAATCCACCCGATGGATGTTCAGATGGCTGTGTTTCATTGTGCTGATGGTTTCCTGAAGCAGATAATGGTGACCAAACTGTCCCAGTGTCAGTACGCCCTGCCTTTGCTTGTTCCTGATCCATTCACACAACAGATTGAGTTTCCTCTCTGGACATTTAAACAAATTACAAAGAGCTGGAAGATGAGAAACAACAACAATGAAATCATCAGTCAAACCCATCTTGTCTACAAGGCAGAAACTCCAATGGTGTCTTTCTTCAGGTTTGGCTCTGTGTCTTCATCCAAGTCTCATCTGATGAACAGTCTGATCAATGAGAAACACAACACGTTCTTTCACAGGAACTGCCCAGGCAGCAGCAGAACCAGAGTCCTGATGGATGGAGTGGTGGAGATCGCCTGGTTCTGCCCCTCTGGGAAAAACATAGATAAATTCGTTGACTGTGTTGCATTCTGTAATCTACATGGTGATGCAGGAGACCATGAGAAACAGCTGGAGATCCTCACTGAAATGGCCTCCGTCAATGTTGTTCTTCTACCTCAACTTCCCAGGAACGATGAAAGCTCAACAATAATCCAAAACCTGTGCACAAACAGAAAGCCACTCATTTGTATTTTCACTGAAGATGAATCTACTGTAACTGTGATGGACAAAGGTAAATTCAAAATTGGTTTGAAGCACAGACATCTGTCAGATGTATCTGAGGAACTCAGACAAACTATAAATGATTGTCTCTCAGAATCATCTTCCACTTTTAAACTTGAAGATGTGTCCAAACACTCAGACATCAGAGTAGATGAGGAAGATGACGATGACTGCAGGAGAGGAAGAGAAGCAGCACAGCAGATGATGAGTTTACTGGAGGATAAAGATCTGGCAGAAATCAAAAAATCATTTCTGCCCTGTCAGGGAAAATTGTGGCATCAGTGGTGTCAAAAGAACAAAGAACTACATAGACCTCAAGCACATGAGACAGAAATGGACATCAGCCAAAAACAAGCCAACCTAAAGCGATTACGTGAGCAGCAGCATGCATTTAACATAAGTACTTTTATACAGTTCTTTATTAAAGAATTGCACTTGCATGCTGAGAGTAAGATCTATTTCCTTAAATGGCTTGAAATTGTCCTGGATGAATATATCTCACCAGATATTTCTGCCCTTCATCATAAGTATGATGAAAAGTGGTCAGCAGTTTTAAAACTTAAATACAACAATGAAAAACCTGAACAATTCAAAGCTGAACAGACAGAACTTGAGAGAATATCTGAGGATCTTCAAGCTGCAGCCTTTGGTCTGGAGCACATCATGAGGGAGATCGGACAGATATATGAATCATGTTCATCTGTGAAGAAGAAGAAGAAAGACCTGCAGTTTAACTTCTCATCTCTCCCAAGTCTTGCAGCAGAGATGATGATCTCTGGATTTCCACTGGAGCTGATGGATGGAGATGCTGCTCATGTTCCTCTGGTCTGGATCTCTGCTGTTATAGATGCACTCATTCAGAAACTGGGAGACCAGAGAGTCTTTGTGCTGTCAGTTTTAGGGATTCAGAGCTCTGGGAAATCCACCATGCTGAATGTCATGTTTGGACTCCAGTTTGCCGTCAGTGCTGGCAGGTGCACCAGAGGAGCTTTCATGCAGCTGGTCAAAGTGTCAGATGAGATAAAACCAGAGCTGAACTTTGACTATATTCTGGTTGTTGATACTGAAGGTCTTCGTCCTCTAGAACTGGCTGGAAGATCAACAAGACATCATGACAATGAATTGGCCACATTCATTGTTGGTCTTGGTAATCTGACCTTGATCAATATATTTGGAGAAAACCCATCTGAGATGCAGGATGTTCTTCAGATTGTTGTTCGGGTCTTTCTGAGGATGAAAATGGTTAGAATGAATCCCAGCTGTGTGTTTGTGCATCAGAACGTTTCAGATGTCACAGGCGGACTTATAAACATGGAAGGAAGGAGACGACTACAGGAGAAACTGGATGAGGTGACAAAACTCGCTGCTAAAGAGGAAGACTATGATGCAGAATGTTTCAGTGATGTCATTAGATTTGATGTTCAGAAAGATGTGAAGTATTTTGCTCAGCTCTGGGAGGGAAGCCCACCCATGGCACCACCAAACCCAAACTACTGCGAGAACATTCAAGAGCTAAAAGAATCTATTCAAACGTATGCATCAAAGTCACATGGAATGATGCTGACACACTTAAAAGATCGTATTAAAGATCTCTGGGAGGCTTTACTGAATAAACAATTCATAATCAACTTCAGAAAATCTCTGGAGATTTCAGCTAACAGAAAACTGGAGACCGAATACAGCAAATGGACCTGGAGTCTTCGCAGTGCCATGACGGAAACTGAGAACACAGTTTACAACCAAATAGAAAATGAAGCAGTTCATAAGGTTGAGGAAACTGATCTTCAAAGAGAACTGAAGAAGACAAGAGAAGAAGTGGAAAAATCAGTGTCTGAATTCTTTGAAAAGGACACTGATGCTGATATACTGATTCATTGGAAAACATCATTTGAAATCAAAATCAAGGAGCTTCAGGAAAACATTGTGAAAGAAACAGAGAGGGAATTAAATGAGGTTCTTCAGCAGCAAGACCTGAAGAAAAAGATTGATGCTCAGAGGACACATCAAGAAAACACTCTCTATGAAAAGAGCAAAGAACTTGCCTTAAAACTGAAAGATAAAGCAAATGATGAAGAAACAGTGAAGAAAGAGTTTGATTTGTTTTGGAAACAGAGTGTGAAGAAGATCATCTCAGACACTCCTCCAATCAAAGACATTGACATAATGAGAGATGTAAGAGAGATCCTCAGTGACACCTATGGAAGTTTTTCTGTAGGCCAACATAAGGAGAAAAGTGAGTACAGAGATATTTTTTCTGTACCAAGTTATTCAGAGTATGTACAGCTAAAGAAATCCAGTGGATTTACAGGATCAGTCACAAACACCCACAGATCAACTAAGATATTCGGTTGCAATCTATCAAGAGAGGATGAAGCCCAAATAAGAGCATTAGTCACAGACGTTGCTCGGCATACAGACTCAATGATCATGTCATCTAACATTTCAAAGATGGGATACAACATCAGATGTATTCAACACCTCACAGATTACATTAAGAAAAGAGTAACAGCACTTCAGGAAGGACCAGTGAGATATGATTTCAAGAATGATTTATTCAGGGATTTGGTTATTTCCATCTGTAAGAAAGCAAACAAGTTGATCACTGACCAACACAAAATGTTCAGGGATGCCAATAGTCCTGTGAAATATGATGAGAAGAAGAGAGAAGAGTACTATAGTATTTTCCAGAAATATTGTCATGAAGCAACATCGGCTGCCATTTTTGGAGAGATCATCTGTCAGAAACTTAAAGAGCCCACTGAGCAGAGTGTCTTCAAGAAGACTGCCAGAGATTTAGCTGGTGAAATGAGATCAAACTGTGAATCACTGAATGGAAACAGATCAAAACTGGAGAAACACATCCTGAAGACACTGGCAGAAGACAAGGATTTTGAAAAATACATGAACTACATTCATAATCCCAGAGATCACTTCAAGAGTTTCATCAGAGATGAAGTCAGTCGGTACATCACTGATAGGTTCAGTGTCAGTGTTTTACCCAAGATGAATGAGAACATTGAACTCCTACAGCAGAAGATCATGAAAGCAGCACATGAATCTACTGAACATGTTCAAGTTAACAGAGGAGATGTTGGTTTGTGGTTGAAGAGTTTCACACAGCAGCTCTCAGATGTGCTGATCTTCTCTGAAAAAGACTTCACTGGAGTGAAACATGACGATGTTGATGATTTCAACCTCCTAGAAGATGTGATAAGAGACAAACTTTCTGCTATAATGTCTGATATCATCAGTAGATTTAACACAAAAACTTTTCCAGTAAAACTGGACTATAAGTTCAGGCCAGATAAGCTTCTGATTGATCACTTCAGTCAGTGCTGTTGGGTTCAGTGTCCATTCTGTAAAGCCACCTGCACCAACACCATAGAAAACCACGATGGAGATCACAATGTTCATTTCCATCGTGTTATTGGACTAAACGGGATGCATTACAAGAATACGACTAACCTGTCTACTAGCATCTGCACATCAGCGGTGGCAAGCAGTCGATCTTTTTATCCCAATGCCTCAGATGATAATGTCCTCTGGCGAGAATACAGAAGAGCAGGAGGAGTTTATGCAGACTGGAGCATCCCCTCTAATCTCTCTGAACTGCCCTACTGGAAGTGGTTTGTGTGCGTATTCCAGAAACATCTGGAGAAATACTACAATAAAACATTTAAGGGGAAGGGGAAGATACCAGATGAATGGAGAAACTACTCAAAACAAGAAGCTATTGAGAGTTTGGACCAATATATCTAATGGAATAGATAAAAAATGAGAGTCATACATCTATTCTGCGATTCTTCTCAGATCAAAATAAGAGAATAATTTTTATTACACATCTCAATACACTGGATTTAAGAGACTGAAAGACAAGAATCAATTCCTCATACACACATTTGTTAAATAATTTGAACTTCAAAAAGAACACACCTTTTTGTAAACAAAATTATAAAGCTCAAAACATCCAGAAAAGGATATTAATGATAACATGTTAATGGTATACAGTGGAGAGAACAAGTATTTGATACACTGCCGATTTTGCAGGTTTTCCCACTTACAAAGCATGTAGAAGTATGTAATTTTTATCATAGGTACACTTCAACTGTGAGTGACGGAATCTAAAACAAAAATCCAGAAAATCACATTGTATGATTTTTAAGTAATTAATTTGCATTTTATTGCATGACATAAGTATTTGATACATCAGAAAAGCAGAACTTAATATTTGGTACAGAAATCTTTGTTTGCAATTACAGAGATCATACGTTTCCTGTAGTTCTTGACCAGGTTTGCACACACTGCAGCAGGGATTTTGGCCCACACCTCCATACAGACCTTCTCCAGATCCTTCAGGTTTCGGGGCTGTCGCTGGGCAATACGGACTTTTAGCTCCCTCCAAAGATTCTCTATTGGGTTCAGGTCTGGAGACTGGCTAGGCCACTCCAGGACCTTGAGATGCTTCTTACGGAGCCACTCCTTAGTTGCCCTGGCTGTGTGTTTCGGGTCGTTGTCATGCTGGAAGACCCAGCCACGACCCGTCAAGTCAAGTCATCTTCATTTATATAGCGCTTTTAACAATGTAGATTGTTTCAAAGCAGTTTTACAGAGACAAACGTATAATTTAAGGTAACAGAGATTGTTTTGGCTTTATAGCGGTTCTTTAATAAAGTTATTTTCCAGCTAAAGTTAGTTTTGATTGATTCGCTTCCGTCGCAACAATCATTTGTTATTAAATTAGGGGCCGCTAAGACGACACCATTCTCTCTACACAGACTTTAAACGCGAACCTATGAGAAACGCTGATGGCAGTCACATGCGCATTAAGAATTGGTTTTATAGTTATGTGTGTTTGAATATATGTGCGCAGGTTTGGAATTCCCTACAAACCAAGCCTAAACAAAGTACAAAGCTCCATCTTCAATGCTCTTACTGAGAGAAGAAGGTCGTTGGCCAAGATCTCGCGATACATGGCCCCATCCATCCTCCCCTCAATATGGTGCAGTCGTCCTGTCCCCTTTGCAGAAAAGCATCCCCAAAGAATGATGTTTCCACCTCCATGCTTCACAGTTGGGATGGTGTTCTTGGGGTTGTACTCATCCTTCTTCTTCCTCCAAACACGGCAAGTGGAGTTTAGACCAAAAAGCTCTATTTTTGTCTCATTAGACCAAATGACCTTCTCCCATTCCTCCTCTGGATCATCCAGACGGTCATTGGCAAACTTCAGATGGGCCTGGACATGCGCTGGCTTGAGCAGGGGGACCTTGCGTGCGCTGCAGGATTTTAATCCATGACGGTGTAGTGTGTTACTAATGGTTTTCTTTGAGACTGTGGTCCCAGCTCTCTTCAGGTTATTGACCAGGTCCTGCCGTGTAGTTCTGGGCTGATCCCTCACCTTCCTCATGATCACTGATGCCCCACGAGGTGAGATCTTGCATGGTGCCCCAGACCGAGGGAGATTGACCGTCATCTTGAACTTCTTCCATTTTCTAATAATTGTGCCAACAATTGTTGCCTTCTCACCAAGATGCTTGCCTATTGTCCTGTAGCCCATCCGAGCCTTGTGCAGGTCTACAATTTTATCACTGATGTACTTACACAGCTCTCTGGTCTTGGCCATTGTGGAGAGGTTGGAGTCTGTTTGATTGAGTGTGTGGACAGGTGTCTTTTATACAGGTAACGAGTTCAAACAGGTGCAGTTAATACAGGTAATGAGTGGAGAACAGGAGGGTTTCTTAAAGAAAAACGAACAGGTCTGTGAGAGCCGGAATTTTTACTGGTTGGTAGGTGATCTTATGCCATGCAATAAAATGCAAATTAATTATTTAAAAATCATACAATGTGATTTTCTGGATTTTTGTTTTAGATTCTGTCTCTCACAGTTGAAGAGTACCTATGATAAAAATTACAGACCTCTAACATCGGCAGTGTATCAAATACTTGTTCTCCCTACTGTATATTATATACACTGTATATTTAAATACCGTAGCATTTAAATAGAAACAACGTTTAATTACAAGATGTCTAAAATAATTACATATTAAATACTGTTAATAAATTAACACTTATTTATTTATTACAGGTTTAGTAATTAACAGATTAAACCCTATGTGGATTGAATGGTAACGCTTTATTTTAAGGTGTCCTTGTTACAGTGTAATTAATTATACATTTAAATACTGAGGAATAATAATTAACTACATGTACTTACTATAGGGTTATGATTAGGTTCAGTTCCATGTAATTAATTATGCATAATTTATAATTGTAATTACTATAATAACAACATGTAGGCTATAAGTCAAATCAAATACTTATGTCATGCAATTAATACTTATTAAATGCAAATTAATTATTTAAAAATCATACAATGTGATTTTCTGAATTTTTTGATTCCGTCACTCACAGTTGAAGAGTACCTATGATAAAAATTACAGACTTCTACATGCTTTGTAAGTGGGAAAACCTGCAAAATCGTCAGTGTATCAAATGCTTGTTCTCCCCACTGCATATGACACGAACATATATATAAGTGTTAATATATATGTTCGTGTCATATATACGGACAAATATATAAGTGTGAATATGTAAATGTGCGCTGACACATCATCTCTCAGTTGAACTCTTAACTTTCATCAGTTCCCAAAATGAACAAGCAAACAAAGGTATTAACACATAAAAATGAGGCCCTGAAATGTCACTCGGTAATTTCAGGCCAATAAACTCATTATGACATTAACTGTCATTTTGTGTCATATGAAATGGACACATTACAAACAAAGTAAAATGTTAACAGTTCCCGGTTCAGTGCTAAACCATGAAGAAAATGTTGTTCATGTTTCTGTTTCATTGCTTTCCAAAAAACTCTTGAGTAAAGCACTATTTAATTAGATTAATACAAATGAAAAACATGTAAAACAAATAAATAAAATAAACCTGACTAACCAGGGGCCCGTTCTTCGTACGTTGCTTAAAACATCCGAGATCAAATTACACATCCAAGATGATATCATCGTGCTTATCATGATCTGGCTAATTAGGTTCTTCCAACACACTTGCCGGTATGATTAGTATAGCTGGATTGAGTTATCTGAGATAATTGCGCGTTCATGCGCTGGTTTAAAAGGGGATATGTATCGATAGTAGAAACATTGATCAGCAACGCTGCTATTGGCTGTTCAGCGTGGCCAAAGAGCGGGCTCAGTTTTTCTCCTCAGCAGAGCAAGAACTAATAGTCAAAGTTTATTCGGAATTTTAATGTTTAATCAAAACGCCAGGGAACACCTCAAAGTCTGCAAAAGCCAGGAGAGAGGGCTGGCAAAAAGTAGCAGACAATTTAAATCCGTTAGAAGTGGCCATGTTAGATGTTTTTTATCACTTATTAGCCTGTATATTTGTATTTTAATAATTGCATAATTACTAAAAATTATTATTAAATTACTAAAAAAAAAATTAAAATATTCTACATAATGGTAATTTTTAGTTATATATAATATATTATAGTCACTTTTATAAAAGGCACTGTTAAATAAATGGTTGTCTGTTTATAAAAGCAACCAAGAAAATAAAGAAGAAAATATCTTAGTAGCCTAAACTGTAAAATATTTTTTGCTGCATTAAATTAAGGCCGTATAGTCATTTCAACTGTTAAATCTTGAGTAATGATGAATTGCTTTGACTTGTGAAAGTGAAACCTGATAAACTTATGTTAATGTAAAAATATTTTTCCTGAGTGTAGTTCATTGTAATGACATTGTGTTTTCCTCTTTTGTGCACTTTTACATAATACACAAACACTTGTATCTGTTCCCAAGAAAGTGGTGGCTGAAATATGTGCAGTAAGTGGACATTTTCTAATTTTCCAAAGGTAAGAAAGTATAAGACTTTGTAATGTCCATTTGTTTCCATTGCACTGGACAGTGAATAAACCCTCTCAGATAACTGTCATATGGAGGAACTAGCCTACCTGCAAGTGCATAAATAACTTTACTTAATAATACTTGTATGCTTTATGGCTGCAATATAAGTTGCAGGATTCCACATCTACAGAAAGGCCTACAGAAGAGTCTGCACACACAGAGGAGACATAGGCCTACAGGTGGACAGTGTATAGCCAACTTTTCCTTTTTATTTGTTGCATGAGGCATGTGTCTAATATCTCTTGTTGCAGGCACTTGACCACTGGCTTTTCTTTACAAAGAACAATTGAAATAAAACTCAAGGAACTAAGCATATTTGTCTTTTATTAAACATTTAATGAAAAGTGTTTTTTTTTTTGGCAATGTTGTGTAATATGGCACATGCAACAATGTCACAGGCCCTGTCAGGTGTGCAACCCTCAGACTTTTCAGACACTGAAATCTTCCCTTTAGTTAGCCAAAGTTCATTTCATTGTGTGCCCTTGTCCTGGCTAGAGCTGCATTGTAACTGGTTTGGGTCAGGGAATGGGGTCATAAAACACCTGTCTGCAGGCAGGAACATGTCATAATGACCTATGAAAAAAATGCAGTTCTGTTAGGATCAGCATAAGTGTATGTAATACAGTGAGCTTGATATTTAATTGTGGAACTTTCCTTACCACTTTCAAATAATGTGCATAAATGTGAATCTCTGAAAATTCTTAAGTCATGCACAGATCCTGGCCATTTTGCTTTCACATTTGTGATATGGAAGATTTTAGTCAACTGCCTTTTTTAATTTGATATAATATTACTAATCTGGAATATTAAGAATCACAATAGTAACTGGGCTGCACATTTACATTGTGAACCCCCTTTCTGTTCACATAATCCCCTTCATTGAGGCCTTGATGGCAGTCTATGGTACCAATCACGTTAGTGAAGCCTGAGTGACATATACTGTAATCGGCATGGTCATGATTGCATGATCTTCATAAAAAATTATGATAGCCAAAAAAAAAAAAATGCTTTAAAAAAAAATGCTTTACAACATTGGGTCTTAAGTGGCTTGGAAATGCCACAAAAAAACCTAAAACTGTTTTTTAAACCTAAAAGCGCCAGGTAAACTCCGAATGACACGACAGACAGCACTTTCCATCAAGTTCTCCGCATCTCCAATAGTGTAAAGGAAAGAGCCACTCGCAAATAATCTTAGGGCAATGCAAACAGTTTGTGCTGTAGTTAAAGCCAGACTCCGACAAGTCGAAAATAAATGTGCGTTTCCAACAAATGAATAATGTAAACGACAATCTCACGAGTCACAACAAAAAATATATATCTCATAAAGTGCACTATCGCGCTGCGCTGGACTTCCCGTATCAGCTCCGCTTATGAAGCCGCAGTCTAATCCTGTTTACATGAAATAAGCCTGCTCCCGAGCAGGTTTAAGCTTACGGACCTGTTGCTATGACAGCAAGTCCAG
Organism: Abramis brama; assembly: GCF_963993115.1. NCBI lineage: Eukaryota > Metazoa > Chordata > Actinopteri > Cypriniformes > Leuciscidae > Abramis > Abramis brama. Next base: position 46,188,455 of record NC_139963.1, on the reverse strand, counting down.
GATGAGCGTCAAAGAACCAAACAATCCAAGATCATGCCAAATCGCCAACAATCAAATCCAGCTAACTGAGTTAGCGACGTACGAAGAACGGGCCCCTGGGCTTACAGTTAACACTTGCCAAGCGAAAATGCAAAATTGAGCTCTCTTTCCTGTCTGCTTGCACTCGAACAGACAAATTCACACACAATTGTCAAAAATGCAAAAAATCTGTTTAATTTATAGGTATGATTTTGCAAAAAAATTTAACTAAGGGGATCTGTGGACAGGTAGGAAAATGTAACTTTCATTGTTTTACTGTATGTTGCTTTACTCCAAAAAAATAAATAAATAAATAAAATAAAGATTATGCAGTGTTATTTTACATTTTATTACTATATTAAATGTATGTACCTGAAACCTACTGTCAAATAAAAACCTACCTGAAAAGCACGGTTTATTTCATTTGTATCTTTGCTCTACTGTATTTATTTATGCTATCGCTTGTAATTTGAATATTTCTTATTTTATCACAGACTGTATACTTGTCTTTAATAATGTTTTAAATTTACACTAGCTAGGCTTGTAACTGTTGTATTGAAATTGGAATTTCAAAATTGGAAATTGGAAGCCGTCACTGAAAAAAATTATAGTTGAATTTACTAATTTTTTTTATCGTAAGTGGTTGCACACAATTGATTTTAGCTACATTTAAACAAATGCATTAAGCTGAACTTAATACATTTTAGTTCAACTTAATGCATTTGTTTAAATGTAGCTAAAATCAATTGTGTGCAACCACTTACGATAAGAAAATTGAGTAAATTCAACAAATAATTTTTTTCAGTGCTGACTGTAACCAATACATTTAATGCTTCATTATTTTGAATAAACAGTGAATTATATTAAAACAAAGCTGGCAGAAATAACACATCTGTCCTCTTGCATGCAGTTCAACAGCTGAAAGACAAAATGTTTTAAACCCTGCCGAACACATTAAACGTTTTTTAGTGAATGGACAGAATTGCCTTTGGCTTGCTCAGTTGGGGATATTTTGGGGATATTAATTTAATTTTATCAATCAATAAATTTACACTAGAAACAACCTTGTTGTGTTATTTTGGTTTAATGCTGTGAAGCTGCTTTGATGCAATCTGTATTGTGAAAAGCGCTATATAAATACACTTGACTTGACTTGACTTGACTTGACAGAATGAACACTAAAGAAAATACAATTCAGGAACCAGATTCACCCCAGTCAGTGTGAAAATAGTGTTCTAGGTCAGTGGTTCCCAAACCTGTCCCGAGTACCCCCAACACTGCACATTTTCTTTGTCTCCCTAATCAAACACACCTGATTCAACTCATCAGCTTATTAACCCATGTGATAATGAGCTGATGAGTTGAATCAGGTGTGTTTGATTAGGGAGACAAAGAAAACGTGCAGTGTTGGGGGTCCTCCAGGACAGGTTTGGGAACCACTGTTCTAGGTTACAGTGGGCCATGAGTTCAGTCTGGATGTTAATGGATCTTACGGAGGGTGTGAATTTGAGTTATTTTAAGCCAAATACTCTTTGACTGCAGTGCTCAATGTGTGTGTGTTAATCTACTGAATATTAATGTATTAACTGTACATAGATTGGATTTAGTTTAAAGTATGTGTGTGTGTGTTTAGAACAACCATCATCCAACCTGTCAATCAAACATCACAGCCAATAAGTACAAAGATTACGTTTCATGACATTAATAACAGCTAATAAAAATATTATGTCATTCAAATTATAATGACCAGTCTAAAAGACTGTCAACCATTTTTCCTGCTGGTGTGACCGAAATTTGATAAAAGTTGCGCTGGCATGACCACAACATATCCCAGCATCAAATGGCAAACGAAATGAAACGGAATGAAACTGCACTATAATTTGTGCTTCACACTCTGTTCATTAGTTCAGACCAATAATAGATAGCACCGCGACATACTCGCCAGTCGCGGGCCGATCTCACTTGACACCATTACTACAGTGCTGGGAGTGAAGAAATCCATTAAAACGCCACAGAACTTTTCAAACAGTCAGATCAAACTAGCCTGGCAAGCCAGACCTACATCAAGATGTTAGGTCTGGCAATTCACCATAGACACGGCTCAATCCGAGGGGCGGGATAAACGGCTGTCTTTCAAATTCCCTCTGCACGCAATAGGAGCACTTCAACCAACCAGAGCGTTTTCCCGCGGAGCTTACGTTAGTTGATAGATTCAACTTTTGAATCTGGCCGGCAAAACTACGAACACATCTTCCTTTTTTAAGAATGACTTAAGTGCCATTCTTTGCTCTGTTCTCAAAGAAAAACTTAACTCCAAGTCCTCCAGAGTCGCGGCCAAAGCCGATTCGTAATACTGTTCGCCAGCAGCAGCCGCCATTCTTTGTTTTCAAGTAGCAACAACCGTCGTCATTATGTTAAGCCTGCCCCGCCTACTCTATACACGATGTGATTGGCCTGACCCAATTTAGGTTTTTACAGCTCCGAAAGTCAATGGAGAGTTGCTAGACTACCCTGGCTGCAAAATACATTTTGCTGCCGCTAGGGTGCGTCTAGATTTCTAGGCTAAGATCAAACAGCACTGACGTGGAAACCAGGAGAAACATTGTGCCATGAATGAACAACTTATAGAAGGTTTAAGTCCACAAATCAGCAACTTTCACCATGGATGTAATGTAGTATACTAATTGTAACTATGGCATTGTGACATAAATAGTCAAACGCTTACGAGTACTACACATCCAGCACTTCAAAACTATAATATCATATTTAAATGTTATTTTTAATGTGATGACCAAAAACTATTTTGTTCATCCTTCAAAGATTGTCCCCATTTATTAAACTGCAAGTTTCAAGATGTAGGAAAACTCACACTTATTTAAAAATAAAAAAAAGATCAAATTACCATTGTAACCAGTATGTGGCTGCAGAGGAGCTTTTATTAGCTATTTTCACTCCCTAATATCTATTTTTCACTTGTTTTGCTTTTGAATTAATATTAAGACATTATGAATGATAATAATTAAAGTTAATTTGATCTACAACTCAAATTAAGCTCAGTGCTACCAAATGCTTTCTGTAGAACTTGGCTCCGGTGCAACTGCCCTCAAATTTTAGTCTGGACTGGAGCCCTGTGAACTTAAAATAAGAAGGCTGTCAATTAAATAAGTGCATTTAGTTAGTGTATTTTTAAACTAAGTATAGTAACGCATATATAGCTGAGGTGGGCAAGCTGATAACATTTAAACCAGTGACCAAATCCTTAGCACTGTGCCTTGCTGGAGCAGTTCTAAATATCTGCTGTGCTATTAAATGAAAGACAAAATATGATAGAACAATAGAATGAACCGTGAAAGTAACAGAAGCTCATACAATGCATTTTAGCAGGCTTAATTAAGCATGAAAATAACTTATGGAAATATACATATTTTTTGGTTTCTCTACCCAAAACATTTAAAAATTACAAATGCAGTGAAAATACAGGTATCGGTACTCGGTATCGGCAAGTACCAAAATTTAAAGTATCGGTATCGGACTTGTTCTGGAAAAAGTGGTATCGGTAAGTCCCTATCTATAAGTATGAATGTGTGTTTAACTGTCGTTGGATGGATCCATGGCTCATATTTTTTGTTGCCATTTTTTGTGGCTAAGTTTTGGGGATTTGGGTTAAAAGACAGGTGTTGAATTGGTTTACTGAAGGCTGAGATTGGGTACCACTATTGAAACTTGTTCTGGCCCAGTTCAGGGCTTATTATGGGTTATTATTTGGGTGAGATTTGGGCCAGTTATGGCTCATGTGTGGCTCATGTCGGTATCTGTCCAGATCTGGTCCACTCAAGGGCCGCTATTCTTTGCTCTATGTGGGCCAGGAGAAACTGGATGTGTGACCCGGCGCTGGGCCAGACAACAAATGCTATGTGGGTAGCCGTGTTTTACGGAGCCCCCCTAGTCCCACTTTGTCAAAAAAAATTATTATAACTATCTCGTGGCCTCAAGATACTATCTCGTGGCCTCAAGATAGTAACTCGTGGCGTCAAGATAGTAACTCGTGGCCTCAAGATACTATCTCGTATCTTGAGGCCACGAGATGGTATCTTGAGGCCACGATATACTATCTTGAGGCCACGAATTACTATCTTGAGGCCACAAGTTACTATCTTGAGGCCACAAGTTACTATCTTGAGGCCACGAGATAGTATCTTGAGGCCACGAGTTACTATCTTGAGGCCACGAGTTACTATCTTGAGGCCACGAGTTTACTATCTTGAGGCCACGAGTTAACTATCTTGAGGCCACGAGATAGTATCTTGAGGCCACGCGATAGTTATAATTAATTTTTTTGACAAAGTGGGGCTCCGTAGTGTTTCAATATCTGAGAGTGCAAACATGATGTTGAACAAACATCACATTGTGACATTGATTCACTCTAAAAAATAAATAATACTAAAATATAAAAAGTATTTTTACAGAAGTATTATAGAATTTGACTGTATTTTTTTTTAATTATTAAAAACACTGTTTTATTCATGCCAGGCCAGTAGTTGGCAATGTCACTTTGTAAAGAAACACTACGTGGATATTGACTAAACGCATAACACGTATGTGCATGACATCACCGCTTTCACAATTGTGTGTATTTGTAGTTTACATGAAATGGTATAGTTTTCAAAAACTTGCACTTTGAATCCCATTTTCAAAAGTTTGCGTGACCGAATGATTGCATAAAAAGTTTTCCGTTTTGAGTCTGACCAGGGGTGTGAACCCACGACATCAGTCGCCAAGGCTGATTGACTTCTGTACGGAGGGATCGTCTCTCACCCTATCCCACCCCGTTTCTCATTCTACATCACTGTTTCTAGACAGCACTATGGATTGTATAGACTCTTTATATGTTTTATCTGAACCTTCATCACTGTATCTAGACAGCACAAATAACTTTTTTTTACTCTGATTTTTCTGTTTGTTCGGAATCCTCATCTCTGTTTTTAGAAAGCACTATGGACTATATTCTACCATAGATCTCCTCAAGTCTGCCTCCGTCACCGGCCTTCTCAGCCAGTCCTCCAGCTGGAAGTTTGCAGTCCTTCGCCATCTCCTGTGATGTCGAGCCTCAGGTCGAGATACCTCCATCAACACCTAAGCAAGTGGATCTTGTGGCTACGCCTCCGGCCTCTGATCACCTCGCTACATCTCGGCCCGTCGACCTGTCGGCTCCACTTTGGCCACGGACTTGTGGTTCTTCTGCTACGCTCCGTTCCTCTACCCCTATGGCTGCAGCATGCTCCTCCTTCCCTTCAGGTACGCCTCTGTCCTCCATCACACTGGCATTCCTCAGGGAGTCTGGCTGCACCTCAGATGCTCATCATTGCGGCATCGTCTAGGCCTCCTGTGCCAGCGATGTCGCTTGGCTCTCCCTCTGCGCCCTGGGATCCATCGGCTCCACCTCCGTCGATCGTCTCTACACCACCTTGGCTCCTCCCTCTCTGGACTTCACCGTGGGCTGTCGTCACTGTGTTCTAGGTCTGTGCCATCGTACGTACACCATCATCGCCGACGGGATCTCGTTGTTGTCCATCTGTCACGATTCCTCCGCTGCCTGCCATCACCATCCCTTCACCATCTCCTGTCATCATCCCCACACCATCTCCACGCCCTCCTCCTTCTCTCCTCGCCGTTTATAGTTTAGCTATGCATTCGATTATTCTATTTAACTCTTTATTAAAACTACACTCATTCAGCTGGATTCCTATAACACTTTGAGTTTTGCGTGGGATGTGAGATGTGGGATTCATGGGTATACAATTTCATAATCACAAACTCATCAGTCTTGTTCATTAGACAGAGGCATTTGACTAATATCCTAGAAGACCATACTACACTTTGCTCATTCTAGAATGTATTACATAGTCCCCATAGATCTGAACACACTTAATTAAGGTAAGACTATACCAGAGGTCATGGCCATTACCATAGAGTCAAGCTGACCAGCTTAACTTCTTATAATGGTAACTTTGTGTAAATCATGCCATGGGTTCCCATGTACACTTAGTTAGAATAATATTACAATAATCAGAAGTTGAGGCTCACCTCTATTTACAGTAGGTTGGTCTTAACAGAAAATCCATGATCAGCCTTTACAGTCTAAGTATACATGATTAATGCCAATGTGTTAGTCGGATCTCTAAAACTTTAGTCAGTGTGCCCCTCTGCACCACCTAAGCTGAATATTAGTCCGTTACTAACCTGAACGTGGAATTGTGGTGTTATGAATGCTAATTTTGCAAGAGAGAGTTCAAATGTTAATTTCCAGAAACGTCCTTTGTTTTCTCAAGGAGTAGTTGTTTCTCAGTCCATGCAGACGGCTCGGCATCTTCCAGTTCTTTCAGTCTTTCACCCACCTATGTAAAGTCACGAATATTAAGATCACCTGTCAAGAGAAGAAAACCAAAGATATGTGAACAAACTAAGTTCTGTGCACCCTGACGCAGTATTTCAATCACTATTTTAAAAAAATGGCAGAAAAAAAAAAAAACGAGGCTAAATGTATAAAACACTGAAATTAAGAGATCAAATTCAGTACACAGATAATGCATACTATATACATACAAGCAGATCAGCCCAGAATCTAAACGCAACGTGCTGCACATCAAGCGTCTTCTTTATAGTTTTCAATGGGAAAATGATGATGTGAAACTTTGGGTTTGGAAATCATAGAATATAGAATGCATCATCAATAAGCTACTGAATTTAGTCTTTTATTATTCGCTGCCTCAGTACATTAGTACTTAGTACAATCCTGGTAAAAATCACTGGCGGGAAATGGAGGAAGACTTTGTTTTGCCCTCCAGGTGAACGTTTATAAGGGTAAATCCATGTGAGTCCCTTTCAGGAAAAATCTGTTCACTCTGTGGCCATATTTGCAATACCTCCGGGCAGCTATTTCGGGCATGCAAGACCAAGTCCTATCTTGAATGGGGAAATCCTGAAATCTGATAAACTGCTTGCCAGTCAATTAAATAACATATCAAATCAGCAACAAAATCTGACATGAACCGTCCCATAAATGTTTATTGTGCTCATATAGTGGTAACAGCAAGTATTATCACGAATGCTTAATAATTAATTCATTAATGACTTAATTATCGGTAACACTTTATTTTTGATGGTCCCTTTTGGACATTCTGTTGAGTATAAGTTACTACGTTAACTTATTCCAACCCTAATCAACTAATACTCGTCTAACACTCTAATGTGAGTTAGTAGTGTCAAAATAAAGTGAAATCTAATTAACTGTAACACTGCTTCAGTGTTACTTTAACAACTCTGTAGAGTGGACCCCTATATAGACACCGAGCAGTGTTAATTTAACACCGGGTATTTTGCTGTGCTTCCTTTACTCATCTGAAGTTGGTGTATTACGTATGAGTTAGGATATAAGTAATTAATTTCTTGAGAACATCCATTTACAATGCACGAATGCATATGCGAATTAGAATATATTAAAATGCTTATAAAGAGAAATTATTATATTCACTGACTTGTGAAAATGACACAAAAGTATTGACATTAAATAATGTGATAACTGACACAAATCTGTTTTCTCAAGTGCAAATTAATCACATACATTAAATACTGGATTCAGAACAAAGAAATGTTTAAGAAATAAAACAGATATCATGCATTCTTTTTGTTGGTAAAGTCACATAAATATCCAGCAATGCAGATTTTTTTTATATTATTTTGATGATGTTCAGTGTTACCCAAACAGTGCTTGAATGCTATCTGTGATCAACTTAAACATTAAGACTTAATATCTTTATAACTAAGTAAAATAAGGACTTGGTTGTTTATTCACATTGTCTCATTTTCACAATAAAATTTAAATAGAACTTTTACATGCACCAGTTGTCAGACAAGGCAGGCAACAACAGGTTTTTATCTTGATATTGAAGTGACTCGTCCCATAAACCTTTTCCTGGATTCTTGTTGGCAAAAAAAAAAAAAAAAAATTAAAAAAAAAATAAGATGATGAAGCCTCGACCCACAGGTATCTTGTTTCGTAATAAATATCCTTTTTATGTTTGTTTTGGTAAATGTACTGTAAACGTAAGAGGACTAGTTTACACTAAATGAAGAGTTTAGTTTATGTATTTAATTAATATATGAGCTGCAGTAACATTGAGTTACACTTTCTTTAATCCAAAGTGACTTTAAGAATGAGAAGCTAAATGCTAAACCTGTAACACACAGCAGGTTTAAAGGTAAAGCTCTACTCTTTACTAATTTAAATACCCAGTTCAATGCAGTTAACAGAAATCTGTTTAACAAAAACATGCACAAAAATAGAGAACATGGATGGTGTTTTTCATATTCTGGTCAAATGGACAGAGACTGAAATATTTAACTGGAAGATAAACCCACAGATGTCAGGAGTCAGAGATGATCAAATGAAAAGAGATCACGTCTGAAAGAAAGAGACAGAGAACAGAGCAGAATATCAACATGTCCAGCAGAGACGGCATAGGTGAGAATAAAAAAAAAAGAAAAAAAAGAAAAAACTGTTTTAAATGTTGTTGACCACACTGTAAATAGAGTAAATGCCTTAAATTTTAAGTACAACAACTTGGATGTTTAAGTAATTTCACTTAAATTACTGATTTAAAAAAATGTAATATTGTATAACTTGTTCAGAATAGCTTAACTTTTTTTGATGAGTTAAAGCAATGTAAAAACATATGTTGTCATAACTTATTGATCATATATGTTTTTTTCTGTGCATGCAGCTAAAAAGTTTGGATAACATCTGAGGAAATTTTAATACAGATTATCCACTGCATACTCACTTGGCAAAGTTCATTTTTATTATTTTCTTAATGCAAGCACTGACTAATTGTATTTTCTAATCTGATTTCCCAAGAATCACTCAAAAAAAAAAATTGCCTTCTGTTAGTATGTGCTGCTGTGATTAAAGTCCAATTTAATGTAAGTCTTTTGTTTCATTTAGTAACTGTTGCCAACAAACCTGCTCTAAGAAGAAAATGGAGTAAAATGGAACCTCCTTCATGTAAGTCTGTATACAGATCAGCCCCATCTGGATTTTTTCTTCTTCTGATTTTCACATCTTTGCAGTGAAAATACATTATTTTCCATTTTTCCCATTTAACAGTTATATCATTGTCTATTACTGTAATTTTATTTTTGCTTTTTCATGTTATAATAGTATTACCAGTGATTGTATTCACTAGAAATATTTAAAAAGTGCTCCTGTAAAATAACATTTACATTTAATCTACTACATCGTGAAAACAGGCATTATATGGACTAGCAATACTCCCAGCTAACAGTTAACGATCTCATAACTTTGGCTAACGTTCTGGAAAGGTTCTCTCAAAGCTATGAACAAACAATCTTCCAGTAACATTAATTTAACATTTGTTCAATGTTATCTGGTCTTTAATGTTCTCAAAAGGTTAATTTACCAAAATGTTATGTATACAGTTTTTTTTAATGTCCTCATAATGCTGGGAGAAAACATTTATTAGATAATTAAGTGATGATTGAGCATTAGGTAATGACACAGAGAAACACACATTTGAAGTCACCATCAGTGTTTCCTGTATGACAAATAGATATTTTGAAAAATTATGAAAAATATTGTGAGCTCGGACACTCGCAGATATCAACAAATCAAGTCAAGTCACCTGAATTTTACAATACAGATTGTTTCAAAGCAGCTTTACAGTGATAACAGGAAAGTAATGCCACAAAGTTTGTTTTGGCTGTACAGCAGCTCTAGAAGAAAGTCAGAAAGTCAAAGTCCAGTTTAAGTAAGTTCAGTGTTGATTCATTTCCATTGTAAAATCATTATTTATCTGGAGAAAACAGTGATGTCATTGTCCAGCTCAGTTCAGTTCTCATACAATTTTCTCAAAGCAGGCAGATCAATATTATTAAGAATAATAAGTGTCCCCAACTAAGCAAGCCAGAGGCAACAGTGGCAAGAAACCTGAACTCCATCAGGTGTCAGAATGGGAAAAAAAACTTGGGAGAAACCAGGCTCAGTCTGGGGGCCAGTTTTCCTCTGGCCAACAAAAGAACAGTGTATGATTATGATTCAGGCAGCATTACATGTCAGAAGTCAGAATGGGATCAGAATATTAAAAATATTTATTAGAGTTCCATCTGGTTGAAAACATCAGTGTTGATATCTAAGTGCATCTCAAGTTTTACAAAATGGATGTAGCATTTTTGGAAGATTTCAGTGATCGTCTGACTGCCGTAGGGGTGATGGAGGAACTCAACAGGGTTAGCCGTCTCCGGGGAACACACTGGAGCAAATGGATGCACGTATGCAGCGATGGTACAACAACATGACGACGGGATGAACGTAACCGAGATGTTCCCTTTCATGTCGGTCACTCCAACGTTCGTCGGAGGGTTCCGTCTTGAATGGAATCCTTACCAACACGCCATGCTGTTGACCATTCCAGTGCCCTGCATAAGCATTACTTCTCTCCCTTGGTTAGGGGCAGAAGCTTATGCGGGGAGTCTTGGCCACTGATGTTCCAAGACCCACTCAGTGAGAACATTGAATAACCCTGGGAAAGCATGCCCTTCCCCTGGTTAGCCGTCTCTGGGAAACACACTGGAGCAAATAAACACATGTATCTGGCCGACCAGACGAGAATGGCGTAGCAAGCCGACACTTGAGCGGGTTCCCTGTGCTACTGGCCACTTGGGGCGAGAAAACGGGAGGATACCGGCTCTACACGAAGGCTATAGAATCTAGCAAACGTGCTGGGTGTCGCCCAGCCCGCAGCTCTACGTATATCTGTCAGTGAAGCGCCTTGAACCATTGCCCAGGAGAAAGCAACACTTCTAGTTCTCAGGACAATGTGAGAATCAGCCGGTCCGAATTTTAGGCAAGATTCGTCGACCGAAAATGCTTGCAGGTCCCCTACCCTCTTGATAGAAGCCAGCCCCGTCAGGAGCACTGTCTTAAGTGACAGGATCTTTAGCTCTGCTGACTGCAGCGGTTCGAAGGGAGGTCTCTGCAGTGTGCTGAGCAATAGAGACATGTCCCAAGAGGGTATAGAGGGGGGGGCAAGGCGATTTAGTCTCCTTATCCCCCTCAGGAACCAGATGATCAGGTCATGCTTTCCCAATGACTTACCTTCAACTGCATCATGATGCGAGGAATAGCGGCAACATACACTTTGAGGGTGGAGGAAGACAGGGTGAGAGTCTTCGCTCCAACCCATCTTGCAGGAAGGAAAGCTCAACTCTGATCGGGCATCTTCGGGGGTTTTCCCAGCAGGAAGAACACCCCTCAATGAATAGGTTCCACTTCAGTGCATAGAGGCGCCTCATAGAGGGGGCTCTAGCGGACGTGATGGTGTCTACCATCATCTGGGGTAGGTCACTTAGAACCTCCGCATCCCGTCCAGGAACCAGACATGGAGTTTCCAGAGGTCTGGACGCGGGTGCCATAAGGTGAATGGCATGAAGTGATCTCAGATGCTTCTGACTCCATAGGAGGAGATGGCGGGCGAGTTGCCACATGTGACGGGAGCGCAGACCACCTTGTCGGTTGATGTACGCAACGGTCGTAGCGCTGTCCGTACGGACCAGTACAGGCTTGTCTCGAAGCGGCACCTTGAAGCGGCTGAGAACAAGACGTACTGTTAGCAACTCGAGGCAATTGATATGCCAATGCAGCTGATGCCACATCCACAGACCTGAAGCTGCATGCCCGTTGAACGTGGCCCTCCAGCCGGTGGCAGAGGCATCCGTGAAGACCACAATGCTGGACACTTGTTCTAGGGGAACACCTGCCTGTAGAAACGAAGAGTCCAACCACGGGCTGAAGGTTTGGCGACAGTGCGGGGTAATGGAAACCCAATATGTGCCGCTCTGCCACGCACATCTTGGGACGCGGCCATGAAGCCAGTGTTGAAGGGGCCTCATATGAAGCAACCCGAGCGGCATTACTGCGGCTGCGGATGCTATGTGCCCCAGGAGCCTCTGAAAAAGTTTCAGTGGGACTGCTGTCCTGCTTTTGAAATTAATTAAAGTAGTTCAACACTGACTGGACGCGCTCCTCTGTGAGGCGCGCTATCTGGTTGACCGAGTCCAGCTCCATACAGAGATAAGAGATCCTCTGTGCAGGGGAAAGTTTGCTCTTGTCCCAGTTGACCCGAAGCCCCAACAGGCTGAGGTGCCCGAAGGGTTGGACTTTGTACTGATACGTGCAACCCTCGAAAGCAAAGCGCAGGAAGAGGGCCTGTGTCGAGGAAGAATTAAGATGTGAAAGTACGCGTCCTTCAGGTCAATCGCTGCAAACCAATCTTGGGGACGGATGAATTCGTAAATGTGTTTCTGCATGAGCATTTTGAATGGGAGCTTGTGCAGGGCCTCAAAATTCGCAGGTCCAAGACTGGCCGTAACCCATCGTAATCCACCGCCTTTCTTGGGTACAATGAAGTAGGGGCTGTAGAACCCTGACTTCATATCAGCTGGAGGGGCCGGCTCAATTGTGTCCTTCGCCAGTAGGACTACGTTCTCTGCCCTTAAGATAGGAGCACCAGTGGCCATCACTGTGGTGAACAGGATGCCCCTGAACTTGGAAGGGTGCCGGGCGAACTGAATCGCATAGCCGAGTCTGATGGTTCGGATGAGTCAGCGGGATGGTCTGGGGAGTGCTAGCCAGGCTCTGAGAGACCATACCAGGGGGACCAAAGCAACCACAGACAAACCCATGGAGGGGCAGCGAGGTGGAGGACAGGGACCTGACCCGAGAGGCACTGGGGCGGCTTGGATTGGGGTCTGGGTGTGCAGTGCAACACCCACCTGGCTCCACGGGTGGACAGAGGATGCGTGGGAAGGCTTGGCTGCATTCTCGAACCGCATGCTGCTGTCCGCTGGCGACTGCCGAAGGGGATGAGTGGCGAGGTTTCATAATGCGCACACTGTCGACCTCGCCTTCGTGTGGAGAGGGGAACGAGTGACGAGATATAGCATCATGCACTGTTATTCTTACCCTTTTGCCAAAAGGGGAACGAGAGCTGCGAGGCGTCGCAAGCTGCCATTCTGGTCCTCTTGGGGAGAGGGGAATGAGAGCAGCAAGGCATGGCAGCGCACACTGTCGTCCCCACCCTCGTGGCACCCAGAGATTTCAGAAACAGCTCTTTATTGAAAGTGTGGGTACCGCTGGCTGAGCTGCAAGAGGCGGAAAGAATTTGTTAAATTCTGCACCCGGCCCTCCTCCGTGGAAAGAGCAGCTTCATCCTGGTCGCCCATTTCAGAGGTGATTTTTCACTGAACGCAGGGTGGCCATCACATGCAGGGTAGAGGCGACCTGTGCATAGCACTGCCAACCCACCACCGAGGGTAGTGGGAGAGAAAAAACTTTCTGCAGATTGAGGCATGTTTGGCTTGCCTGTTTGCTCCATACTACCAAAGTTCTTCACACACATCTGGGAAAACAGCACGGGGGAGGGCAAGGCGATTTACGCATCGCGCTGCGCCCCCCAGAGCAGCCCGAGAAAGCATGGCTGTCAAGTCTGAATCTGACTCAGCATGAGCACACACCACTATAATGGGAAGCTCAGCATCATAATTTCCTAAGTATAACAGCTCTCTCTCCGATGCAGCGGTCGACGTCTGATCCTCAGCTGGAGCCTCAAATCAAACACTAGGTCCCCCATAAAAAGGACCAGCAATCCCATCCGTAAGCTGCCAGGCATGTGAGATAGTGAACGTGGCCGTCAAACTCGACGGCACACGGCGTGCTGAACGCTCCTGAGAGAACATGAACCACCCATGTACACAGTCTCAACATGCTTGTGATGCGCTAGAGGAGTGAGGGGCCTGGGGAGGTGTTCTCGTCGGGGAACGCACACTGTAATCCTCAGATCACCAGTGCTATTAGCCAAAGTAGCCCTTTTATGGCAGCCACCAGAAGATGAACTAGATCGGGGAATAGGCAAAGGGACTCCACCTCGTCGGGTACTTGAGTCTCGAAATAAGGTGACGTCCATCATTCATTTGTACAATGCTTTCAAATGTCTGCAGAAGATCATCAGAAGAGCTGCTTTATTTCAGTGATTCCGCTTTTTAACAGCAGGTGTTCAAATGTTTGAAAGAATGTTTCAGGAACATCATACTGACCTTTAAATGACGTTCTATTATCATTTATTACATGGCTTGGTTGAATTCCAATGTAGAATGCGGTCTGTTATTTCTTGATAACAGACCGCTGCGAAGTATAACACACCGTTGCCATGAAAAACAGAGCGTTGTTATGGACGCAGAACGGAGTATTTTCTTTAGCGGAAGCAATACAATTGTTTTTAAATCAGTAAACTCCTTTTTAAATCAATATTTTGTGTCAATTTATTTATTTATTTTGTAGGTAGCCATGTAATAAGCGGGATAATGTATAGCGAGACGGTTGTTATAGCTAATAACAACCCCGACAGGCTGAACGGGACCCCGACGCGAAGCGCTATACATTATCCCTTACATAGGAGACTGGACATGTTTCTGTTTTTGGAATGTTACAAATGAATGTTCCTAGAAGGTTGAGTTGAAAGGAGGTTTCAGTAATGTCACACTAACCTTAAAAAATACATTTCAATAACATTAGGAAAACTGGATATTTTAACAATAGAACACTTTATTTTTCATCTATGATAATAGATCATGGCATCATAAAGTTACATATCACTTGTGTGTTTCAGTTAGCGATCTCAGGATTGTTCTGCTGGGCAAGAGCATGTCAGAAAACAGTCGAGTGGGAAACTTACTGTTGGGACGAGCAGTGTTTGACAGTGAAGCTCCTCCATATATTGTTGAGAGAATCGGAGGAAGATTGAAGGACAGACATGTGACCATCATCAACAGTCCTCAGCTGCTCCAGACACATCTGTCACTCCGTCAAATCACACAAACAGTGAGAGAGTGTGTGTATCTGTCTGATCCAGGACCTCATGTGATCGTTCTGCTCCTAAAACATGAGCAGTGTTCAACAGAAGATCAAGAGTGTGTGGAGAAGGTGCTGGACTCTTTCTCTGAGCAGGTTTTTCAGCACACCATGGTGCTCACGACACAAGAGCCAACTGAAAACAATGACATCCTACAGAAAATCATTCAGAAATGCTTCAATAGACACTTCAGTCTTCAGAAAAGCAGCTCTCCTGATGATCTTCTGCAGACGTTTGAAAGCATTGTACAAATGAATGATGGACGTCACCTGATTTGTGCCGAACATGAAGCTTCACAGTTTTTCACAATGAAGCAACAAGCCACAGAAAGAGGTAAGTGTGATAATGTTTGATCATTTGTAGTAAAAACGTAACTATAGTATACATTTTTTGTTTCATTTTAATATTCTACTATCTGTTTCAGAGGGCGTGAAGCTGAATCTGGTTGTGTGTGGGAGCGACAGCACATTAAAATCCTCCATATCAGAGCTGATCCTGCAGCAGACAGACAGAAGATCAGACGTGGAGCTTCATGGACATCTGATCAGTCTGGTGGAGCTTCCAGCTCTGTTCAACACTCGGCTTTCAGAGGAGGAAGTGATGCGTCTTACTCTCCGCTGTGTGTCTCTCTGTGATCCTGGAGTTCATGTTTTCCTATTCATTATTCCTGACGCTCCACTTACAGATGAAGACAAAGCAGAAATGGAGGAGATCCAGAGGATTTTCAGCTCAAGAATCAAGAAACACATCATGGTTCTTATAATGCAGAATTCGGAGCAAACGACAGCAGAACTAATTGAAGATACAAAGTCTGTCATTGAGAGTTTTGGAGGACGACATCATTTCTTTGGTCCCACCACACAAGTGTCCACATTGATGGAGAATGTTGAGCATATGGTGGAAGAAAACAGAGGCGGGTTTTTCTCCACAGAGACATTTTTGGAGGCACAGATTAAAAAAATGCTGAAATTTGAAGAAATGAAGAAGAAAATTCATTCACTAGAGACACATTTTCTGCCACAAGGTAATGACCTGATAATCAGTTTGGGTCTTAAACTGTGGAGCTAAAAAAATTACTAAAAGTTTTGAATTCTGACATTTAAAAATTTAACCAATTTGTGTTTTTTTGTATGTTAATAGTTTTATACAGTAGAGGTGAAATTCCGAACTCAGGAACCACAGGAAAAGCAGATTATTAGAATTGTTTATTGATAACTGATCATTTTGGCCATAACTATATACTATAATTATCTGGAGTGTTGAGGCTAAAAGTTTTTCTGTCATTTTATAAACTGTATCCACCTTATCGTAAGAGTAGACGCATTTTCAATTTCAGTGAGGTTTCCGGTGTCATCCACTTACCGTTATTTTAGCTGTAAAAAACAGCCTGTTATGCAGTTTGATATTGAAAACTAGTAATTGTTAGCAATTGTTTTTTTTTTTTTTTTTTACATTTATTACTCATAAACACACTGATTTGAAGTGCAAATAGTTTTACTGTTTACTGCACTTTGTTATTCTTAGTTATTTAGCTATTGTAGCTAATGAATCGTAAGTCTTGGACATGCACAGTTTACATCTGTATTGCAAAATAAAGTGGATAAACTTAAAAAAAATAAAAATAAATAATAATATATATATATATATATATATATATATATATATATATATATACACACAGTTTTGCAGTAAAGTTATAAACACTCACTTCATTGTTTAAAAATACAAATCAATAAAATACTTTTATATATTGATAATTCTATTAAATGTTACGCCTAAATTTCTAAATATGAAAATTCTAATATTTGTCATTTTTCCTGCTCCATATTAAACCCCCACCTCACAGTGATACATATTTGTTGTATTGCATATTTTGTCTGGTGTTTTTTTTTTTTTTTTTCAGGACAGGTAAAATTATCACATACATGGTTGAACTGAATACAATACCCTAGACTGTATACACTATTCTGGTCTACACAAGTATTTTGCAAATGAAGCAGAAAGACAGTTTCTCAAAATTTAGTTGAAACTTTAATTAGATCTTCAGCAACAAGATTAATTGTGACGTGCATTTGAAAAGCAACATTTGAAAAAGCAAACATCAACCCAAACTTGCAAAGCAAAGCATTTGTAAACCTCTTGTCCAACAAATGAGAACATTTAATAACATGTTTTTACTACAAACCCACTTCATAACATCAGTCAAGTGTTTTAAATAACTTCCTTTTGTGAGCTGATGTGGCTTCTTGTCATATAATATAAAGTATTTTGTACAGTAGGGGTGGGATGAGACACTCAGCTCATGAGACGAGACACGAGATTGGGTTCACGAGAATGAGACAAGACAAGATTTTTGCTCTGAATTTTTTTTAAATCCTTAATGACAAAATTCATTCATCTGAAGGTGCTGATGTTTTAACTAATGTTTTAACTAATCAAACTCAACTGACTGGCTTCTCTCCTGTATGCGGTCACGCGAGTCTCTTCAGACCTTACTGTACATGAATTATGAGCTTCCAGAACTTCTGATTGAGGCTGTGTGTGACCTCCTAATTGAACATAAAAATAAGAATAAAAAATAACAAAAATAAACACGTTTTTTTTCTGTCTAATTAAGTGCAAACAATACTTTTTCTAATGATTTATATTTATAGTTATAGGCTGCTTGCAAAGGTAACCATACAGTCTTACATAAATCAAGTTTTCTGTAAAAAAAAATATAGTATAGTATATAAGTATACTTATTATTTTCTAATTATTATATTGCTATATTTATTCTTAAATATTTTATTAAATTTTAAATCGCAATTTTAACGAGAAAAAATTAATTTAGATTTTTTTCCCCCAAATCGTGTAGCCCTACAGTACAACATACCAAACAAACCACTTAGCAATACGTCTGATATGACAAACAAGTAGACAGCAGACCTCTCACAAACAGGGTTATGAAAATATGAAAAGATCACTGTACAAATTACAGAAACTTTTGAAAGAGGCTTTAAGGCTTTAAGACTAATGCATTTCTTCTTTTACAGGTTCAAAAGAGAGTCGAGATGATCTGAGGATTGTGCTGCTGGGAAAAACTGGAGCTGGGAAGAGTGCAACAGGAAACACCATCTTAGGAAGGGATGCGTTTACAGCAGAAGAATCTTTTCAATCAGTTACAAGTGAGACTCAGAGAGAAACAGCGGAAATCAACGGCCGACACGTTACTGTGATCGACACTCCAGGACTATTTGATACTGAACTTACCAATGAGGAGATCCAGAGAGAAATCACCAACTGCATCTCCATGGTACTGCCTGGACCGCATGTGTTTCTCTTACTGATTCCACTGGGACGATTCACTCCAGAAGAAGCAAAATCAGTGAAGATCATCAAAGAGACATTTGGTGAAAACTCTTTAATGTACACCATGGTGCTCTTCACAAGGGGAGATGGTCTGAAGAACAAAACCATTGAACAGTGTTTGGGAAAACCTGGATCTCCTTTGATGAATCTTATAGAAGCGTGTGGAAACAGATTCCATGTGTTCAATAATAATCAGACTGGAGACCGAACACAGGTGTCTGATCTACTGGAGAAGATAGACGCCATGGTGAAAGCAAACGGAGGGAGTTTCTACTCGTGTAAGATGTTCAGACAGATGGAAAGAGAAAAACAAGAGCAAACAATGAAGTTCCTGATGGAGAAAGAGGAGCAACTAAAAGAAAGAGAAGAACTCTTGAACAAACACGAAGAAGAGAAAGAAAGAATGGTGATTATGATGGAGAAAGAAAGACAGAATCATGACAGAGAGATAAAGAGAAGAGAAGAAGAATTTAGAGAGAGAGAGAAACAATATAAAATAGAGATGAGAAGAGAACGAGAGGACTGGGAGAAACAGAAACATGGAGAAGAAAAGATGAGAATAGATGAAGAGGATGAGAAAAGAAAAGAGAAGGAACAGAGAGTTTGGGATGAATTTAATCTGAGACTTAAACAAGGGAAAGAGAGAATGAAAAGAAAGAAAGAAGATATTCAATCTAAATATGAAGCAGAAGAAAATATTAATCTCCTAATGGAGATAGTGGAACAAATGAACAGAGAAAAAGAAGAATTGATGATCAAACTAGAAGAAGAGAAACAGAGAATTAAGATGATGATGGAGGAAGAAAGACATAATCATGACAAAGACAGAAAGAGAAGAGAAGAGCAACTCAAAAAAGAAATAACAGAACAAGAGGCACATCAGAGACAGATACGAGATGAGCTGAGAAGAGAACGAGAGGCATTTGAGCATGAAATTGAGCAAATGAAGCAAGAAAATGAGAAAATAAAAGCAGAAAGAGAAAAACTTCAAATCAAATATGACGCAGAAATAGACAAACTGAAGAACAGAATAGAGAATGAAAGACAGAGTCATGACGAAGAGAGAAAGAGAAGAGAAGAAGAGTTTAATGAGAGGGAAGAACAATACAAAACTGAAATAAAAGAGAAAGAGGAGAAAGAGAGAGAGATCCGTGAAAAGCTGAAGCAAGAACGAGAGGAATGGGAGAGACAGAAACAAAAAGAAGAAGAGAAGAGAAGAGAAGAAGAGGATGAGAAAAGAAGACAGAATGAACAGAGAATTTGGGATGAATTTAATCAGAGACTGAAACAAGAGAGAGAGAGAATGGAAATAGAGAGAAAAGATATTCAATCTAAACATGAAGCTAATGATAACAACATGAAGATCTTGATGGAGAAAGTGGAGCAAATGAACAGAGAAAAAGAAGAACTGATGAACAAATTAGAAGATGAGAAAAAGACAATGAGGATGATGATGGAAGATGAAAGACTGAAACAAGAGAAAGAGAGAAAACAAAGAGAGGAGGAAAATAAGAGACTGGAGAGAGAAAAAAAGATTTCTGATGACCGATATCAGAGACTCATGAGTGAAATAGAGGGAATAGTCAGAGAGAAAGAGAGAATTGAAAGAGAGAGAGAAGATATTCAATCTAAACATGAAGCTAATGATAACAACATGAAGATTTTGATGGAGAAAGTGGAGCAAATGAACAGAGAAAAAGAAGAACTGATGAACAAATTAGAAGATGAGAAAAAGACAATGAGGATGATGATGGAAGATGAAAGACTGAAACAAGAGAAAGAGAGAAAACAAAGAGAGGAGGAAAATAAGAGATTGGAGAGAGAAAAACAGATTTCTGATGACCGATATCAGAGACTCAAGAGTGAAACAGAGGGAATAGTCAGAGAGAAAGAGATAATTGAAAGAGAGAGAGAAGATATTCAATCTAAACATAAAGCAAATGAAAACAACATGAATAAATTGATGGAGATAGTGGAGCAAATGAACAGAGAAAAAGAAGAACTGATGAACAAATTAGAAGACGAGAAAAAGACAATGAGGATGATGATGGAAGATGAAAGACTGAAACAAGAGAAAGAGAGAAAACAAAGAGAGGAGGAAAATAAGAGACTGGAGAGAGAAAAAAAGATTTCTGATGACCGATATCAGAGACTCATGAGTGAAATAGAGGGAATAGTCAGAGAGAAAGAGAGAATTGAAAGAGAGAGAGAAGATATTCAATCTAAACATGAAGCTAATGATAACAACATGAAGATTTTGATGGAGAAAGTGGAGCAAATGAACAGAGAAAAAGAAGAACTGATGAACAAATTAGAAGATGAGAAAAAGACAATGAGGATGATGATGGAAGATGAAAGACTGAAACAAGAGAAAGAGAGAAAACAAAGAGAGGAGGAAAATAAGAGATTGGAGAGAGAAAAACAGATTTCTGATGACCGATATCAGAGACTCAAGAGTGAAACAGAGGGAATAGTCAGAGAGAAAGAGAGAATTGAAAGAGAGAGAGAAGATATTCAATCTAAACATAAAGCAAATGAAAACAACATGAATAAATTGATGGAGATAGTGGAGCAAATGAACAGAGAAAAAGAAGAACTGATGAACAAATTAGAAGACGAGAAAAAGACAATGAGGATGATGATGGAAGATGAAAGACTGAAACAAGAGAAAGAGAGAAAACAAAGAGAGGAGGAAATTAAGAGATTGGAGAGAGAAAAACAGATTTCTGATGACCGATATCAGAGACTCAAGAGTGAAATAGAGGGAATAGTCAGAGAGAAAGAGAGAATTGAAAGAGAGAAACAAGAACAACTACAAGATTTTGAGAAAAGACTGAAAGAAGAAAGAAACACGAGAGAAGACCAACAAAAGTCTTTTGAAGAAACATTGAAACTCCTTGAAGAACAGCATGAAGATGAACTAAACAGAAGAAAATTGGAGTGGAAAGAGGAATATGAACAAGTGAAAGATGAGATGAAGACCTGTTCTGAAACTGATGATTCACTACAGGTGAGTGTTCAGAGAAACCTGGAGAGAAATGATTCATGTACATTGATAGCATTTTAACACCTTAAACACCTCAATAGGAATAATGGCTATTTGTTCCAGATAACAGTGGTGCTGTGTCGTGTTTTTTAAAACAATTTTGTTGAGAAAATGAATCAGTTGTAAACAGAGTCTAAAAAGTTTTGTGATCAAATCACTGAGGCTACATATGAAGGCCATCAGAAATGGACATGATTGCATTACATTTGTAGTATAACCACTCATCTGTTCATTGTTTTGGAAAAGCAAGTGATTCAAACTGGTACAGAAATAGTCAGTGAAAAATTCCTACCTCGGATGCACAGACTGACAGTATGTATGCAAGCTGATTAATACAAGCAGTGAATAGCTAAAATGTAAGAAAGCCCAGATGAAACGTCTCGGTTACTAATGTAACCCTCGTTCCTTGAAGGTTACATCAATACTGACGTAGGCCATTCAGCGGTAGTTCAGGGCTTTGGCAGGAGGGACGTAACGTCTCTGTTTCCTCCTTCAGAGAATGAGGGTTACATCAGTAACAGAGTAACCCCACATCAGTAACCCCAGCCCTCCAGCCACTGAACTGTGTTACGCGTGTCGGAGACACAGATGCTCGCAAGCTGTAGCGTGCCCATTTGGCAACTGCTCTCACACAGTCGTAACCTACCTAGCAACCTACCTAGCACCAAATTTAACAAAAGGAAAAAGTGTGTGCACTGACTTATACCTTTAACATCACTGCCAGCAAGTCCAGGCAATTGGTATGCCAGTGCTGGCGAGGTCCTGTCCAGGAACCTGAAGCTGCAAGCCTGTTGCACACAGCACCCTAGCCCGTTCTGAAGGCATCTGTTGTAACAACAACATGCCTGTTCACTTGTTCTAAGGGCATTCCGGCCAGTGGAAAGACAAGGTCTGACCAGGGGCTGAATGCACCAGGCACCAGGTCCCTGTGTTTGCATAACTGATCCCAAGAATATGCTAGTATGAGGCAGTCGTCCCTGAGCAGGGTAAGGACAACCTCCGCAACTGTAATAAAGCAAGGGGAGACAGGGACAGCTGAAAGGGGAGGATCTTGTACTGATATGCTCGACCCTCAAAAGAAAAACTTAGGAATGGGCAGTGTTGAGGTAAGATCTGGACATGAAAATATGTTTCCTTTAGGTCGATCGCTACAAACCAATCCTTGGGGCGAACGCACGCGAGGATGCGCTTCTGCAGTTTACCTTTGGATCTCTTCCAAATGGAACGGACAATGGGGGAACAACGGGGGATCCACTCTCCAACACATCCTTCGCAAGCTACCAGTAGCCCGTGGCCTGATTGGAGGTAGCTCGCCAAGGGGCCGTTCACATATCGTGTCTTTTGCATGCTCGAGTTAGTTATTTCAAATGTAGGCGTGTGTAAAGTGCGCTCATAATTGAAGCGACCCGCTAATTTTTTCCAGGGGCAGTGAGATGAAATTTTTTCAACTTTTCAGTATGGGGGTGCACCCAAACACCACGGGTGTTTTTCTCTTCTCCATAAATAAATCTTGTAGCAGAGCTACAGCAAGCGTTTTTCAGTGGTGGAAATCCATTAGCTACAAAAACTTCATTGTCGTTGTGGAAAGTGCAGTGCATGGTTGAATAGCAACGAAAGACGCCACAGGAAAATCGGACTGAATTTTACTATTAATAATAAAAGATAAGCTAATGTGCATTGTAAATGTCAGTAATTTATCTTTTTTGAAATGCATATTGATGCTAATTTTATTTGTTATTTGCTGGTTTTTGACATAAAACTTGGTGAATTGACTTCATTGTGTACTATTAGTACTTTTTGAACAAGATTCTGTGATAACCGTGATCATTTTGGTCACTATAATCATGAAATGAAAATGTCATGCAATTTCATCTCTAGTTATGATCAACTATGATCAACTAAAATCAACTATAATTATTTGTTTTTACAGTATAATATGCAAATATATATATATAAAAAATGTAATCTCTGATTCTGTTCTTTTCTCTGACATTTAAGGGTGACATATATAGGCCTACAAAAACTATTTTAGGTCTAAAACAGTTTGAATAGTTGTTAAAAGTGAGTTATGATACATTATTTAAGAGCTTTAAGTATTGTATTACAAGAGTAGCTCTTGGCCACTCTCATTTTTAAAAACTCTATAAGCTCGAAGGGGGTCTCGCCCAGGGTGTAATTCAATGTAGAACCGCCACTGACCGCAACTGCACGCTTCACCTGTGGAATCTCCATGTAACCCTTGTTGGCCCCTCCATTGAGGGTAGTGAGAGCAGAGGAGGGTGGAGAGCAGCTTCAATTAAGCCAAAAAACAACGAAACCAGAAACATAGTAACAGAATACATCAGTATATTAATGTGATGTTGAACGTGACTGACTAAATGGGAATTACATATAATTACTTATGATTAAAAGAGTACTGGAAAACGCTGATAAATATGTATCATTGGGTTTTTTTCTTTTTCTATCCAACAGAGAGAAAACAAAGACATTAAACCAGGAGGAGTCAGCCCACATCAACACATACAACAGGATAAGACCAAAAGAAAACAAATAGAGCATCTATTTCACAGACTTCATCTTGACAAGAACAAAAATACATTTAAAAGAGAAGAAGTTCTTCAGTTAACTGCACATTCATTACAGACCCATGAGTCCTGTGCTGAGGAGGAACTGGTTCTGAGTTTCATACAAAAACTTCTGACGATGAACTACAGAGTAAGATACACTAATGTTAAAGATACCAATGAACAGGTTCACACACAACAAATAGACAATGAATCAACTGAAGGCAACAGTGATATTTTCAAAAAAATATCTTTCTCTAATGAGGAAGAAAGTCAATCTGAGCAAATCCACCCAATGGATGTTCAGATGGCCGTGTTTCATTGTGCTGATGGTTTCCTGAAGCAGATGATGGTGACCAAACTGTCCCAGTGTCAATATGCTCTGCCTTTGCTTGTTCCTGATCCATTCACACAACAGATTGAGTTTCCTCTCTGGACATTCAGACCAATCAACAAGAGCTGGAAGATGAGAAACAACAACAATGAAATCATTAGTCAAACCCATCTTGTCTACAAGGCAGAAACCCCAATGGTGGCTTTCTTCAGGTTTGGCTCTGTGTCTTCATCGAAGTCTCATCTGATGAACAGTCTGATCAATGAGAAACACAACACGTTCTTTCACAGGAACTGCCCAGGCAGCAGCAGAACCAGAGTCCTGATGGATGGAGTGGTGGAGATCGCCTGGTTCTGTCCCTCTGGGAAAAACACAGATAAATTCGCTGACTGTGTTGCGTTCTGTAATCTACATGGTGATGCAGGAGACCATGAGAAACAGCTGGAGATCCTCACTGAAATGGCCTCAGTCAATGTTGTTCTTCTACCTCAACTTCCCAGGAATGACGAAAGCTCAACAATAATCCAAAACCTGTGCACAAACAGAAAGCCACTCATTTGTCTTTTCACTGAAAATGAATCTACTGTAACTGTGATGGACAAAGGGAAATTCAAAATTGGTTTGAAGCACAGACATCTGTCAGATGTATCTGAGGAACTCAGACAAACTATAAATGATTGTCTCTCAGAATCATCTTCCACTTTTAAACTTGAAGATGTGTCTAAACACTCAGACATCAGAGTAGATGAGGAAGATGATGAAGACTGCAGGAGAGGAAGAGAAGCAGCACAACAGATGATGAGTTTACTGGAGGATAAAGATCTGGCAGAAATCAAAAAATCATTTCTGCCCTGTCAGGGAAAACTGTGGCATCAGTGGTGTCAGAAAAACAAAGAACTACATCAACCTCAAGCACATGAGACAGAAATGACCATCAGTATAAAACAAGCCAACCTGAAGCGATTACGTGAGCAACAGCATGCATTTAACATAAGTACTTTTATACAGTGCTTTGTTAAAGAAATGCACTTGCATGCTGAGAGTAAGATCTATTTCCTTAAATGGCTTGAAATTGTCCTGGATGAATATATCTCACCAGATATTTCTGCCCTTCATCACAAGTATGATGAAAAGTGGTCAGCAGTTTTAAAACTTAAATACAACAATGAAAAACCTGAACAATTCAAGGCTGAACAGACAGAACTTGAGAGAATATCTGAGGATCTTCAAGCTGCAGCCTTTGGTCTGGAGCACATCATGAGGGAGATCGGACAGATATATGAATCATGTTCATCTGTGAAGAAGAAGAAGAAAGACCTGCAGTTTCACTTCTCATCTCTCCCAAGTCTTGCAGCAGAGATGATGATCTCTGGATTCCCACTGGAGCTGATGGATGGAGATGCTGCTCATGTTCCTCTGGTCTGGATCTCTGCTGTTATAGATGCACTCATTCAGAAACTGGGAGACCAGAGAGTCTTTGTGCTGTCAGTTTTAGGGATTCAGAGCTCTGGGAAATCCACAATGCTGAATGCCATGTTTGGACTCCAGTTTGCCGTCAGTGCTGGCAGGTGCACCAGAGGAGCTTTCATGCAGCTGGTCAAAGTCTCAGACGAGATAAAACCAGAGCTGAACTTTGACTATATTCTGGTTGTTGATACTGAAGGTCTTTGTCCTCTAGAACTGTCTGGAAGATCAACAAGACATCAAGACAATGAATTGGCCACATTTGTTGTTGGTTTTAGTAATCTGATCTTGATCAATATATTTGGAGAAAACCCAGCTGACATGCAGTCAGTTCTTCAGATTGCTGTTCAGGCCTTTATGAGGATGAAGAAGGTTGGACTGAATCCCAGCTGTGTGTTTGTGAATCAGAACGTTTCAGATGTCACAGGCGGACTTAAAAACATGGAGGGAAGAAGACGACTGCAGGAGAAACTGGATGAGATGACAAAAGTCGCTGCTAAAGAGGAAGACTATGACGCAGAATGTTTCAGTGATGTCATTAGATTTGATGTTCAGAAAGATGTGAAGTATTTTGCTCAGCTCTGGGAGGGAAGCCCACCCATGGCACCACCAAACCCAAACTACTGCGAGAACATTCAAGAACTAAAAGAATCTATTCAAACGTATGCATCAAAGTCACATGGAATGATGCTGACACACTTAAAATATCGTATTAAAGATCTCTGGGAGGCTTTACTGAATAAACAATTCATAATCAACTTCAGAAAATCTCTGGAGATTTCAGCCTACAGAAAACTGGAGACCGAATACAGCAAATGGACCTGGAGTCTTCGCAGTGCCATGATGGAAACTGAGAACACAGTTAACAACCAAATAGAAAATGAAGCAATCCATAAGGTTGAGGAAACTGATCTTCAAGAAGAACTGAAGAAGACAAGTGAAGAAGTGGAAAAATCAATGTCTGAATTCTTTGAAAAGGACACTGATGCTGATATACTGATTCAGTGGAAAACATCATTTGAAATCAAAATCAAGGAGCTTCAGGAAAACATTGTGAAAGAAACAAAGAGGGAATTAAATGAGGTTCTTCAGCAGCGAGACCTGAAGAAAAAGATTGATGCTCAGAGGACACATCAAGAAAACACTCTCTATGAAAAGAGCAAAGAACTTGCCTTAAAACTGAAAGATAAAGCAAATGGTGAAGAAACAGTGAAGAAAGAGTTTGATTTGTTTTGGAAACAGAGTGTGAAGAAGATCATCTCAGACACTCCTGAAATCATAGACACTGACATAATGAGAGATGTGAAAGAGATCCTCAGTGACACCTATGGAAGTTTTTCTGTAGGCCAACATAAGGAGAAAAGTGAGTACAGAGATATTTTTTCTGTACCAAGTTATTCAGAGTATGTACAGTTAAAGAAATCCAGGAAATGTACAGGATCAGTCACAAACACCCACAGATCAACTAAGATATTCGGATGCAATCTATCAAGAGAGGATGAAGCCCAAATAAGAGCATTAGTCACAGACGTTGCTCGGCATACAGACTCAATGATCATGTCATCTAACATTTCAAAGATGGGCTACAACATCAGATGTATTCAACACCTCACAGATTACATTAAGAAAAGAGTAACAGAACATCAGGAAGGACCAGTGAAATATGATTTCAAGAATGATTTCTTCAGGGATTTGGTTATTTCCATCTGTAAGAGAGCAAACAAGATGATCACTGACCAACACAAAATGTTCAGGGATGCCAATAGTCCTGTGAAATATGATGAGAAGAAGAGAGAAGAGTACTATAGTATTTTCCAGAAATATTGTCATGAAGCAATATCAGCTGCCATTTTTGGTGAGATCATCTGTCAGAAACTTAAAGAGCCCATTGAGCAGAGTGTCTTCAAGAAGACTGCCAGAGATTTGGCTGGTGAAATGAGATCAAACTGTGAGTCACTGAATGGAAACAGATCAAAACTGGAGAAACACATCCTGAAGACACTGGCAGAAGAGATGGATTTTGTCAAATACATGAACTACATTCATAATCCCAGAGATCACTTCAAGAGTTTCATCAGAGATGAAGTCAGTCGGTACATCACTGATAAGTTCAGTGTCAGTGTTTTACCCAAGATGAAGGAGAACATTAAACTCCTGCAGCAGAAGATCATGAAAGCAGCTCAAGAATCTACTGAACATGTTCAAGTTAACAGAGGAGATGTTGGTTTGTGGTTGAAGAGTTTCACACAGCAGCTCTCAGATGTGCTGATCTTCTCTGAAAAAGACCTCAGTGGAGTGAAACATGACGATGTTGATGATTTCAACCTCCTAGAAGATGTGATAAGAGACAAACTTTCTGCTATAATGTCTGACATCATCAGTAGATTTAACACAAAAACTTTTCTAGTAAAGCTGGACTATAAGTTCAGGCCAGCTAAGCTTCTGATTGATCACTTCGGTCAGTGCTGTTGGGTTCAGTGTCCGTTCTGTAAAGCCACCTGCACCACCACCATAGAAAACCATGATGGAGATCACAATGTTAATTTCCATCGTGTTATTGGACTAAACGGGATGCATTACAAGAATACGACAAACCTGTCTACTAGCATCTGCACATCAGCGGTGGCAAGCAGTCGATCTTTTTATCCCAATGCCTCAGATGATAATGTCCTCTGGCGAGAATACAGAAGAGCAGGAGGAGTTTATGCAGACTGGAGCATCCCCTCTGATCTCTCTGAACTGCCCTACTGGAAGTGGTTTGTGTGCATGTTCCAGAAACATCTGGAGAAATACTACAATAAAACATTTAAGGGGAAGGGGAAGATACCAGATGAATGGAGAAACTACTCAAAACAAGAAGCTATTGAGAGTTTGGATCAATATATATAATGGAATAGATCAAAAATGAGAGTCGTACATCTATCTCAATACACTAGATTCAATAGACTAAAAGACATAAAATAAAGTACATAATTGTACCTTTAGGGGTACAATGGCTTGTCACTGGGGCTGTACCCTCAAGGGTACAATATTGTACCCTTGGCATAGGGTACATATTTGTACCCTTGTGATTTGTACCTTAAGAGACCAATCTTGTACCTGTGGTGACAATTTTGTACCTTTATTTAATAGTACAAAAATGGACCCTTCAAAAAAGGTACAAAATGTGTTTTGACAGCCCAGTGATGCTATAATCATCAATATACATTTAAGTCAGAGATTAGGCTCTAAATGAGTTCAGTGATTCAGGTCAAATTATGATTATGTCAAAACATAACCAACATCACCTGATCAACTTTTCTCTTTGTTCATCTGGTTGTTATAACTCAGACACAACAGCCAAACAAAATCTAAAGTTAATGATTTAAGGGTCAAGAGCCCAACTAAAGCAAACACTGATCACCATAACGGTGTCTTACAAATGGATTTTCTCCTTCAGTGATTCTGCTTGTTAACATCAGGTGTCTTCAATAATGGTCAGTCATCACTCAATGAATCACTTAATTAGCTCATTAACTTAAACACTCTTGATTGTTAATTTAACACTCATATTTTAACACTTTAACACTCTTGAGTCTGGATACAAATAAACTCCCAGGAGAGTTCATTTAACACTGGAGTTTTTGCTGTGTTATAATGATTTAATATCAGTAAATTGACTTACAAAACTTTTATTTCCTTTATTTCAAGGCTACTCAAATATAG
Organism: Abramis brama; assembly: GCF_963993115.1. Taxonomy (NCBI): domain Eukaryota; kingdom Metazoa; phylum Chordata; class Actinopteri; order Cypriniformes; family Leuciscidae; genus Abramis; species Abramis brama. The sequence goes on along the minus strand of NC_139963.1, from coordinate 46,158,992 downwards.
TGATAAGTTAAAATCTACCTTAAATGATTAAGGTATCATTAAAACCTTTAAAAAAAAATTGTAAAAATTTTTTTTACAAAAAAAAAATTACTTAGCAGAGGCTGTCATTGTACCGTAACCTTTAAAAGAATCGGTATATGTACCTTTTAATGCTTGGGGACATATATGTACCTTTTTGACCCTCAAAAAGGTACATATATGTACCTTGGGGAACAGAAATGGACTCCTACTGTACCCCTATTTCTGACAGTGCAGTTGTTGTAGGCAGGACTCATGTTTTGTTTTATCCTGCTTTATTTCTGGTCATATTCTGTCAGAAAAAGTTACTTGATATTAACTTCTTGTTTATTGATCTGTTGTATAAAAGCAATATGACATTGTCAGTGTTGCTGTAGTGCAGGATATCAGTCATGTGATCCCCTGCGGCCCAATCACAGCCGTACTGATATTCAGATCAACAGCACTCTTACTCATGTTATATGGATTAAATACTGGAAACATGATGACTGTAAAAGATAAAAGCAGGTCGATCCAAACCTACAGCCAGAGGTGACGTTTACTGACTATCTGACGATAAGATCCTCAGAGGGAAAAAACTATAAAAGAACTGATAGACTGTGTCATTGAAGGTGTGTCACACCACAGTATGTCCCTGTCAGGAATGCATTGCTTACTTTTAGAGTCTTTGAGTAAATTATGTCATGTATTTATTATTTCTGAATTGGCTTTTAATCATTTACTTGTGTAATTGGCGTGATACATTTTTACCTGACAAATAAATGTTACATCTTGATTCATTGTGCATTTTTCAGAAATCATGTGGACAGGTAGGAAAATGTAACTTTCATTGTTTTACTGTATGTTGCTTTACTCCAAAAAAAAAAAAAAAAAAAAAAGTTTTTGCAGTGTTATTTTACATTTTATTACTATATTAAATGTATTTACCTGAAAACTACTGTCAAATCTACCTTAAAATAACTGTGTATTTCATTTGTATCTTTGCTCTACTGTATTTATTTATGCTATTGCTTGTAATTTGAATATTTCTTATTTTATCACAGACTGTTTACTTGTCTTTAATAATGTTTTAAATTTACACTAGCTACACAGCAAAATCCCCAGTGTTAAATTAACACTCCTCAGTGTACATATGTGTCCACACTACAGGGTGTTAAAATTAACACTCAAGCAGTGTTGAAGTTAATGAGATAATTAAGTTAACACTGAAGCAGTGTTGAAGTTAATGAGATAATTAAGTTAACACTGAAGCAGTGTTGAATTTAATGAGATAACTAAGTGATTAATTAAGTGATGATTGGCCATTAGTGGTGACACCTGATGTTAATAAGCAGAATCATTGATGGAAAGAGAAAAAACAATAACAGAAAAAAGAGAAACTACTGACTTCGAGTCATTACACATTGTTGCACCAGTTTGACTTTATTTCTGTCATACATCGACAAAAGTTCTTAAGATTCAACAGAAGTTTAGACGGTACTGTTTTATAGAATTTCTTTTCAAGTTACCATTATGGTGATCAGTGTTTGCTTTAGTTGGGCTCTTGACCCTTTTCATTTTGTTAATATTAGTTTTTCTCTGACTGTTCCAACATTGTGTTTATAAAGCACATTTGTTACTGCAAGAGAAAACATGACCTGCTCACAATATGTTTTGATGATAATGATATTGTCATCATGTAGTGACCTGATTCCCTGATGCCATTCAGAGTCTAAATGTTTGACTATGCTGCTTGTTGTCTTGTTTTAGTATTGGTGATTGTAGCTCTGAGATTCTACAGTTTGAGATCCAACAGCAATATGACAAATTTTGAAAATACCTTGTGCAAAGAAGACATTGTGTTTAAACATACAGACATCAAGAATCAGCATATGAATCTTAACAATGGTGACAATAAACAAACAAGTGACAAACAGATCAACTCTGAATATCACACAACAAGCTACTAAAGTCAGAACAAAACAATATCAAAATAAAAGCAAACAGAAAAAACAATGAAAATTACAGGACAATTCAGCTGCATAATTTATTCATGCTGCAATGCATGATGTCAGCCATTGATGCGTTCTGATTGGTGGCTCCCATCATGCATTGCAACATGAAGCATTTGTTTCATTGTCACCATTGTTGAGATTCATATGTAGATTCTTGATGTCTGTGTGTGATTTTAAAATCTTCAGATTTCTAAAACATTGCTGGAGGTAGCTACTGTAGTGAAAAATTTATAAAACATTTGGATAATCAGTTTATAATGATGGGTGAAATCAGTGAATAAGTTTATTATCGAAACATAACCAGGGCTGCATTTCCCTAAAGCATCTCAAGCCTAACTTGATCGCAGACCAACTGCAACAAATGGTCTATACGATCAAATTAAGCTTGCGATGCTTTCAGGAAACACAGCCCAAATCATAGTTTCTCTTATCTCAACATATGCTTTATAAACACAGAGTTGGAACAGCCAGAGAAATACTAATGTTAAAAAGGAAAGGGTCAAGAGCCCAACTAAAGCAAACACTGATCACCACAATGGTGACATGAAACGAAACATTCCATAAAACATTACCATCTAAACGTCTGTTAAATCTAAATAAGACCGTGTGTAGATGTATGACAGAAATAAAGTCAAACTGGTAAAATAATAAGTGCAATAATGGTTCAAAGTCAGTAGTTCTTGTGTTTCTCTTTTCTGTTCTTGTTTCTCTTTCCTTCAGTGAGTCTGCTTGTTATCATCAGGTGTCTCCACTAATGGCCAATCATCACTTAATTAATCACTTAGTTATCTCATTAACTTCAACACTGCTTCAGTGTTAATTTTAACACTCTGTAGTGTGGACACATATGTACACTGAGGAGTGTTAATTTAACACTGGGGATTTTGCTGTGTAGGCTAGTAACTGTTGTATTGAAATTGGAATAGAGTGAAATTGTGAATTTACACTGGTATCTGAAATTTTGGCGTCATAACTGCAAAAACAGTTTTATGGCCGGTAAAACAATATTTATGGGCAGTAAATTATCAGCCATTTGGCAGGTGTGGCAAAAAGTTTGTTTTAGGCCCTGACTGTAACCAATACATTTAATGCTTCATCATTTTGCATAAACAGTGAATCATATTAAAACAAAACTTGCAGAAATAACACATCTGTCCTCATCTTATTGAAAATAATGCATGCAGTTCAACAGCTGGAAGACAAAATGTTTTAAACCCTGTCTAACACATTAAACGTTTTGTCAGTGAATGGACAGAATGAACACTAAATAAAAAAGGAACCAGATTCACCCCAGTCAGTGTGAAAATAGTGTTCTAGGTACAGTGGGCCATGAGTTCAGTCTGGATGTTAATGGATCTTACAGAGGGTGTGAGTTATTTTAAGCCAAATACTCTTTGACTGCAGTGCTCAATGTGTGTGTGTTAATCTACTGAATATTAATGTATTAACTGTACATAGATTGGATTTAGTTTAAAGTATGTGTGTGTGTTTAGAACAACCATCATCCAACCTGTCAATCAAACATCACAGCCAATAAGGACAAAGATCACTTTGTAAAGAAACACTACGTGGCTATTGACTAAACACGTAACACGTATGTGCATGACATCACCGCTTTCACAAATGTGCGTATTTTTAGTTTACACGAAATGGTATCGTTTTCAAAAACTTGCACTTTGAAACCCATTTTCAAAAGTTTGTGTGACCGAATGATTGCATAAAAAGTTTTCCGTTTTGAGTCTGACCAGGGGTGTGAACCCACAACATCAGTCGCCAGTGTTTTAATGATTGAAAGAATGATTCAGGAACATCATACACTGTAAAAAATTTCTAACCTCTCCAAGTCAAAATTTTCTAGTGACTGGTCACATCTAAATTTTTAAATTGGCCCAAGTGCAATTCTTGTTGCAATAGTCTGTTAACATTGGCTCAATGAGAAATAATACGTCAGACTAATTGAAAAATTTGACTTGGGGATGTAATTTCTTTTTCACAGTGTACTAACCTTTAAATAACATTCTATTAACATTCAGGAAACATTCTAGAATGTTGAAATTGTTAATCAAAATTAAAGGAGAACTTGGTAACTTTTTTAACTTAATAAAACTGTCTAGAAATCATTTGGATGGTTAAACAACCTGTTCTGGTGATATTGGTGACTTTCCCCGCTCCCCCCAGCGTTCCCAGGCAGAAAACCAACCTTGCAACTTGGGGACTACCGTCCCGGCAAGATAGAAATTGGAAGTCTCGTGAGAAGCGAGAACGAGAACAAGAACGAGCGCGAAACACCAATTGCTTTACGGCAATTCGACATAAACACACACGCATGTATGATGTATTACCAGATTACCCACCTCGTAGACATAGCTCCACACGATACAGTTGGCTTGCTCCGATCAAAACAAACGCACATGAGCAGTGGTAGAGAGGGGGAGGAGGCAGCCGCAAGTGAGTTTTTTTCCGACCGTGTTGTGAAATATACGCCCCCCCCACAGCTGTAGGGGGAGCTCGTGGGGAAAACATGCCACAACAAAAGGGAAAATCAGCGAAGAAGTGACTAGAGTTCGCTAGAGTTACCGAGTTCTCCTTTAAGTTGAAAGAACTTTTGAGGAATATCATACCTTTTAAAACACGTTCATCTAACATCAAGACAACGCCTCTTTGACAACGGCTTTGTGAAAGTCACATGACTTTGGGGAAACTGTAGAGTGATATAAGACAAGAACAGGGATGTGCAAAGGGGGTAGAGCCACTGAGTCACAAATCTTGCCCTCTTCAGCTGAGGTGAAGAGAATGTAATCTTATTTGCATGGTTTATTATACACTTTAATCCACAGCTAGCAATTTTTATGTTCCCTGTTCTTGTCTTATATCACTTTACAGTTTCCCCAAAGTCATGTGACTTTCACAAAGCCACAGGAGTTCACAGCAAACTCACCAGTGTTAACGCTTTCCCAGCTAACAGATTTTTGTTATAAGAACGTTCTCCAAATATTCAGTGTTGGTTCTGGGAACGTAAAAAGTGTCCAGTTTTCTTGACGTTAGATGAATGTGTTTTAAAAGGTATGATATTCCTCAAATGTTCTTTCAACTTAATTTTGATTAACAATTCAACATTCTAGGAACATAAAAATGTCCAGTTCCCTGAATGTTAATAGAATGTTATTTAAAGGTTAGTATGATGTTCCTGAATCATTCTTTCAATCATGAAAACACCTGCTGCTGTGAACAAGCACTGAAAGAAAGAGAAATATGAACACAAACTGCAACTTTCTTCAGACACATAAAAGAAGACATTAAATCTGTGAAGATTTCGGCAGAGGATTAAACCACTCCACAAACAGCATTACCAGCTTCACTTATTACTAACCAGACTGACTTTATTTCTGTCAGACGTCTACAAAAGTTCTAAGGAATGATCTGTGTTTATAATATCGACTCACTGTGCGTATGATCTGAAAGCATTGTTTGATTTTAAGCAGAGATAATGGTTTTGAGGCAATTGTTTGATTTTGCCAAAAGAGTCAGAGGTTCTCTGAATGTGGTTTGACAGTTTGGTTTTGTGTTTAAGGTTTTGAGGAAGTGAGTGATGGTTTCAAGAAATGGGTTTTAGCAATTTAGAAAAACTGTAAAAGTAATAATAACAACAACAACATAAAAATTGCTTTGTAGCTGTGTATTAAAGTGTATGCATAATGAACCATGCAAATAAAATTACATTCTCTTCACCTCAGCTGAAGAGGGCAAAATGTGTGACTCAGTGGCTTAACCCCCTTTGCACATTCCTGTTCTTGTCTTATATCACTCTACAGTTTCCCCTAAGTCATGTGACTTTCACAAAGCCACAGGAGTTCACAGCAAAGTCACCAGTGTTAACGCTTTTCCAGCTAACAGATTTTTGTTATAAGAATATTCTCTAAATATTCAGTGTTGGTTCTGGGAATGTAAAAAATGTCCAGTTTTCTTGACGTTAGATGAATGTGTTTTAAAAGGTATGATATTCCTCAAATGTTCTTTCAACTTAATTTTGATTAACAATTCAACATTCTAGGAACATAAAAATGTCCAGTTTCCTGAATGTTAATAGAATGTTATTTAAAGGTTAGTATGATGTTCCTGAATCATTGTTTCAATCATGAAAACACCTGCTGTGAACAAGCACTGAAAGAAAGAGAAGAACACAAACTGCAACTTTCTTCAGCCACAGCCTTAGATGAAATCTGACTTTATTTCTGTCAGACCTCTACAAAAGGTTTTATTGACAATTAATGGAGGTTTAGATGAATGATTGTTTCATTTGAAGTTACACAGCAAAAACTCCAGTGTTAAATTAACACTCCTGGAAGTGTATATAAGTCCACACTCAAGAGTAGGGCTGGGCGATATATCGCACGATATTGTTAGGTGCATCTCGTCAGTAAAGCCGGTTCCTTAGTAGTAAATCGCCATCACCTGCTTTCAGATGGAGCACTGTTAAATTAACACTCCTGGGGCTGGGAGTGTATATGAGTCCACACTCAAGAGTGTAAAGTGTTAAAATATGTGTGTTAAATTAACACTCAAGAGTGTTAAAGTTAATGAGATAATTAAGTGATTAATTAAGTGATTATTGAGCATTATTGAAGACACCTGATGTTAACAAGCAGAATCACTGAAGGAGAAAATCACAAATTGTAAGCCACCGTTATGGCGATGGGTGTTTGCTTTAGTTGGGCTCTTGACCCTTATATGTGTACTTTAATTTTTTTCTGTTTGTCTGCTGTTATTGATTTATAACAGTTAAATGAACAAAGTAAAATGTGATCTGACAGTGTTGGTTATGTTTTGACATAATCATGCTGTGAACTGAAAAACTAAACTTATTGAGATCGTTTGGTTTAACTTGTTAATTACAGCAGCTTTGTGATTCTTCAGCCTACGATTATCAGTACTTTACTTATAATTCAAAATATTTAATAAACATTGTTCTGATCAAAAGACTTTCAAATAAATTCATTTAAAACACAGACATCAATAATCAGCCTGTGAATCTCAACAATGGTGACAATAATAAAGCATGTTGCAGTGGCTGCCACCAATCACAACTCATTAATGGCTCCCATCATGCATTGAGGTATGATAAATTATGATCTGAATTGTCTATGTAATTTACTTTTCCTAATTGAATATTCTGCTCGTCACCATTGTTGAGATGCATAGACTGAATCTTGATGTCTGTGTGTGCCTAAAAGAAAGTTTTTTTTTTTTTAAACAACTTTTAAGAAATCCTTTATATTATATCAAAAATTCTGGGTATTTATGCAGATTCACAGTTATGCTGTAACCAACAACATAAATCGAAGTCAGAAAGAAGGATCTTAATGAGTTCAGTGATCAAGTTCAAATGATGAATGTCATAATATAACCAACACCATCCGATCACTTTTTTCTTTGCTCAACTGGTGGTTATAACTCAGATACAGCAGCCAAACAAAATCTAAAGTTAATAATATAAGGATCAAGAGCCCAACTAAAGCAAACAATGATCGCCATAACGGTGGCTTACAATTTGTGACATTCTCCTTCAGTGATTCTGCTTGTTAACATCAGGTGTCTTCAATAATGCTCAATTTTCAATAATGCTCATTAACTTAAACACTCTTGAGTGTTCATATACACTCCCAGGAGTGTTAATTTAACACTGGAGTTTTTGCTGTGTACAAAGAGCCGTAGTTAACTGACAAGCTGAGCCATATCGCATTAATTATCGCTGGCGATACGTCCGCGATATTAATGCGATATGGCTCAGCTTGTCAGTTAACTACGGCTCTTTGTAGTAAATGCCGCTCCATCTGAAAGCAGGTGATGGTGATTTACTACTAATCAAGGAACCGGCTTTACTGATGAGATGCGCATAACAATATCGTGCGATATATCACCCAGCCCTAAGATCACATTGTCTCTTTGTTCATCTGACTGTTATAAATCAATAACAGCCGACAAGCAAAATTTAAAGTAAACATATAAGGGTCAAGAGCCCAACTAAAGCAAACACTGATCACCATAATGGTAACTTACAATTTGTGATTTTCTCCTTCAGTGATTCTGCTTGTTAACATCAGATGTCTTCAATAATGCTCAATCATCACTAAATTAATCACTTAATTCTCTCATTAACTTTAACACTCTTGAGTGTTAATTTAACACTCATATTTTAACACTTTACACTCTTGAGTGTGGACTCATATACACTCCCAGGAGTGTTAATTTAACACTGGAGTTTTTGCTGTGTACCATCATAGTTATCAGTGTTTACTTTAGTTGGGCTCTTGACCCTTGACTTTTGTTTTATTACTTTTATTATATACTTTTATCGAAAAATACAATAAAAGTCCATGGGACCAACCTGTAAAAACATGAATTTATGCTGTGAAAACGGACATTTTAACATGGGGTCTATGGACATTTGCTTCCTTTTGGGACCTCCCTCTAGCGGATTTTCGATGTATTGCAGTTTTTCGCACTTCCGGGTAGGCTTCATTTTTCAGATTAGAATGTTGTCGCTTGGGGCAGAGCCTTACGTGCTTGCGCTCAGTGTCAGAACCATAGATATCATATAATAAAGGCTAGATGTCTCGTGCGGGCTGCTGGCCAATGGAGGTCGACGTCCGCACGTGGCGGCCATCTTGCTACAGACAGCTCGCTCACTCGTTTACTGGTACATGTACTTTTAAAGGAGACATATCATGCTTTTAAATCGTTCCTTTTTAAATATAAATCATACATTTGTAGTCTATATAAAGCGGAACTGCAATGCTTGGGTCTGAATTCCTCATTATTATAGCTCCACAGGCTCCTTTTCTACCCCTTTTCTGATGTGCGTCTGAGAGCAACTCGTTTTGGTGCAGTCTCTTTAAATACAATTGAGACACTTCATACCCCGCCCTCTCTCCAGGTTGCAGAGGTGACACTCGGTTCAACTCCACCCCGTTCAGCCATTTTTGTATTTTAATAGCAGAGATACGATTATCTAGCGGCACAGAAACGTTTTATTCACACGTTATTAACAAAATGTCAACAATGGAAGACTTGTCCAGCCAGCCTTACATGTTCGAGCCAGAGTCGGAGCCGGAGCGAGATGAAAATGAAGACGACGAACCTGCAGAACAACGTCTTCATATGGATGTATCGCAATGGTGTGTTACTGTATTTACACATGAAACTCGATGGAAACCACTGTGTCGATTTATTTTGATAAATATGTGCGAGGGAGAGAGAGCAAGACAGCGTCTAGTTTGGAGACGGTGAAGTCTTGTTTACACTTTCGCCAGGCTCGGAAGAGAGAGAGAGTGCGCGTGCGCGACCGGGGTCTCTCTCTCTCTCTGCTCGTTCTTTCAGTTAAACATGCGCCCTGTCCTATTTTTTATGGTCACAAGCGCAGCAGTTCATCTACATTAGACGGTGTAATGAAGCGTGTGGGTTACTACATTCAACAACCGAACATTTTAACTTACCCTCTCGCAACTTCTGCATCCTTTAGCTTGGATTACAAAATTGCAGCGAGAAATAAAAATGGCGGATTGCTCGAAGTGGTGGGCCGGAAGTCAATGTCCTTATTTGGCAGTTCCGCTGCAAATACTGTGACGTAATAGTTCAAAAAACGTCATAGAGAACAGAAAAATCGGAACAGGTTGAAAAATATGACTAAAACAGAATATAAAGATATCAACGAAGCACCTGAAGAGAATAATTTCAACTTTTCTGTACTTCTAAATCTTCCAAATATACAACAAAATGTATTTAAGGGCTAAAAAAGTGGATTTAGCATGATATGTCCCCTTTAAATAACCATAACTTGCTCAATTTTCTACACTGTAAAAAATTATTTTTTGGTGAAGTAAATACTACTGAAAAAAAAACCCAATGTAATTTACATGAAAAAGTTCAGGCAAGAATTAAAAAAACTAAGTAAATTCCATATCAGTACTTAATTCAAGCGAGTAGAAATGAAAGCGTAAATATCAACTCAATAAAATTAAGTAAAAATTACTCAACTTTTCTGATACTGGGGTTCCCATCATGCACTGGACCTTGAATAATTAATGAGGTTCATTTTTCACTGGTTTCCAGCTGTATTTACACTGTTTTATCATTGCTTTTGTTGTCAGGATTAGTAACTTGTCATTTTGTGACATTTCGAGTAAATTTTCTGCTCAAAATGACACATTCAAACACAAAAATGATCCATCAAATGTTACCGTCATTGTGTATTGTCTACCAAGTATTGAGGTCTTTGCATTCACATGATGCTTAACATCTGACATGATGTAGTATAAATTACTTAGATAATCTAAGTAAAGCACATACTATAAATGACTGGTATAATTCAATATTATTGTATGAGTCAAATGTAATGCAAAGGAAATTTCAACTAAATTTATATTAATCAACCTTTAACTAGCCAAGATAAAATTACTTATTTTCTTTGTTACTTTCGCTTAACTAGGTTAAGTAAAGTTTACTTAATTCCATATTCCAAGTAAATTTAACGTAAAGATTTCTAATTAAAGCTACTGATAAATATGTTTAGGTTTTTACTTGGCAAATCTTTGTAAATTTACTAGCATTTTCTGAGTGGAAAAAGTTGCCTAGCTTTTTTCAAGTAAATCCTACTCCAAAATTTTTCAGGGTACCGATTTTCAAATGGTTTGGTTTGTTATAAACATCAGAGATGTAGTTATGACACTGCATACATATGAATAATTATAACATACATGTTCAAGCTTTCGGAATTATAGCCATTGACTTCCATAGTAGTAAAATATACTATGGAAGTTAATGGGACCCAGAAACTGTCTGGTTACTGACGTTCTTCTAAATATATTCCTTTGTGTTTAGCAGAAGAAAGAAATTCATACAGGTTTGAAACAACATGAGGGTGGGTATATGATGACAGAATTTTCATTTTAAAGTGAACTATTCCTTTAACTCTTATTATATCTATTGTCTTTTTTGGCTGTTGTGACGGTGTTTGTCAAACACATTGGCAGCAGCAAAGAAAGCTAAAGTGAAACGAGATCAGGTGATGATGGTTCCCTGTTAATGGTTTTATAATCATCATGAAACAGCCTGATTCACTGAGGTTTTTTTTTTTATAATCTAACAATTAAGTTCCACTAATATATTTACATCACAAACCCTGTGTTACTGCAGCATGAGTTCCAGCAATATAACATCAGTTTAAATCTTTAAACAAACATGAAAAATAATAATAATAATAATTGAATATCACACATATCAACAATCAGCGTATATATCAACATGAAGTTTCTTTAATGTCATGTGATTTACTGGAAGGCAGTAGCCTACAGATCACCTCTGATTGGCTGACATGTATATTCGCATAAATTAATTACAAGCATTTAAGACACAGACTTGCAGAGTTTACCATAGACTGTAGCAGAGTAACACATGCAGTTACAATGGCTTACTGCAATTACTGTTGTATACGCTGCAGAAAACCTTCGTCTGCTGTTTTGAATCCAGATTCACTTCAGGTTAGTTAAATTTGAATTTATCTCAGTTAGAGTGTTACAAATGTGATAAAGGAGTGAAATCACAAACATGATCCCTACCCCGAGGTGACAACAGAGATCTCTTTGTAAAATCTAAAAGATTTAAGATTTAATAAAATAAAAAAAATCACATCACAATTTTCACATTTAGTTGACAAATTGACTCTGTAAATAGGTCACTTGAATGCTAGGGTTTCATTTTTAATGTAATATTACTATAGGTGTATCAAGTAAACATTTGTGAAAGTGACAAACATTCAATATCAGTGTAATGGTCATGTGGGTTATTTAAATGATCAATAGGCTGTGGAACTGGTATATAAATGCTTCCAGTAATGTGTAATCTGATCAATACAGGCATCTGACAAGTATGAAGGATGAAACCTGCAAAATTACAAGTAAATGTGAATGATAAATAAACATGTAGACTCCCAGATTTCCAGTGACCCTGAGGATAAAATAAAAATCTTAATATTAAAATAAAAAATTTGAATATGTTTCTAATGTAGTGAACACATTAGTAAATTAATTTTATGACTGTATTTACCAAAGTGTTTAATACATTAGTAATAATTTATTAAATTCATTTATTCTTACATGTTGTGTGTGAAATTGTGTTCACATTAGATTTGTCATTGTTAAGTTGATGTCATACACATTGTTCTCAGAAACTCTGAAAGTTTTGTGCAATAGGTCTTAACAAATGACACATGGTACAAGAAAGTTATTTTACAGATACATGTAGTACATCCATTTTCACTGTTTAGGCTCCAGAAATCTAAACTTTACTTTCACTTTCTGGGTGATTGTTTCAGAAATAAATAAACATGAAAATCAAGATTGTCTGTCTGTTCAGAATCCATGTATCATTCGCTCAGTCGTTTATTTGGGGGGATTTAATATTGAAAGTAGAAAAATGAGAAAACAGTTCCTTTTTACTGTTGAAATGAAAAACAAGAATTTAGCTTGACTTTTCGTTTTTCGTTCTGAGGTAGAAAAATGAATAAACTGATGAGAAAAAGATGAAATGTAGTTGCAATAAATGAAATAAGCTGCAGCAGCGGGGGACTCTTATTCTGCTGTACGGAACTGAGGAAGAACAGTTTGATCTTCGGCTGACAAATCAGAAGAAAGGGGCGTTTCATGCCCGCCCACATGTAGAAATCGAATATTCAAGATGTTTATTCATTTTTCTACCTTCAGAACGAAAAATCAAGCTGAATTCTTGTCTTTTGTTTTTTTTGGAACTGTTTTCTAATTTTTCTACTTTCAATATTAAATAAAATAAACGACTGAACGAATGATACACGGATTGTTCAGAACCAAAATTCTCAAAAATCCAACTTGAAAGTGTTTCTCATTCTCCAATGATTGATGATTATTTTTTAGTTTTGTTAAGAGATAGGAGAGTCTACGGAAGCCCTGAAACGCAAGGTGAGAAAAAAAAAAGAAAACTTATGTAGTTATTTCGAGATATTAAGTCGTTATTTCGACATAATATCTCGTTATTTCAACATAAGTCGTTATTTCGACATAATATCTTGTTCCCTTTCGAGAGGTCTCACTCTCTCCTATTGCGTAAGTAGCTTACGCTATGGGAAAACTCCTTTTCTCGAGAATATTGAAGCCAAAATTTTAAAACGCAGTGCAGCTGCACAGCATACACAGATGAATAGTGAAAGCGGTTATTGCGGTCATGGAGGGGAGGTAGGCCTTTACAGTAAGAACCTAGTTGACATTTCAGGACTGCGCTGTCGTCGCGTCCAGGCACAGGTCCTTCATCAAATCTGGATACAGCCTGGATCCGGCGGACTGCGGTAAACCTTGGGATAAACAGAGAGACTAATATTAGCGTAGACGCTATTCTTCTTATGATGTAACGAGTACATCAGATTTTATGGGAAGTGTTCCCGGTTCCAACTGACCTAATCTATGCAGCCTAACATTGAATTACGAAAGTCTATAATGTGTAATGTGTAATGTGTATGCTAGGTCAAAGAGATGTGTTTTTAGTCTAGCTTTAAACTGACAGAATGTGTCTGCTTCCCAGACAATGTTAGGAAGAGTGTTCCAAAGTTTTGGTGCTAAATAGGAAAAGGATCTACCGCCAGCAGTTGATTTTGATATTATAGATATTATCAACAGGAATTTTGAGATTGCAATAGTCTTGAAGGTCTATAATGCGTTAAGAGCTCACTCAAGTACTGCGGAGCTAATCTTTGGACAAACACACAGACATCAAGAATCCACATATGAATCTCAACAATGGTGACATGCTTTTTATGCCGCAATGCATTCTGGGAGGCACCATAGTATAAAACGCTTGGCTCCCTGCATGCATTGCAGCATGAAGCATGTCACCATTGTTGAGATTCATATGCTGCATCTTGATGTCTGTTTGTTCCTATAAAAATAAATAAAAGAAAATAATGATTTTCCAAACAATTCAGCAATGTATATAAAAATGTCTGCTCAGTATCAAGAAAGGTGTAAGCTATTTTTTAATAACAAATGACAACTTATGATCAGGGAAAATATTAGTGAATCACTCTACTTTATAATAATGAAAACTAAACCACCTGAACACCTTTGTTTTTGGCATTCTTGTACTCTTGTACATTCTTGTACATTTGACCAAAATTGTACTTAAAATGCCAAGATTCAAACTGCCCAACTAAAGGAAACACCGATCACCACAACGGTGGCCAAACATTTTAAAACATCAACATCTAAACCTCTGTTCATATGACAGAAATAAAGTCAGTCTGGATAGTAATAAGTGAAGCTGGTAATGCTGTTTGTGGAGTTGTTTAATCCTCCTCTGCTGAGATCTTCACAGATTTAATGTCTTCTTTTCTCTTCAGTGGATTTCATCTTAGACTGTGGCTGAAGTCAGTTGTAGTTCTTGTGTTTCTCTTTCCTTCAGTGATTCTGCTTGTTAACTGCAGGTGTTCATCACTAATGTTCAATCATCACTCAATTAATCACTTAATTATCTCATTAACTTTAACTCTGCTTCAGTGTTATTTTAACACACTGTAGAGTGGGACCATATTTGCTCTGAGCAGTGTTGATTTAACACTGGGGATTTTGCTGTGTACTGGGGCCTTGTGGTACGCCATACTGAACTTGTGATCGATGAGACCCCCTGGTTCACACGGGAATTGCAGCAAATGAAAACTGAGGGACGTATCCTGGAACGCCGCTGTAAACAGTCTGGTCTAACTGTTTACAAGCTTGCACTCTAAATTTTACTCAAACCTCATAAATAAAAATACTATAAATTGTAAGCAGCTTTTCTCTACAGTAAACAATTTCTTGAAGCCAAAATAATCTTCATCCACTGAAACCACAGTGGAGCGATGTAACAGCTTCATTGAATTTTTTAGATCTAAAATCAACAACATCCGCTCTTCAATATCTGGCTCTTCCTCCCTGTCTCCACCGTCCTTGAACCTCTGCCCAGGAGATTGCCCTTCCTTTCGCACTTCACTGAGGTTCAGCAGAGCCACGTTGAGGAAACCATAAAAAAAATAAAGCCGTCCACCTGCACCTTGGATCCCATACTGTTTTACTTAAGTCATTCATTCCTAGTGTCAGCCCAATTATCACTGAGTTTATTCATCTCTCTCTCAAAACTGGTTTCGTCCCTCTTGCTCTTAAAGCTGCTGTCATCCGTCCAATACTCAAGAAACCAACCCTAGATTTGGAAGTCATGGGAAATTATAGGCCGATCTCCAATCTCTCCTTTCTGTCAAAGGTTCTAGAGAAGGAAGCGGCCTCTCAGCTTCACAACCATTTAAAACACAACAATCTATTTGAGATATTTCAATCAGGCTTTCGTTCGGCCCACAGTACCGAAACAGCTCTGCTCAGGGTGACAAATTACCTTCTTATGGCAGTTGACTCTACCTTTCTGGTAGGACTGAATGTGTTATACTGGGAGAATGTGAGTCCAGGCTGCTCCATGTGGTGTTCCGCAGGGGTCGGTTCTCGGTAGGGCTGGGCGATATATCGCACGATATTGTTATGCACATCTCATCAGTAAAGCCGGTTCCTTGATTAGTAGTAAATCGCCTTCACCTGCTTTCAGATGGAGCGGCATTTACTACACAGCAAAAACTCCAGTGTTAAATTAACACTTAATAGTGTTAAAGTTAATGAGATAATTAAGTGATTATTTTAGTGATGCTTGAGCATTATTGAAGACACCTGATGTTAACAAGCAGAATCACTGAAGGAGAAAATCACAAATTGTAAGCCACCGTTTTGGCGATCAGTGTTTGCTTTAGTTGGGCTCTTGATCCCTTATCCATTCACTTTAAATTTTGTTTGTCTGCTGTTATTGATTTATAACATCAAATGAACAAAGAAGAGTGTGATCTCATAGTGTTTGTTATGTTTTGACATAATCATGCTGTGATCTGAAAAATGAAACTTATTGAGATAGTTTGGTTTACCTTGTTAGCAGCAGCTTTGTGATTCTACAGCATATGATTATCAGTATATTTCTTACAACCCATAATATTTAATAAACATTGTTCTGATCAAAATACTTTCAAATTATTTTTTTTTTAGAAACACAGACATCAATAATCAGTCTGTGAATCTCAACAATGGTGACAATAATAAAGCATGTTGCAGTGGCTGCCACCAATCACAACTCATTAATGGCTCCCATCATGCATTGAGGTATGATAAATTATGATCTGAATTGTCTATGTAATTTACTTTTCATAATTGAATATTCTGCTCGTCACCATTGTTGAGATGCATAGACTGAATCTTGATGTCTGTGTGTGCCTAAAAGAAAGATTTTTTTTAAAACAACTTTAAGAAATCCTTTATATTATATCAAAAATTCTGGGAATTTATGCAGATTCACAGTTATGCTGTAACCAACAACATAAATCGAAGTCAGAAAGAAGGATCTTAATGAGTTCAGTGATCAAGTTCAAATGATGAATGTTATAATATAACCAACACCATCAGATAACTTTTTTCTTTGTTCAACTGGCAGTTATAATTCAGATACAACAGCCAAACAAAATCTAAAGTTAATTATATAAGGGGTCAAGAGCCCAACTAAAGCAAACATTGATCGCCATAACGGTGGCTTACAATTTGAGATTTTCTCCTTCAGTGATTCTGCTTGTTAACATCAGGTGTCTTCAATAATGTTCAATCATCACTAAATTAATCACTTAATTATCTCATTAACTTCAACACTCTTGAGTGTGGACTCATATACTCTCCCAGGAGTGTTAAATTAACACTGGAGTTTTTGCTGTGTACAAAGAGCCGTAGTTAACTGACAAGCTGAGCCATATCGCATTAATTATCGCTGGCGATACGTCCGCGATATTAATGCGATATGGCTCAGCTTGTCAGTTAACTACGGCTCTTTGTAGTAAATGCCGCTCCATCTGAAAGCAGGTGATGGTGATTTACTACTAATCAAGGAACCGGCTTTACTGATGAGATGTGCATAACAATATCGTGCGATATATCGCCCAGCCCTAATTCTCGGCCCAATCTTATTCATTCTTTACATGCTTCCCCTCGGTTCTATCATCAGCAGACATGGACTATCCTTCCATTGTTATGCTGATGACTTGCAACTTTATAGCAAAACTGTCCCAAGTCTCTCCATAGCCCTGTCACAACTCACCACATGTCTTGAGGAGATAAAGGCATGGATGAAAAGCAACTTCCTCCAGCTGAACTCTAATAAAACTGAGGTACTACTCTTTGGCACTCCTCATCAGATCCACTCCTCTCCCATATCTCAGTTTATCTTTGACGACCAGGTCATCACTCCCTCCTCCTCAGTCTTAAACCTGGGGGTTCGGTTTGACCCGCAGCTGACCTTCAATGACCACATAAAACACATTTGCAAAACCTCCTTCTATCATCTTCGAAATATCTCCAAACTCCGTCCCCTTCTATCTCTTCCAGATGCAGAGAAACTTGTTCATGCCTTTATTTCCACCAGGCTAGACTCCTGCAACATACTCTTCATTGGGATTTCTGGCAGAAATATTCAGAAGCTACAATACATCCAGAATAGTGCTGCCAGAGTCCTAATGAGAGTCTGAAAATATGATCACATAACTCCCATTCTACACTCACTGCACTGGTTCCCTGTTTCATTCTGGATTGACTACAAAATCCTTCGCACACATAAATGTATCACCGAACATGCACCACCATATCTACAAGAACTCATCACTTTGAAATCCTCCCCCTGCACCCTCAGATCATCAGGTCACCTGCTTCTTCAGGTCCCCACTACTAGGCTTCGTACCATGGGGGGCCGAGCTTTCTTTTCCATTGCATCGCGGCTTTGGAACCATCTCCCGAGTGAGCTGAGAGCAGAACAGAGCCTGGACACTTTCAAAGCCGAACTAAAGACTTTTTTATTCAGAAAGGCTTTTATGTGCTGATTGTTTTTATTATTTTGTAGTTACTGTTGTTCTCCTGTTCTCCTGTTCTCCTACTTCGGAATGAAAAGTGCATTACAAATAAAATCTATAAAATCTATTATTATTATTATTATTATTATTATTATTATTATTATTATTATTATTATTATAAGATGACCATTTCAGAGCTACGGTCGAGACTCTCGTTCCTGCAAAGGATCTGCACCTCTGCCGCGATCCTCCTCCAAGGGTTACTTCAGGCAGTAGTGCGGGTGGACTTGAGGATCACGATGAACACGCTTCCTTCGGGGAACCAACCCCCTAGGAACCCTCATCCCTCCCACGCTCCGCAGCCAGTAGAGCCGCCAATGGAATCCGCAGCCAATAGAGCCCCCTTTGGGTGTGGCAGCGGTGCCCGAGACGGACCCAGAGATGATGGCCATGCTTTCCCGGGCCCCATGTCCCGAGCCCTAAGCTGGATGATTGGTTTCTTGGGGTGGTGCGTGCTGGTTTCTTAGCAACCGGTGCCTTTCTTCCCGGAGGTGCATTAGGAGCTCACTGGGGCGTGGACAGCACCTTTCACGGCCAGAATCCGTCCCGGTGGCTCCTCCTCCCTCACCACCCTTCATGGCGGGGTGGCTAAGGGGTACACACGCATCCCTCCAGTGGAGTGGGCCATTGCAATGCAGCTGTGCCCTAACTCCACTTGGCGCGGAGAGCCGTTTCTTCCTTCTCGGGCCTTTAAGTACTCGCCAGAGTTAACCGGCAAGGCTGTGCTGCCTCCACCCCATCGCCTGCGGCCCCTCAGTCTGCTCATCGCCGAGGGCGTCCTCCTGTGTCTGCCCTCGCCGCAGCAGCAGCCTCCTTCCAAGCGGCGCCAAGGAGCCAGTCGCAGGCGGGCTGCCCCGACCGTCCAGGCCCCTGCCAAAAGAGGCGGCAAAGGCAAGGGTAAGCAGTTCTAAGATGGGCGACCCGGAGATGGATGGTACTGCTCTTCGGGAGATGGTGGCCACACAACTCCCTCCCCACAACTCCCTCCCCCGGTAGAGGGTTGGGTGGTAAATCCTTTGTTTCCTTTTGTTGTTAACTAGCAGGATTTAGTTAAATTGATGTTTCTAACTCATTTAAGTCTTTTTCCTAGTGGACTCAAATGAAATATTTAATGGCAATTGACCAATCGATTTCCTCAAATAAAATGAGTTATCAGGTTTTAATTCAGTGCATTATTAATAACAGTAACATACTGTAAATTTTACAGGTGTGCTGTATAATTTTACTGTATAATTGTAGTTTAATCTTACAGTTAAATCCGACCTCTAGTTCATAAACGCCAGAGGAGAACTGGCCCCCGACTGAGCCTGGGTTCTCCCAAGTTTTTTTTTTCTCCATTAGGTCACCTGATGGAGTTTTTCGGTTCCTTGCCACTGTTGCCTTAGGCTTGCTCAGTTGGGGATATTTGGGGATATTTAATTTCATTAATCAATCAACAATACTAATGATCAGCATTACCAAACGTAGACGTTTTCCACTAGAAACAAACATTGATGTATTGTTTTAATTTAATACTGTGAAGCTGCTTTGATACAATCTATGTTGTGAAAAGCACTATATAAATAAACTTGACTTGACTAGTTCATGATGTACAGTACTCTTGTAAATTTACAGGCAACCAAAATTGTAAACCAATGTTAGCCTGGATGCCAGCCGAACTAAGCCCCGCCTAGGGCTGCACGATTAATCGCAATAAAACCGCACACAATTTGGCAAAGTCTGTGATTATTTTGTGTGCAGCTTGTCAAGTGAGTGCAGCTGATTGGTAGTAAATACTGCCCCAATTGAATGCCAGAGGGCGCTCTCATGCAAACACGATAAATATGCCCTGCTACAGAAGTACAATAATGCGCTTCATTCCAGGAAATCCCTATCGCTGTAGCTAAATAAACAGAAGATTGAAACATGACTTATAAATACACGACTGCCTTATTCAGTGTAAGAAGGCACATCATCTCACAGAAGGATGCTCAACTGTTGCAAGTGAGTGAGTTTGGAGTAAATGCATGTTATTAAATGTTCAACATGACATCATGACTTTGCGTAAACATACACGCCACTTTCAAGTCAAGTGGCGTGTTATCTATACGCATTTTGAGCTATCCGCGTGTATGTTCACGCCGTTAAATGTCCGAGCGAAACGGAGCAAAATGTATATCTACATCTGGATGGTAGGGGAAGACTCATAAATGGTATTAACCCCAGTGACGGGTAGGTTTAGGGACGGAGTTGGGGTAGGTCATATTTATACAGTAATGTAATGTTAAGTCAACGGCGTTGATAAACACGCTGAAAAGCGATTATGCGTGTTGATAGCACACCAAAAATGGAAATACGAATTGGATGTCATACATACGCCATTTCATGAGATCAGTCTGAAATGTTGCATGTTATTAAAAAGAGGTTCATAAATGCTTCTCATGTTTTGGAAAGATGTTTGACGCATGTTGTTTTTTCAAATACACGTTATAAGTGACTCAAACTGCACATACAAAAATAATTGCATCCTTTGCGATTTTAAAATCGCGATAAGCCATCTCGATTTAAGTGCGATTACATGTAAATTGCAATTAATCGTGCAGCCCTAGCCCCGCCCACAACATCTGAGGTCGGGAAGTCGGTCTGGACTTGATCAGTTGTGGAGCAACTGTGCTCGAACCAGAGCTGTTCGGACCAATCAAATTGTCAGTGCGGGTTTTATACGATGATAGACAGATGATCAACAGTAACAATCATCCACGTCACCAAAGAGCGCTTGGGTTGAATTCGTTTACAACAAAGATGACTGCCGCTGGAGAATTGAGATGTGTAGATTCCGCCATCGTGTCTGTTATTGAAGATATCGACAGCGCATTCATTTTAAAAGAGGAACAGAGAACCGCGATCAAGGCATTTGTCGGTCGGAAACATGAATGAAAAACATATGTCACTTACTCCGTTGCTCTGATTGGTTGTAGGTCTATCAAATTGAGTGCAGAGGCATTTTCTTTCCTGGTTTGGTTGAAACACGCCCCATAATCACAGCCCAATGGAGCAGTATCAGACTCATATTCTGACTAGAATCTGAGTATGTCGATGTCGGACTACAGCAATGTTTAAAATTAGGGGAAAAATCATTTTAATGAAACATCATCAGAATGAAACACCTTCATTCGTAAAAAGATGGTATTAAACAAGTATTTAACATATCTTTATTGTCTAATATCTTTAAAATGTCTTTATGCTGTTGTTTCTACTTTAATTTAATTAGTTTAACTGTGAAGTTATTACAAGTGTTTTTAATAGCGATTAATCACAGAAAAAAATGTGTGATTAATCTAGTTAATTTTTTTAATCGATTGACCGCACTATTAAAAATATTCAAAAACAACTATAAACATATTAACATATTAATTCGAGCCGCTGGCTCAAACTGCGGTCTTAAAGGGTTAGTTCACCCAAAAATGAAAATTCTGTCAGTAATTACTCACCCTCATGTTGTTCCAACCCCGTAAGACCTTCGTTCATCTTCGGAACATAAATTAAGATATTTTTGATTAAATCTGAGAGCTGATCACTCCTCGATAGGCTTCTAAGTGATTGAAACTTGCTGGCCCAGAAAAGTTATTAAAGAGATCGTTAATATACAGTAGTCCAAGTGACTACAGTGGCTCAATCTTAAGTTTATCAAGCGACGAGAATACTTTTGTGCGCAAAAAACAAACAAAAATAACGACTTTATTCCACTATTCATTTCCTTCTCTCTGGGCCCAAAGCTGACTCACAAAGCCAATATACTGCTGGCTCTTCATCATAGCTTTGTAGAGTAAAAGCACTGGCAGTACATACATTTTCATTGTAATTAACTTGTAAAAAGACTGATTACTAATTTTTATTTGTTTTAATTTTTTAGCCACTTGTTCTTGTTAGGCTTTGTTGTTGAAAAAAGCTTTACCCATTAATCTAGAAGCCAGTCAACTTTTAGCATCAAAGAAGCTATTGACATTTTAAAAAAAAGACAAAACCTGTCATCAGAAGGCGATTTTAGGCAGAATATCAGTCTTGTAGGCATGTAGTTTGTAACTCACACCCTCATTATCATCTCTGCAGACAGAAGAATCTCTGGAGACAGTTGAACTTTTAAAGACAAAGGAATCTCTGAAGGCAGAAGAATCTCTGAATACTTCAGAATCTCTGAATACAGAGGAACCTCCAAAGACAGAAGAATCTCTGAATACGTCAGAATCTCTGAAGACGGAACCTCCAAAGAAGGAAGAATCTCTGAATATGTCAGAATCTCTGAAGACAGATGAACCTCCAAAGACAGAAGAATCTCTGAATACGTCAGAATCTCTGAAGACAGAAGAATCTCTGAATACGTCAGAATCTCTGAAGACAGAAGAATCTCTGAATACTTCAGAATCTCTGAAGACGGAACCTCCAAAGAAGGAAGAATCTCTGAATATGTCAGAATCTCTGAAGACGGAACCTCCAAAGAAGGAAGAATCTCTGAATATGTCAGAATCTCTGAAGACAGATGAACCTCCAAAGACAGAAGAATCTCTGAATACGTCAGAATCTCTGAAGACAGAAGAATCTCTGAATACTTCAGAATCTCTGAAGACGGAACCTCCAAAGAAGGAAGAATCTCTGAATATGTCAGAATCTCTGAAGACAGACGAACCTCCAAAGACGGAGGAATATTTGCAGAATTCCTTAATGCCAGGTAAAAACAATATTTTACATAATTTAAGTATACACCCTGATAGCCAGAGGTGGAAAGTCCAAGGGTTAGAAAGTAAAAGTCCTGCCATATGTTTATTCCACCCATGAACTCACACAGCAAAAACTCCAGTGTTAAATTAACTCTCCTGGGAGTTTATTTGGCTCCAGACTCAAGAGTGTTAAAGTTAATGAGATAATTTAGTGATTGATTGAGTGATGATTGATATTTATTTATGTTATAACTGCCAGATGAACGACAAGAAAAGTTGATCAGGTAGTGTTGGTTATGTTTTGACATAATCATCATTTGGCCTGAATCACAAAACTAATTTAGAGAATTAGGTTTAACTTGTTGATTACAGCAGTTGAAGTTACCATTATGGTGATCACTGTGTGCCTTAGTTGGGCTCTTGACCCCTGACTATATAACTTTAAAAAAAAAATTCTGGCTGCTTTAACTGTCTTTATAAAGCACATTTGTTATAGCAAGAAAAAACAAGAGAAAATATGATCAGGAGATGCTGACTTTATATACTAATGATAACAATTATGATAATAGTTTTGAAATAATCCTGATTCACTGATCTCATGCAGTTTAATTCCATATACAATGTGTGTTACATTATTAATACATATAATAACATACAGTTCTGAATTAGGAAAAGTAAATTACATAGACAATTCAGATCATGATTTATTCATACCGCAATGCATGATGGGAGCCATTAATGAGTTGTGATTGGTGGCAGCCACTGCAACATGCTTTATTATTGTCACCATTGTTGAGATTCACAGGCTGATTATTGATGTGTGTTTCTAAATTAATTTATCTGAAAGTCTTTTGATCAGAACAATGTTTATTAAATATTTTGGATTATAAGTAAAGTACTGATAATCATAGGCTGAAGAATCACAAAACTGCTGCTAACAAGTTAAACCAAACTATCTCAAGTTTCATTTTACAGATCACAGCATGATTATGTCAAAACATAACCAGCACTATCAGATCACACTTTACTTTGTTCATTTAACTATTATAAACCAATAACAGCAGACAAACAACAGTAACATTTAAAGTAAACATATAAGGGTCAAGAGCCCAACTAAAGCAAACACCCATAACCATAGTAACTTACAATTTGTGATTTTCTCCTTCAGTGATTCTGCTTGTTAACATCAGGTGTCTTCAATAATGCTCAATCATCACTAAATTAATCACTTAATTATCTCATTAACTTTAACACTCTTGAGTGTTAATTTAACACTCATATTTGAACACTTTACACTCTTGAGTGTGGACTCATATACACTCCCAGCCCCAGGAGTGTTAATTTAACACCGCTCCATCTGAAAGCAGGTGATGGTGATTTACTACTAATCAAGGGAACCGGCTTTACTGACGAGATGCGCCTAACAATATCATGTGATATATCGCCCAGCATCATACAAAACTCAGTAGCTCCCAGAATGCAAAGTACAGGAGTACAGTCTAGATTAGGTAGAATGTAAGTGTAAGGAAAGCATGGCCATGCAGGTTTACATTGCACAACATCAGGAACATCAGGACCTTCCTAACTGAGCATGCGGCACAGCTTCTCGTTCAGGCCCTTGTCATTTATAGACTGAAATATTGCAGTGCTCTTCTTGCTGGACTTTCAACTCATAGGTGCAAATTAACCTCTACAAGTGATCCAGAATGCGAGCAGCATGACTGGTCTTCAACAAGCCCAAAAGAGCCCATGTCACACCTCTGTTCATCTCTTGCACTAGTTACCGATTGTTGCTCAGGTCACGTTCAAGACATTGGCTGCGTTTACATGCAAAGTTGAACCCTAAAATCTTCAGTGGTAATATACCGGTAGTGCTGTTTTCTCTCTTTCAGATTCACCTGAAAACACAGAGAATTGTGTAACAGGATACAGCCTCTGTGAGCAGTCGACTGACGGCTTTGAATCAAATGATTCAATAAAGGTGAACATTCACAGAAAATCTTTAGAAGAGTTTTAGTCTTGTTTTATATTAATGCCATTTTCTTCCATTATCTGTGTCACTGTATGTAGACATCACGCATACTGAAGTTCTGTGAAGTCTTGTGCATGTGTATTTTCAGAAAGAAAGCCTTCAGGATTTTAAGTAAAACAAACAAACCTGATATTATGGTTAAATGTGAGGTATACATCTTCTGTGATGGCATCTAGTGGAATTACAAAAACAAAGCATATTGTCTCAACAGTTAAAAGTGAACAGTAAAAGGTCAGCCATTTAAGACATATTTTTGGGGTGTTGCCATGTGTTAAAAGTAAGCAGTTGAGTCGGCTAAGTAATGTTTGATCATAAATAAAATGTACAGCTGAACCCTGATTATCAAACATTATTTGATCCATCACAAACTTGTTTATTTGATTATGTGACCCAACTGAAGGTCTACTTGAAATGAATTTAGACATGCACTTCTGTAACAGAGGAAGAGGATAGGGGAGCACAATAACTTGTTTAGGACAGATCTGAGAGGACAGCTCTTAATGTTTTATTGTGCCTGGGAGGCTCAAAGGGCGGTGATAAACCCATGAATGTCATATTAATTGTATAACTTGGTTTAATAGACTGTATTTTACTTTTTAATCTTACTTCACCTTTAAGTTTAAAATAACTTTTAAAAGTATCACATGTCCTTTCACATTATCAATTTTGAATAAGATTGCATGTGAATGAAACAAAATTAAATAAATCTATTATTATTCTGTCTATTAAACAGAGAGAGAACATCAGTTCCTGCCGACCGCATGAAAAGACTGAAAGTGAAGAAATACAGCACCTGTTTCACAGACTTCATCTTCACAGGAACAATAAATTAAGAGCTGCAGATGTTCTTCAGATAACTGAACATTCATTACAGCCCCATGAGTCCTGTGCTGAAGAGGAACTGATTCAGACTTTCCTACAAAAACTACTGATGATGGATTACAAAGCAAGATACATTAATGTTTATAAGGCCAATGAACATGATAAAACACAACAAAGAGACACTGACATATCCGAAGACATTGGTGATATATTCCAAGCAGTGTCATTGTATAACAAAGGAACAAGTCAAACTGATCGCATTCACCCGATGGATGTTCAGATGGCTGTGTTTCATTGTGCTGATGGTTTCCTGAAGCAGCTGATGGTCACTAAACTGTCCCAGTGTCAGTACGCTCTGCCTCTTCTTGTTCCTGATCCATTCACAAAACAGATTGAGTTTCCTCTCTGGACATTCAGACAAATCAACAAGAGCTGGAAGATGAGAAACACCAACAATGAAACCTCAAGTCAAACCCAGACGGTCTACAAGGCAGAAACTCCAATGGTGTCTTTCTTTAGGTTTGGCTCTGTGTCCTCATCCAAGTCTCATCTGATGAACAGTCTGATCAATGAGAAACACAACACGTTCTTCCACAGGAACTGCCCAGGCAGCAGCAGAACCAGAGTCCTGATGGATGGAGTGGTGGAGATCACCTGGTTCTGCCCCTCTGGATCATATGATGATAAATTCACTGACTGTGTTGCGTTCTGTAATCTACACGGTGATGCAGGAGACCATGAGAAACAGCTGGAGATCCTCACTGAAATGGCCTCAGTCAATGTTGTTCTTCTACCAGGACTTCAGAAAAAAGACAGAAGTGCTGAAAAGATCCAGAACCTGTTCAGAATCACAACGCCGCTTATTTGTCTTTTTACAGAGGATGAATCTACTTTAATGAAGATGAAGAAAGGGAAATTCAAGATTGGTCTGAAGGACAGAAATCAGTCAGATGTATCTGAAGAACTCAGAAGAGCCATAAATGATTGTCTCTCAGAATCATCTTCAACTTTCAGACTTGAAGATGTGTCCAAACACTCAGACATCAGAGTAGATGAGGAAGATGATGAAGACTGCAGGAGAGGAAGAGAAGCAGCACAGGAGATGATGAGTTTACTGGAGGGTAAAGATCTGACAAAAATCAAAAAATCATTTCTGCCCTGTCAGGGAGAACTGTGGCATCAGTGGAGTCAGAAGAACAAAGAACTACATCGACCTAAAGGAGATAAGATAGAAATGGAAACAGGTGGGAAAAAAACGGAAATGAAGAAAATCCGTGAACAACAGCATGAATGTGACACCGGTGAGTTTATGACACAATTTACTAAAAAAAATTACTCAAAAACTGAACTTGAAAAGATGTTTTTTCTCAAATGGCTCAGAATCCTCTTGGATGAACACTCATCTGCTGACCTTTCTGTTCTTCATCACAAGTATGATGAAAAGTGGTCAGCAGTTTTAAAACTGAAAGACAAAAAACCTGAACAATTCAAAGCTGAACAAACTGAACTTGAGAGAATATCTGAGGATCTTCAAGCTGCAGCGTTTGGTATGGAGCACATCATGAGGGAGATCAGTCAGATCTATGAATCATGTTCATCTGTGAAGAAGAACAAGAAAGACCTGCAGTTTAACTTCTCATCTCTCCCGAGTCTTGCAGCAGAGATGATGATCTCTGGATTTCCACTGGAGCTAATGGATGGAGATGCTGCTCATGTTCCTCTGGTCTGGATCTCTGCTGTTATAGATGCACTCATCCAGAAACTGGGAGACCAGAGAGTCTTTGTGCTGTCAGTTTTAGGGATTCAGAGCTCTGGGAAATCCACCATGCTGAACGCCATGTTTGGACTCCAGTTTGCAGTCAGTGCTGGCAGATGCACCAGAGGAGCTTTCATGCAGCTGGTCAAAGTCTCAGACGAGCTGAAAACACAGATGAACTTTGACTATATTCTGGTTGTTGATACTGAGGGTCTCCGTGCTCTAGAACTGGCTGGAAGATCAACAAGACATCATGACAATGAACTGGCCACATTTGTCGTTGGTCTTGGAAATCTGACCTTGATCAACATCTTTGGAGAAAACCCATCTGAGATGCAGGACGTTCTTCAGATTGTTGTTCAGGCTTTCCTACGGATGAAGAAGGTAAATCTGTCTCCCAGGTGTGTGTTTGTGCATCAGAACGTCTCAGATGTCACAGCTGGAGAGAAAAACATGGAGGGAAGGAGACGACTGCAAGAAAAACTGGATGAGATGACAAAACTCGCTGCTAAAGATGAAGTCTGTGACGCAGAATGTTTCAGTGATGTTATTAAATTTGATGTTCAGAATGATGTGAAGTATTTTGCTCAGCTCTGGGAGGGAAGCCCACCCATGGCACCACCAAACCCAAACTACTGCAAAAACATTCAAGAGCTAAAGGAATCTATTAAAACTTATGCATCAAAGTCACATGGATTAATGCTGATAGACTTAAAAGATCGTATTAAAGATCTCTGGGAGGCTTTACTGAATGAACAGTTTGTCTTCAGCTTCAGAAATTCTCTGGAAATTTCAGCCTACAGAAAACTGGAGACCGAATACAGCAAGTGGACCTGGAGTCTTCGCAGTGCTATGATGGAAACTGAGAACAAACTACACAACCAAATAGAAAATAAAGCAATTCATGAAGTTGAGGAAACTGATCTTCAAAGAGAACTGAAGAAGACAAGTGAAGATGTGAAAAAGTCAATGTCTGAATTCTTTGAGAAAGACAAAGATAAAGAGATACTGATTCAGTGGAAAACATCATTTGAAATCAAAATCAATGAGCTTCAGGAAAACATTGTGAGAGAAACAAAGAGGAAATTAAATGAAGTTCTTCAGCAGCGAGGCCTGAAGAAAAAGATTGATGATCAGAGGACACATCATGAAAACACTCTATTTGAAAAGAGCAAAGAACTTGCCTCAAAACTGAAAGATAAACCAAATGATGAAGAAACACTGAACATAGCGTTTAATTCATTTTGGAAAGAGAGTGTAAAGAAGATCATATCAGACACTCCTCCAATCAAAGACATTAACATAATGAGAGATGTGAGAGAGATCCTCAGTGATGCCTATGGAAGTGTTTCTGTAGATCAAAGGATGGAGAACAGTGATGTTTTATCTGTGCCCAGTTTTTCAGATTATGTAAAAGTTAAAAAATCAAGTGGATTTTTTACATATGCCTACAGATCAGCTGAGAAGTTAATTTGCGGTTCTCTATCTAAAGAGGATGAAGTTCAAATAAAATCATTTGTCACAGATGTTGCTCAGCATACAGACAAAGAGATTCAATCATTTAACATTTCAAAGATGGGCTACAACAAGAGCTGCATTCAACAACTCACTGGTTACATCAAGGCAAGCATAGTACAACATGAGGAAGGACCAGTGAGATATGATTTCAAGAATGAATTCTTCAGGGATTTGGTTATTTCCATCTGTAAGAGAGCAAACAAGATGATCACTGACCAACACAGACTGTTCAGGGAAGCCAATGATCCTGTAATATATGTTGAAAAGAAGAGAGAAGAGTACTATAGTATTTTCCAGAAATACTGTCATGGAGCAACATCAGCGGCCATTTTTGGTGAGATCATCTGTCAGAAACTTAAAGAGCCCATTGAGCAGAGTGTCTTCAAGAAGACTGCCAGAGATTTGGCTGGTGAAATGAGATCAAACTGTGAATCACTGAATGGAAACAGATCAAAACTGGAGAAACACATCCTGAAGACACTGGCAGAAGAGAAGGATTTTGAAAAATACATGAACTACATTCATAATCCCAGAGATCACTTCAAGAGTTTCATCAGAGATGAAGTCAGTCGGTACATCACTGATAGGTTCAGTGTCAGTGTTTTACCCAAGATGAAGGAGAACATTAAACTCCTGCAGCAGAAGATCATGGAAGCAGCTCATGAATCTACTGAACATGTTCAAGTGAACAGAGGAGATGTTGGTTTGTGGTTGAAGAGTTTCACACAGCAGCTCTCAGATGTGCTGGTCTTCTCTGAAAAAGACCTCAGTGGAGTGAAACATGATGATGTTGATGTGAAACTCCTAGAAGATGTGATAAGACAAAAACTTCCTGCTATAATATTGGACATCAGCAGTAGATTCAACATAGACACATTTAAGGAAAAACTGGACCACAAGGAGAGACCAGATGAGCTTCTGATTGATCACCTCTGTCAGTGCTGTTGGGTTCAGTGTCCATTCTGTGCCGCCATCTGCACCAACACAATAGAAAACCATGATGGAGATCACAGTGTTCCTTTCCACAGAGTGGATGGAATTAATGGAATGCATTACCATCAAACAGAGAATCTCAGTGCTGTTTTTTGCACCACTGAAGTAACAAGTGATCAAAGCTTTCGTGTATCAGATGTGTGGTTTCCATATAAAGAATACAGAAGCGCAGGAGGAGTTTATGCAAAGTGGAGCATCACCCCTGATCACTCTGAACTGTCCTACTGGAAATGGTTTGTGTGCCAGTTCCAGAAAGATCTGGAAAAGTATTATAATAAAACATTCCAGGGTTGTGGTGAGATTCCAGCTGAATGGAAAAAGCACAAACAACAAGATGCTATTCAGAGTTTGGATAAATAATTTGGAGCTTATAAAAAATAAACTAACAGCAACAAAAAAGAAGACATAACCCCCCTTTTAAATAATTTATGTACACTGTACATAAACAAAAAACAAAACAAAAAACAATAAATGACTGTCAGCTATGGCTACCAATTTGTGCCAAACAAAAACCGTAAAATGAATGTAGAATATCCTAATTTAAATAAAGTGCAAAAGACTCTTACAGAAATTTTCATTAAACTTTTTAACAGAAAAACAGTTGTTTTACAGGTATTTCCTGAACTGTTACTAACAAACACGTGAACTATAAAATGCGAAACTTTTGCAGTTAACGACATAGATGAATTAATGTGACTATGTCACTGAATCAGCAACTACACAGTTACAACAGTCAGTTAAATAAAGCAACATGCAGCATAACATCAGTATTTCTCTGCTCATCCTGAACTGAAGCACAGGCTCTACTCTTCAGCACAATGATGACACACAAAACATCCCAACAGAACATTAACTCTCAATATCTCAGCATCTTCACCTCTTTGAGAATTTTTTTTATTATTATTGAGAAATAACAGAGGTTTAGATGTTGATGTTTTATTGAAAATAATAAAGTTTGATGTCACCATTATGGTGATCAGTGCATGATTCAATTGGGCTCTTGATCTCGTCTTTTTAATTATGTATTTCTCTGGCGGCTTTAACTGTGTGTTTCTGATGCACATTTGTTATTAAAAATGCAAGAGAAACTCAGATCAGATGATGGTTGCTTTTTAATAATCGCATAGTCATCATGTAGTGGTCTGAATTACTGATACAAGCTGGAGTCTAATATCTGATTAAATCAATTAATATTAGATTTTAATTTTGCATGCCAATACTGCTGTTGAACATCCTGCAGTGCTGTGATACTCTGATAGATTTTATTAAATCATAATACAGAAACTGTTTTGGTCAGGATCTTGAAGACTCACACAGACATCAAGAATCAGCGTATGAATCTCAACAATGGTGACAATAAAAAAATCAGATCAACTCTGAACGTCAAAACAATCTACAGAAGTCACAAAAAGCTTTGCTGATTGTCACCATTGTTGAGATTCATATGTTGATTCTTGGTGTCTCTGTGCATTAATTAAAAGCTCAAAACAGTTTCTGTTAAATTGATTTATTTTATTTCAGAATACCAATTGTCATAATACTGACACCACAATATCACAAGGGTCATGTGAAAAATCATGTGAAATTATTGTCTCTATATAAATTATATATAAAATTATATTCTCTATATATGTTATAAAAACTAAGCTAATATACTCAGAGGTTTGACTCAAAGTCATATCAGTGAATCACATCATGATGGTGACTATAAAATCCCCAATAAGTGACCAACAGCATCTGATGAGATTTTCTCCTGCATTTTTTGCCATAACAAATGTGTATCAAACGTGTAAACAGATAAAAGCAGAGAAAAAATTATGCTAGAAAGTCTAACATAAAGAAAAAAAAACTGACTTTATTTATCATAAAGCCATCAACATCTAAACCTCTGTTAATTAAAAAAAACAAAAACATTTGTATGAAAGAAATAAAGTCAAACTCCCTTTTAATAAGTGAAGATTCTGAGATATTGAGAGATCTGTTAGTGTTTAATGTTGTTGCTGCCAGTCATTTTAATTAATTCAGGAAATACCTGCAAAATAACAGTGTATTTCTGTAAAACATTTAAGAAACATTTCTGTTAAAGTTTTTTGCACTTTATTTAAATTAGGATATTTTACTTAACTCATCTCAATGTTTGTTAATTAAAACAAAAAAGGGTTTACCAAAAGTGCTGTACAAGCATAATACAAATAAAAACAATAACATAAAAAAAAAAACTAAAAACATTAAAGCTGCAGTCGGCAAGTCTGGCAGATTGGGTCGACTTAGCCAACATTTTGAATGTTTACAACTCTGATGCCCCTCCCCCACTACCAGCCAGCACCCTCCCATCGAGGTCGTGCTCGTCAGTGCGTGTGCTCACCAGATTTTATGTGAACGCGTCAGCATCGATCAACACCATGGACTCGGAGGTAGGCTGCCCTGGCCTGGCTTTATTGTAGGTTTTGCAAGTTCAACATGGGTTATAGGTCGAAAGTTGAATGAACGAGTACTTATGTCCTTTCGATTTCTTACAGGTTGAGTTGTTGTTGCCCATAACACGCTAGCATTCTGCTAATGAACGCTGATTGGTCAGTGAAGGACTGATTACGACCAGAGATGCCGCTTGATGGCATCGTGGCATCCGAACCGGGACCAGAAACAAACAAAACAAAAACTCTTCTAGCACGCGTATTTACCTGTGTCAGCTGTGTTGTCGATGCCTCGAGTGAAAAGAAAGTGCAGAGCACGAAAGCACCAAAGCGACTGAAGGATTGCCGTAAAGCAGTATCTCTGGGCGTACAATGTGTATGACGTCATTGATATTTTAAAAGACTTTTTAAAGCAAATAAGTGACTCTAAAAAATCTAACACCCAGCAATGTGTAATTTCTTTGCATCTCCTTTCGAATACAACATTCAAATTACTAGACAAAAAATGATATCCTTAGAAAAGTGGATTTTGAGGGGTATAGCGCCATAGACCTCCATTTATTCTGCACTCGCCTGCGAGCGCCCCCGCATGGACAGAGACGTGTTACTGCAGCCAGTCTAGAAACTGGAAGTAAGCAGAGAGTGCCAATTCTCTTCCTATTAGACATTCTCTGCTAATCTATCCATAGATAGAATAACCGAGGAATTGGAAGCTTGTTAGTAGATTTTCTCTCTGCCATCATGCTTTGTGCAATCTCAGGCGAACTTCAGGCGTGTCGTGTGCATGTGATATTGTAACGTGCGCCAGTGAGGGGGGATCTGTGGCGTGTGCACGACCTGTAATTGACAGTCAGATCTCACACCCCCCTGCGCTGATTGGACCCGATGATCCGGGATTTGTGGATTTTTGCTAAACAAATAACACGCTCCAGGTGGAGTTAGAAGCTCGGGTTTTTTTTCTAAAACCACCTTATTTATGTTGTTCTGTCGGATTATAGTGTCGATTTCACTGAATATGATCAAAAAAATGTTGCCGACGGCAGCTTTAAAACACAACAAGATCATAGAAACAAATAACAGCTCTCATTCTGAATAAAACGCAAAATTATAAAAAAAGAGTTTTAAAACTGGATTTAAAGGCTGAAAGTGATTGGGCCTGCCTAACATAGGGGCAAGTTATTCCAGAGCTTCGGGGCCGCAACCGCAAAATTACAGTCACCTCTACTTTTTAGCCGTGCCCGAGGGACCGCCAAGAGTAAATACTCAGACGATCTGAGTGCTTTTGATGGAGCATACAGCTGTATTAAATCTGTTATTAAATTTATTTTATTTTATTTTATTTTTTTTGCTGCCAGTCATTTGAATATTTTATCATTTAATTGTTTTGTAACTGTTTTTTATTTTACATGTGCATCTGCTTACGATATCACCTGTTTCTGCTTCTTCTTCTGTTTTGGTCAGGAGATTCAGTTCTCTTTCAGAAGATGTGTAATAGCACCCCCTACTAAGATTTTTTTTATTTTTTTTATTTTA
This sequence comes from Abramis brama, assembly GCF_963993115.1. Classification (NCBI taxonomy): domain Eukaryota; kingdom Metazoa; phylum Chordata; class Actinopteri; order Cypriniformes; family Leuciscidae; genus Abramis; species Abramis brama. Next base: position 46,125,188 of record NC_139963.1, on the reverse strand, counting down.
CATACATTTGTTTGTAATTTAAGAAAACAGAAAAACACTATATAAAATACAGTAATTTTTCAGTATAAAAATATTAATTACTATAATTTGGCAATAATATCATAACACTTAAAATGACAGCCAAATTGTTAATTAGCGCATATTCTTTGTAATTTTACAGAGTTTTGAGTACAATTTAACATAAAAGAAAATGACCGTACAAAAATCTGTTATTTTCCATAAAATTTGGATTTTTCTTTTTACAGTGTACAGAACAATCTGAAATATAAACATACAGTACATGTAGTTAGTTTCTGGGAAAGAAGGATTGGAGCAGCGAGCCAGTTCACAATATGTTTATTGTCTTTTCAAAAATAATCAAACAAAAATAAAACAACACAAAATCCAGCTTTTCAGCAGTATTCTCTCATTTGAGTTCAAAATTAATTCCAGTTTTTGCTTTTACCCCTCTCTGCTCAATCACACTCTTGTTGCCAGCTTTATTCACTCTCTCTCCGCCTACTGAAAGATGAAACAGCTGTTACTATTTATCAGTTGACTCTTTCCTTACAGCTTGTCCTGGAGTTGCATTCTCCCATATTGCTGACTTTGCTTGACCATCCATGCCAATATATTTACACACTCAATTATAATCTCTAAATCTATCATTTGTTGAAACATTTATTATTTTCTTTATGGTGGAACATAAACATATGGACAAAGTGCGATATAAAAAGGATAGTGAACAATTCAGATAGTGTAAATATGCTTTCTATTGGGGCAAAAAAAAAAATTCTATTTTTTTTTTACGTCAGGGTTACGTGAAGCACCACAGTGTATGTTTGCATCCGAAAGCTTTTCACAGGGATTTTAAGAAATTGTAAAAATCTGTAGTAGACTTAACTTGTGCAAGTTTAAATCACACTATATAAAACAAAATATGTTTATAACAAAACAGCAAAGCATTTTACTGATTTAGCAAACCTATTAAACCAATGAGCAACTTAAAATACCTTGTTTATCTATAATAAATAACATCAACATGCACTGTTATTACACGGCTCTCTGAAATATTTAATTCTGCTTGGACAAATTGTAATTGTCTGATATTTCTGAATAACAAACCGCAGTAAGTGCATTAGTCATCTGTATTTTGATTAATAATTTCTGCATGTATCACTGTTCTTCAAGTAAGGTAATAAAATAAATGTTAACTCAAATGTTTCATGTGTTGCGCAAGCAGTCTTGTATTTTTGTGTGATAATGCACTCTATAAACTTTTACCATGATTTATTTTTCTTTGGTGAAACATTTTTACAATTAAAATATTGAGTAAATTTTAAAGCAGTGAAATCAGTTGCATACACCGAATGCACTGAGCAAATAAAAAATGAAGTAGATCTGAGTAACTGCATTTGGTACATTAACAAATAAAATTGAGTAGAAATAATTGGGGGAAAAAAATGTAAAAATCAATTTTTATGAGTAATTAACTTTTATAATATGATTAATATTAACTTTTAATTTCCAATAAACCTTTGTAAAATAATCCACGCAACCATCGGTATAAATGACATTGGCTTTTAATGTCCATGAGTACAGCAATGCAGCATAAACTGTCTTATACAATGCATGCCTACATTTAAACTCATGTAACAAACATTTTAGAAGCAAAAAAAAAATAAATAAATAAATAAATAAACATTTAAAAGTAATTCAAGTGTAATCAACCAGTCTATTATTCCTTTCCACCGTATCAGCGCTGGTTCTCGTGCTGGAGTGTCTGCGTGAGCCGGAAGTTGCAAATGACTTTTCTCCAGTGTTGTGGCGTATTTCCAAGTGAAAGGGAATATTGAACAGAAGGCAGGGTTTTACTCGAGCGCTCCTCCTCTCCATCTCTCGCTCATTACAGACTAACGGTTTGAGGAGAGTGGTTAAGCGTTTTCAACCCAAGCCGTCAAACCGACGTCATCAGAAAAGGAACGCCATTCCAGACCGGAAGTGACTTCAGATTTTGATTAAAGATTATCGCGGCAAACATTTTTTTCTGTGTTAACTTGCACGGATTAATTGTTCACAACAATACTATAATATGCGCTAACAAAGTAAATAGGGTCAATTTTGATTTCAGGTGGACTTTAATTGGGTTAACTTACTCAATTTCATGTGTTAAATATTAATAATATTTGATTTGAATTAAGTACATTTGTGGTTCCTGAAACAGATCAGTTTATTTCTCCATTCTCAAATATTTTGATAGAAATTTCACAAATATATTAAAGGATAACACTCGCCAAAATGCAACCTAGGGTCTTTTTTGTTAATCTACCCAAAGCAAACTTTCATATAAATGCATAATTACCACAGAAACTCCACTTTTAAGTTTGACTGTATTTTGATCAAATTGCCTTTTGAATGGGAGTGCTTGGGGCATGACTATAACATCAAAATCGCTATTTTTAATAAGGTAAAGACAGTAGCTAAAAAGGTGGTTCTTTTTTGGTGGGGTCTTATTTAAAGGGGGGGTGAAACACTAATTTTCAGTCAATCTCATGTTAATCTTGAGTACCTAGTATTGCATTCTTCAAATCTTCAAAAAGTCTTTAGTTTTATTATATTTATAAAAGAAAGATAGGCTGTACCGAGTCTTTCCGGAAAAAAACGAGCGGCTGGAGGCGTGCCGTGTGGGCGAAGCTAAAGCTGTGCTTACGCGCCGAGCTAACAACACACAGAGACATTTGAAGCAGTTTTACTCACCGCCTGCGGTTCCAACGCACGACCGCGAAGCTTTATCATTGTGACGGCTCCATCCTTAAGCATTAGACGATCTGCAAATCCGTCGATCTGGGCTTTGTTTATAAAACAATCATCGTCGAAATGCAGGGAACAAACAGTCTTGCACAACTCCGTTGATGCTCTGAAAAAACAAACTCCATCCACTGGTCCCTTAACGCTGGGTTCTTTGGGAATCTGTGCAGGGTTGTCTTGCCCTGGCAACCAAAAACACACTTCTTTGGTGACACTGACTTGCTTAAAGCCGAGCAGAGCGCTTTGATGGCGTACTGCTTTGACTCTCTTCTCTCTCTGGTCTACGGATGCGCGCGCGCACGCGCCTTTCCGGGAGAAGTGCTCTTAGGACCCATATAAGGAAATTACGCCCCAGCTGACGTCACACAGACCCATAATCGGAAAAAACTTTCCAAAACTTGTGACAAACCGGAAGGACAATTTTTGGCACAGAAATACTCCTTCAAACGTACAATTTAATTTTTGAAACTTTGTCCATGTTTAGCATGGGAATCCAACTCTTTAACAGTGTAAAAAACTCAGTATGCATGAAATAGCATTTCACCCCCCCTTTAAGGCAGTCACCAACCAGACGCTAGCTCACCAGGGGCCACACAAAACAAATATAAGCAAAAAGTTCCTTACCTTATTGTATGGCATGCCTTTGTTTTGTGAGGCCTCTGTCAGCATGCCCACCGTGGCCACACTTCGACCCCTCGTCCACTTCTGGCTGAAGCTTGCCAATTTTGTTGTGACAAAGTCTTTTTGGTTCAAGTCTCAAAGGAAGCTCTCTGAGTCGAAGTTCCAGATCTCAGAATAATTAACTTTATTGAACAAACAACAAAGTGAGATGCCAGCTGGCCATCTAAAGTTACCATTGCCAGACTTCATGTCTTGTACCTTTTTCTTATTGCTAGGTACCCAATGGGCATCCTCATATCTATCTCTTTTTTTTTTTGCGCCTCCTCGTGTTATCGCCACCATTAAAAACATCTCCCTCTAGACCTTCTTCTATTGGTGGAACATCTCAAACATCTTATATAACATGTTTATCTTTCAGTACTTCCCAACAACTGCATCCCTCCTACAGGGTTTTGGGTATTTTTAAATTCTCCTCTCCCTGTGACCAAGTTTCTGCTTGGCATTACAGCATTCAGACTTTTACATGAGACAAAGGAAATTCTCCAACAAGCGCTATGTTTGGTGAAAAGTAAACGCAGCACACCACCCATAACACATCATACCTACTGTGAAGCATAGTGGAGGAGGCATGATGTTGTGGAGGTATTTCTCTTCAGAGGGGACTGGGCAATTGGTTAGGATTTAAGGGAAAATGGATGCTGCCAAGTACATCAAAATTCTTGAGGAAAACCTGCATCCAAGACAGCTGAAGATGTGCAGGTCATTCGCCTTCCAACACTACAATGATCCTAAACATACCGCCAAAAGCAACGCAGTGGCTTAGGATAGGTAGTTGAATGTCCTTGAGTGGCCAAATCAGAGCCCACAAGGAATTTTACTGAACATAAGCAAATCTGCAAGGAAAAATCTATGTGTTCAAAGCTAGAACAGACTAATTATGCAACACAAAAGCATAAATGTTGAATGTAATGTAATAAACAATATTCCATATGACTGCTGGAAAATTAAAGCATCTTATGGGGGATTTTTTTAAGGGGGGTGTCATTTTTTTAGTCAGATTAAAATAAAATAAAAACCTCACTTAAATGTTTGCTCAGGCGTGTTATTTGTTTTACAATGCTATAATTTTGTTGCACAATAGCTTACACAATGCACAAGTTTGAACACATTTATGTAATTTACATGAATACTCGTGAAGAAACACATTTTGACATTATTTTGTGTGCAGGATTCAAGAAATTATCTGTGCATGTAATGGAGGAAAGCACAATGCATTCAGGGGGTAGAGACAGAGCGTATTTAGGCCACGCCTGCACCTGGGGGAAAACAATCCAACCGGATTGACTTTGCATTGCGAGAGGCTGCCTCCTTGTCATTTCTTGCTTCTAACAAAAGACAGAAAAATGCCTAAAAGCTGCTGTGTGACAAGGTGTACAGCAAACAAGCTAAAAAACCCAGAAATACGTTTTTATCAGCTCTCGACCCCAAAAAACGAGTGTTTAGGACATAAAAGTGGATACAGGCAGTTGAGACAGAGCGTCACGTGTCTAATTACTCTGAGCACTAACGTACGCCCGCTGGAGGAGACCGTAATCGGCAACACAGGATAGTTTATCTTACAGAAATATAATATATAAAACTGACATTTGGATATTTGACTCTGACCAAATGTTTAACTTACTGCACATGTAGTGTATTTTTAGTGCATACTGAGTGTCAGGATCCCACAATTTAGCCATTTGTTCCAGCCTGTATCCACTTTTATGTCCTCAAACGGTCGTTTTTTGGGGTCGACAGCTTATGAAAACTTATTTCTGGGTTTCTTAGCTTGTTTGCTGTACACCTTGTCACATAGCAGCTTTTATATTCTGTCTTTTGTAAGAAGCAAGAAATGACAAGGAGGCAGCCTCTCGCAATGCAAAGTCAATGGAGACGGTTGGACTGTTTTCCCCCCGGTGGGCGTGGTCTTCAGATTATGACGCGTTGCGCTCTGTCTCTATGGCTTTAATAGCCCTGAGGTAAGTAGTGTTGCTGTGCATGTGATTGAGGGTAGAAGGCTGAGAAATTCATGGCTGAGGGCAGGGTAGAAATTCAACTGAAATTGCATTACATCTTATTGTTTTAAGATTAAGATTATGCTGCAAGATTATTTTTTTCAACTACATTTAAGTTAGATATACTACTAGATATACTAGACAAAATACTATTGGGTAAACTGGCAGTGGGCGGGGTCACAGAGACCAAAACAAAAGCATTCTGACACGAAAGCGCATTTCAAAGTAGAATAGCATTGTTTTTCAGGGGAAAAAAAAGTTTTTTTTTTTTTTTACTTAGCATGTTTCCTAAATCTCTGCAAACATATAGTATTTTTATGCTTTAGTACAGTCCAAAAACATTACATATAGCACCTTCAAATTCCACTCTAGAAATAAACAATGAATATATGAACAGCAAATTCTCTCACAGCACAGAAATATCAAAGAAAATTCATTTTAAAACAGAAGAACCGTTTACAGTTCTGAAATATAGTCAACATAAAAGGCCATATTAACAGCTGTTCGAGACATTATTATACACACGATGGAAAGAGACAGTTCTGGTGTTTCAGTTCTGTGTGAATACACTCAAGTCTCAAATGTAAGGTTAATGACAGACTTAGAGAATATTTTAACCGTCCACTTGCTTCTGAACAAAATAACACAACAAAATAACACAAAAGCAGAGACATGCTTCTGAAGCATTTCCTTCAACTGGAAAACAGTGAATATTTATGTGTAATAAAAAACATTAGTGCTTCATTTGAGACTACCATGGTAAAGGGATACGATGAACCCCACCACCACATTTAATTTCTCCCTTGACTATAGGTGTCACTAAATCCCATTTACTTTAGACTGGTATTCAAGTTCACACATTTATTTACACATTTGCACCAGATGTGAGCATCAGAAACAAATACTCATCTCAAATACTCACCTATTATAACATTTTTTACAAATAAAAAAAGTGATAAAGGAAGTGAAAACTGCAAGCTCATCACCAATGGGGGTTTTGGGTGGCGTTTTTTTTTTTTTTTGTGCATTTTTAGAATTATATCCACCTATTTTTATTCACATTTTGGGACATCGCATAAAAAACCCACTGGATGGAAACAACAAGATGCGCATAAATTAAAAAAAAATGCACATAAATAAACGTATGCTTTTAATTGAGTCGGATCATTTTTTTTATCTGATAAGAAAACATGCGCATAAACTACAATGGAAATTAATTTACAGAATAAATTCCTCGATGAGCATCAAAAAAGTAATGGTGACTTTGCGCAGTGGGACGGCATAACTGGCCCAACCAGCAGACCGAAATGCCTGAGCAAAGTCTGTCGTCAAAGTGGTTATGTTTGCACGAGCTCTGCAATTCGACACTCTAGTAAAGTCACGTCACGTTTATTTATACAGCACTTTATACAATTGATTGCTTAAAATCAAGCAGCTTTACAGTATTAAACATGAAAAACAGTGTCAGTGTTGTTTCATCAGAATTACAACTTCATTTTCTACTATAAAGCATCTCTCCAGTGTGTTCATGTTTTCACTCGCGGGTGTCTGACCTCGACGGACTGAACAAGAGAAATTAACTGGAGAAGATTTCTACATCAAAGAAGGCGGAGCCTCAGAGCCACACCCACCTATTACATCATCGCCACAGACCAATGGGAGCACAAAGGTTTCCTGAAAGTGCTTCGAACCCCCAAAACGAATGCCAAACGAAGTTCGTTTTGGCCTGATTTTGTTAGAAATTACGTCACATAATTTTCGCTACGATTTTGCTTGAAGTATATCAGGGCCTTTACATGACTGCATTCCCAAACAGCAGGCATCCGCCTCCGAAAGCAAGATAACAGGACCGCGTTTAGGCACAAGTAATTTATTACATACGAAAATTATTATATACAGTGGCTTCTCCTACTTTTCTTGGTGATATTTAGCGCCAGTTTATCAGAAAGTGACGGTTTTGTTTTCTTCGACTCACTGGATGGAAATGGTGCTTTATTTACAAATGTTTGATGCGATATTTCAATTTTGTGCATAAGTTAAATTCGCAACTTCAGATGGAAACGGCTATTAAAGTATTCTAGTGGACTCCAACACAGGAAACGACTCTGTTGCTGTGTCTAAAATCACTCACTTTTTATCCTACTTGTAGCTTACTTTAGAAATAAATAAGTCATAGTATCTTTAGTTTGGATTTATACCGTACATACCTCCGTGCCACCTTTGTAGTTTAATTGATGTCATATTAATGCAATAAAAATATGGTTTTCCATGATTAACCTAATTTGAATACATAATCATTAATTATAAACCATTAAAAACTCGTATCAAGTATAAACACATCAGTGTACATTTTTGCATTATTTTGTATGTATTGTATTTCTTTGTAGTATCTTTAACTCTCCTCTTCAAGCAGCTTTTTAATGATCATGGCGTTTAGCACCATCACCCGATCATTATAATGAGATGAATTCATAAAATAATAGACCTAACTTCTTTATTTAATTCTGATATAATATTCGACCATGGCTGTTTCTCGTGACATTTTCCGCTGTAAAAATAGGCATCGCAACAGCTAGGAAACGATGCTGATCGCTACTCAGGTTTTTAAAGGTAATGTACTCGCTAAACGGGTCTAAATTGAACAGTCAAGCTAAAAGTGTGTTATTTTAATAAGGGGAATTTAAGGCTCAGTGTCAGAAAAAAAAAAAAATGTAATAACTACAATAATGTATTATTCCTGATTCTGCTTTGATGTAAAGTAAATCAAGTCAATTCTATAGGTGTTCAAAATAAACACCCCCTACCCGAAATGAGATTCATCAGCCTTTAGCTCACAGGAACACTAAGCTCTACAACGATATATTTCAATTATTTTTTATATTAAATTACCGTTTAAATTATATTTAAAGCACATTATCTTTTAACAGAAAAATCATATTTAATGCTTTAATGCATTCATTACACAAAATGGAACTTAAAACAAACATATTTATAAATGACTATTAAAAACATCCCCAAAACAGCACCTCTTGCATAGACCTGCCTCATTAACTATTCAAATTCAACAGCCAATTGCAAGTCTCCAGCAGGCAGACATTTCGTTATTTACATTTTTGTGTTAGAAGTAGTTGTGTGTATTAAAATGACATACAGTACCGTAGGTTTATGTCATACGTAATTCCTTTGCACACCTGCGCATTGCACACAATCTCAAAATCTAATTTTGGCTGAGATACGCAACAACGTTTATCAAGCAAAACGCCACGCATATAAGAAAGTGGTTTAAAGAGTCAGTTGACAAAAGGAGTATGTATTGTTTTTAGTATGTTTTTGTTGGTGGAACTGAAGAGATTTTGTGACTGGTTAAAAAAATTTCCAAAAAATGTGCTTGGTTCAGACACATTGGATGGGTTTATAATGAGAATAGCTCGCGTTCGCTCTAGACAGTGTTTGCTACTCAATTGCTGACTCCCGTGACACATAGCAACACAACTAAAGTATTCCTAATATGTTGGACCTTTTATTGAAATAGCCGACATTTACCTGAGACATGCCTTCACAAGCACCGTAAGAGCTGTGATTGAGATGGTTGTGTTGGGGAGGCGTGACACAAAAAAGGAGCGTTAGCAAAATATGCTGTATTTTTGTATTTCCGCTAGGTGCCATTAGCATCGCAGAAACCATTAAACGGCATCAGCTTAGGACACTATCTGAACAAATAAGAAACACAATGCCAGTTATCAATTTAAATGTATGCCAGACACATTTTTTTTAAATTGAGAATTAATAATAATAAGTATAATATAGTAAATACAAGTGGCCTATTATAAATAATATGAGAATAATAAATAAAAATAAGTATTCGTTAAAAATAAGTTGAAATGATGCAAATTGATGACTCTAACAAACGCACATACTATCGATTAACAACCTCGGATAGTTACGGTAGAGGTCTGTCTTTAACGGTTTATACGTTTTCGTAAAAAATAAATTTCCCTATGGAGAAAATGAAATGCTATGAAAATAGTTTCAGTTATGACTGTTTTTTCATTTGATTTAGTCTAGTTAGTTTTGTATCAAATATAATGTGATTTTCATTGATGGAGATCTGGCAGGAGCAGCACATTTCTTCTCTTAGGCGAGCGATTCGCGGACAGCTTTCCCTGCGCATGTGCCAGAAAACCAATGAGAACGCGGGACAACGATGACGATACATATTAACAGGCGCCAAAACTGCTGTGGATCCGCTTACCCAACAGTTACATTATGTATTACCAAAATTCTATCATAAAAGTTTTATGGTACACCTCAAACAAGGGAATTTACAGACATTTATAGTGTTAATATCAATTAGCAAGTCCAAGAATGGCTTTGGTATGCAGATCATTCGCAGCTTATATGGACTGCACGCCCCGATGTATAGACACAAAGCGAATTGGTTTTGGTGTATTTAATTCATTCATCTCAGTTGTTGTAGGCAGGACTCATGTTTTGTTTTATCCTGCTTTATTTAGAACAAAATATCTGGTCATATTCTGTCAGAAAAAGTTACTTGATATTAACTTCTTGTTTATTGATCTGTTGTATAAAAGCAATATGACATTGTCAGTGTTGCTGTAGTGCAGGATATCAGTCATGTGATCCCCTGCGGCCCAATCACAGCCGTACTGATATTCAGATCAACAGCACTCTCACTCATGTTATATGGATTAAATACTGGAAACATGATGACTGTAAAAGATAAAAGCAGGTCGATCCAAACCTACAGCCAGAGGTGACGTTTACTGACTATCTGACGATAAGATCCTCAGAGGGAAAAAACTATAAAAGAACGGATAGACTGTGTCATTGAAGGTGGTGGTGATTGAGTGTAGATATGTGTTAGATACAGGATCAGAAAATGACACCATTCCTCTGTCATAGTCCAGATCAACTCTCACACGATCAAGCTTCTGTTTAACAAGATAACCAGACTCTTCAACCAGTCCGTACTGCACACTCCAGACATCAGTGTTAAAGAAATCACCTCCCTTCCTCTGGTTTGATGCTGTAGTTATTCCAAGTCTCCAACGTGAACTCTTTTTAACCTCCACATCCCAGCATTGTGTTCCTGAGTTAAAACCCTCTGAACCGAGGACACAAGGAAAGAGGTCAAATCTCTCTGGATTATCAGGAAGCAGTTGTTTGTTCCCACCCTGTTTCACTCTAGTCAGATCGTCAGACAGGATGAGACATGGATGAGCGGTGTTTGGATCCAGAATCACAGGAGCTGATGAGACAATCAAAAAGGTGCTTTATTATGAAGTTCATATAATGATCAATTATGAACCTTACAGATTATTATGAATTATGAAATCTATTGATAAAACACATCAGAGATCTTTAAATCTCCCCCCATGTGTGATTTTCCAGTGTGTGTAACAGCACAGATCTTCTCCAGACTCACTGTTTTGGACGATGTCCTGCATCTTCTTCCACACTCTGAACGGCAGGTTTCCCAAGTGATGTGGGACATGAATCAAAGATCCAGAAGCCATCTGTGGATCCGGCTCTGAACTCTGGTCTCTGGAAGAACATTCAGGAATCAGGGGCCGTATTCACAAAACATTTTATCTTACCAATAAGAGTTATCCTAAATGGCAGTAAAAGTATTCACAAAGCTGCTGAGACCAACTTTTACTAAGGAATAGAAATAACTCTTAAGCTAAGAGTAAGAGCAGGGTTGACCTCATTACTATGGATGATGTCAGCATGCTTACTAAATATGCGCACAGTGATTGGCTGATGGGGGAGGAGTCTGTCAGTGATATAAATATTGTAGAACGAGGTATCATGTTGCCATATTCAAATTAAGATTTAAAAATAAAAATGTTGCACAATTCAAAAAAAGGTTTTTAAAACGTAGGCTAAGTGTCACAAATTAAACTAGTATATGTTCAGCTATTTGTCAGCCTCGTACATGTCTGCATCGTGAGAGATTGCAGAATTCAAGCGACAAATTATGTTTATAAACAAAGTTCGGGAGGAGCATGTTCAAACAGTCTATCTTATCAGCTCGAGATTTTTATTCTATTTAACTCTAAATTTTTATTTCAATTATTTTTTATATTGTTTCACAAAAATGAAAAAAAAAACAACTCATTCCAGTCCAATTCTAGTTAAAACCAATACATCTTGCATTCAGTCATTGAGTGTCTCTGCTGACCTCTTGTGGGAGAAAAAAAAATGACAATTTAAAATGGCATTTTATGATTACTGCCACTAGAGGGGCCAAAAGTTCCCTTTCATAGGTTCACTTAACGCTGCGTCGCTGACACTGTGGGAACCCAAAGCCCAATACCATCACACTAATTCACTGGTGCTTACACCGCCTCTAATGAATGGGTCATGTATGCCTCATAGGAGTGTACTCGTGTCATCTCACTTCAGATTTTTATTCCTTCAGGAAGCATTGTATCTGTTGCCTGTCAGATAGCTTTTATTGTGTTCTCAGCTGTCTATTTTAAGCCAGGGACCCACTTAACGACTGTAAAGCCCAATTTATGCGTCGAACTCACGCCGTAGCTACGTCGTAGGCTGTGTGTCGCGCGCATACCCTTCGGCGTACCCTGACGTGCACCTCTCCAAAAATGTAACAACGCGTCAACTCTACGCGGACGCAAGCACTGTGATTGGTCTGCTAGGGCCGCTCCCTCGGGTTTCACATGCTCTCTCTGCAAGTGTAATTGTGCGTCAACGCGGACAACGACGCAGAAGTATAAATGAAAACCAACGCGTTGCCTACAGCGTAGAGGCTCCGGCGTAGGTCCGACGCTGAAGTATAAATCAGCCTTAAGGCCAATTATGAATGTAATTTGATACTTACGACTGATCATGCCCAAATGCGCAGAGTCAGAGACAGTTGCGTCCAGTCGGTGTTTAAAATCTGCTCCAGTCGTTAAAAAGTCTCTAAGTGTGTTCAGTTCAGTCTTGTAATTTTTCAGCTAGTCGTTAAATGTGTCACCACTCCTCTGTAGAGGTGTTAAGTCCAGGTTCAGAAAGTAAAAAGTTTATCAGCCACGATATAAAAATAATTAGTGAAATCAGCTGGATTAGTTCATGGGTGGAATAAACATATTGCAGAACTTTTACTTTCTGACCCCTGGACTTTACACCTCTGCTCCTCTGAAGCAGACCCGACGAGTTACTGAAAATGTGTTGATTCGTATGGCAGATTCATCACAGGAGACAACATGACAGGTGCGTGCAATGTCTGGTTCTTCAGCACGCTTTAGTGGCGCTAAACGGCCTGTCGCCATTGTGTTGGTTTGCGTTTGAAAGTGTTGCACTCTAAGCTCACTTTCTTTCTGAGGAAAGAACGGCATTAGTTCAACCCCCGCTGTCCCAGTTCTGCGGTTGCTGAGGCGCAGCATGAGCTGTGTGCTTGGGGTGGTGATGAGCCATGTAGGGTCACTACCACATTAATAGGAAAATCGTGCATGGCCGCTGGTCAGGCAGGAGCGGCCCTCCATACGATGGCAGTGCTCTAGACCTACTAAAGGCGGTTTTCTACTGTGAAATATAAAAAAAGAATCTGTGATATTTCTACTTTTGTATGTATCCACTTACAAATCAAATCAAAACATTGTGCTTTTGTAAAATAAAGAAAATAAACGGTGTGCTTTCTGCCTCCCCGTCACGGTGAACCTTTTTTTCTTGAGCACGTCTATAAACTGAAACCAAACTCAGTGAATACGTCACACATTTATGAGCCATATACCTTTATAAACATTTAAGTGTGTACTTTTAAATGATCGGATTCAAACTGAAAACAAATATTATCTGTTTAAGTAATTTGTATAAAACCAACAAGATGTCCAGTATCTCAAACATTTGCTCATTATTTTTAATTTGACCACGCCCACGCGCGCAAAAGAGATTCACATGCAAATCTCCACATGGAACGCGAACGCGCTTGTTACCTCAAAAACAAAGCACGAAAAAACTTCACAAGTCTCTGCTTTTCGTCGAGTTTGAAAGACGCGCCGTGAGCTTACATTGGATTTACCTCAGAAGAAGAAGAACACGATTGAAGACAAGAAAGATGTAAGGTAAGAAATTCTTACATATTAGTTTATTGTTGCATAAATTTCACATTGCAGTTGACCTGTTGCTAGATATATGGTGAATATTATAATATTTAGACCCGTGTTTACTGTTACTGTGTTTGTGGATATCTGCTCAAATGTAGATATGTATATGGTAACCATAATGTTTCATATTTTGGAGCGCGATTGCGTTTGAATGTATCATATTTTGGAACGCGATCGCGTTTGAAAAGCAAAACGCACCAAACGGCTTCATGTTTTTACTATTATCTCATTTCATATCATCATAACGAATGGAAACATTTGAAGTAACATGATAATCAATATATTTTTCTCTAGCTTAGTTGTTACTAAAATCTTTTGGAAGATTTACAGGCTGCTATAGGTTATTGCTATTATTATTTTATGCAGCACTGCGCATAGCCTATGCCTACAAGGCACAACAAACCTGGTGTTCATTATATTATATATTGTTGGAATTTGTGTGTGTGTGTGTGTGTGTGTGTGTGTATTCTGTGAATTTTAAAAAGCAATTTTAACCAGAAAAATCTAACATTTATTCCCAAAATCGTGCAGGCCTTTCTCTTGATATCAGTATGTTCACTTTTTTTCTTTTCTTTCAGGGCCCAGATGCCACTGAGTCCTGCTGACTTCAACATTCACATGAGTCTCTGTACATGAACATGGTAAAGTGAAAATCAAACACCTTGGAAATGAAAGGTATGTACAATGTTTTTAGGAATGGCACAAAGGTCTCTGTCTTTGGATCATTGTTTTCAATAAGTGCTTTTTTGTCATTTGTTTTGTATCTTTGGATTATGTTGTGTTGTAAATAAATCCAGAATGACAGGGCCTGATAGCTCCTAATAGGGCCGTTAGAGGAGGGTCTTTGTCTTTCTCAGGTGTGAAAAGCTTACATATTAATGACGAGATCACCTCCTGCATAAAGCTTTCTCACACAAAACACGTCGTACAAATTGTCTTATCTGAATGAGCAGTCAGGGCGATTTTCACATAGTTTTGGAGCAAATATTCTAGGCTACGTGATACAATTTTCAAAAGTCTTGTGAAGAAATAATCAGTATGGGTTTCATGGCCTTATTTCAGAGAGAATTTTTTTTTGTATTTTCACAAACCACGCATAAATGTCATTATCTCAAAACTACAAACTTTTACATACATGCTGCTGATATATTATTGTAGCAGAGTTTGTGCTGAATACAGTGTAATCAGACTTTAGCCATGAAAATGTCACAAGTAACAGAAATAAGCACAAATGTCAGAGCATGTCAGAACACCTCCAGGGCCCAGAAAACAGCTCAGACCCCAGAGGGTTAAGGATCTCAGGTTGGCTACTGACTTGGTGCTTAGGGCTACCAAGCCTACTGCCTGAGCAATAGGTCGTTCCATGACGGGAATGGTGGCAGTGGAGCGCCATTTTTAGCTGACTCTTACTGACATTAAAGAGAGGGATAAAACCTTCCTTTTAGATGTTCCCCTGTCACAAGAAGGCCTGATTGGGGAAGCTGTCACTACTGTGGTGGATAAGTTTTGGCTGCTAAACAGCAGTGTGTGGAATTTTGCCAACTTATTCCACACAGGGCCGGAATAAGAGTCCGGACAACCGACACAAAGAGCTTGTTCGCACTCGAGTTCTCTACAAAGCCCTTATGAGGGGCAGCAGAGTGAACCGTTGCCTATGGAGCCCCCTCGTAAAGATTGGGGCCTTAGATCTCACCCAGTGGGTCGCTCGCGACAGCACAATCAGATAAATCTGAGTTCGACAGCTAAGGCCTTGCACAGCCCATTTATTATGGCATCCAAAGCCCCCGCTGTTGAGGTTGGCTTGCCCGATCGGATTGCTCCCTGTTTTAGAGGGGTCTCCTGCCACGAAGATGTTTTGGTGCCCCTCAGTCTGTTGAAAATTACCAGAGGGATCAAACCACATGTCCTTTCTGTGCAGACAACACTGACTCTCTGCAGTGGGAGAGTCAGTGGTTCCCGCAGTGCCTTGGTACCCGCAAATTGAGACGAACAAGGCCAGAGGGCCAGTCTTGTAGGGTTTTGTCAAGGCGAAGGACGGTAACGCCCCAGGCAGATTATTTGGTGGAGTGGCAGGGTATCTTGCACTGTGTACTGCAAACTGTTCAGCATGGTTACACTAGCCAACTGCGAAAAGGGCCGCCTCCTTTAGGTGGGGTTCTTCTCATAACTGTGCTCTTTTTAGGTGATCTTGACGTTGGGTCAAGAGATTTTATCGCTTCTGAAGGAAGGGGCTCTCCTCCTGGATGGAGTCAGGGTTCTACAGCCAAAATTATCTGGTCCCAAAAAAGAATGGTGGTTTGCATCCAATTTTGGACTTGTGTCTTCTGAATCTCTCGCTGGAGATTGGTTCATGACTATCGATCTGAAGGATGCAAAGCTTTTTCAAAGTGTATGGACACGGCTCTGGCCCTGCTGCGGCTCCAGGGCGTCCAGATTCTAAATTTGAGGAGCCTTGGACTATGAGTGAACTTACAGTAGAGTTTTTTGTTGCCGAGTCATCAGAAAACTTGTCTTAGATTCTTGCCCCATGCAGATCTGGTCGGTCTGTTAGTGGGCCCTCCGTGGACGATTCCCCTCAGGCCGGACCTGCCGCCTCAGGCCCAAGCCATGATTTGGCACACTTGTGCGGATTTGTGGAATTTGTGGGTGTGGCCTCTGAACAGGGCACATAGATGTGTTCTGGCCTCTTGGCTGAGATTATCGACACCATCTTTAGCTCTAGATCCCCTTCTATGAGGCAGTTGTATGACCTTAAGTGGAAGCTTTTTGTTTCCTGGAGTAGGCAACATGACTTGGACCCAATTGACTGCCCTGTGAGTCTGAGGTTGATGTGCAGCCCCATGGGCTCTGCCCGGTGAAGGCGTTGAAGACTTGTGTTCTTACATTCAGACATATGTTGAAGACTTATGTCTGATCAGATGTTCACGTGTTTTGGTAGTCGAAACAAGAGGAGTGGCTGTCACCAAGCAGAGGATGTCGACCTTCAGCAGGGGATGCGATTTGATCCCTCATTGAGGATTTTTGTAAGCAACCACTGCCCTATTGTCTGAGCGTATGAGAACATGTTGGTGGCAAACTTGATTGTAAAAGCAATCAAGAGCTAGTTGAACTGCTCTGATTTCTAGACACTATATGTGCCACGCTATCTGTGTTCGCCCAGACACTGAAAGTCGGTCTGCCATTGGAAAGGGCTCCCCAGCCCGTGCTTGATGTATCCGTCAGAACAGTTTAACGACCTTTCCTATCGTTACACCCTGTTCATACATAATTATGTCTTTACAAGGGCTATAGCATCCAGGCATTTACAAGTCACTAGGATGCCCTGCATGCCCATGTGTCAAGCAAGAAACAGGACACGGCCATCAGCCAGAGTTTTTTTTTTTTTTTTAAGCATTTCAAAGTGAACATTGTGAGTGAATTCATTATGGCCTGCGAGCACATTGCTAATAAGTGGGCTTGCATGGAAATGGAAATGAGACTCACTCCCAGGAAAGAAATGCCCACAAGTGGGCTAAAGCTGGCTTTTTCTGTATTGACCGAAAAACCCCAGCGGCGCTATTTCACGCGCTTAAACGTCACTGTCCTTTTCCAGTGAAATAGCGTTATTCAATCAGGCTTCAGTGCGTCTCTGTGAAAGGAGTTTCTTAGAGTCTGACGCAATGTCGAGTGAACCGAAATCGAAAGGGAACACAGAAAAATAATCTTTAAAGGAAGAAGAATTCACCACACGGTAATTTCTGAAAAACAGATAATTCAGCATACATAATCTGAATTATTATCAGTAGAAGTCTATTTCAGGAGCTCAGTTTTTTTTTAGCGAAGGATTTATCTAATATTATTAAGCGCTGCTTAAGATTGCCACCTACAGGCTGAATAGTAAAGTGTATAATAGTTTTTGTTAAAGTCCCCCTGTGGTGAAAATTAAGTTTTTAATGTTGTTTATCTAAGTGGTGTTTTTAATATGCTTCAAGACAAACCATGTGCAAAATCATAAGTCAACACCATTGCTGAGTATTTTCTCCTTAAAACTGCAGTGAACCAAAGACAGTCTCAAAAACACAGTTTGAAATCGCTGGTGATTCTGACGTCACAAACTACCTTGTAACCAATCAGATCAACGCGTGATCGTCAACAAGTGGATCTCTGAGCTGCTGTGAGTGAGTGGAGGCGGGGCTCATTTGCATATTCATACTAAATGAGGCGAGGGAGTAGAGTTCATTCAAGCTATTTTAAGGCATGAAGAAATAAAACGTTTAAATATGCCATTTGTGACCAAAGATGAGTTTTAAAGGGACAATGTGTAGGTTTTTAGGTATTTTATTATATAAAATCAATATTTTTATTCATAAATATGTCCTCAATTGTGTACAAATACCTCTGCTAATTATCTGACTTATCCTCGTAAACGAAGAATTTATTATCTTTATATACATGGGACGGGTAGGTCCACGGAGGCTTCCATGTAGTTCCGCCATCTTGAAAAACTATAATAGCAGAGAGGGGCAAAAAGTACTAGGCCAACGCGTTTCGACAACGCGTTTTCGTTCAGAGCCAGCGTCACGTGACTGAAACCAGCAGAAGCGGAGGAGCAGAGCAGTGAGAGGTGCTTGTCACTGCCGCGGCAAGTTTAAAAGGCTGCACTGCACGGTTATTTATAATGGAGGACCATACATATGCTGAGTCACAGGATAAGGAGTCCTCGTCGTCGAAAAAGTCCAAAATAGACCATAAAAGGAAACGTGACCGGAGATTACAAAAAACAAGGGTTAATGTCGGGATAGCTAATGCAGGAGAAAGCTTTCAAAAGAGATGCTGAAGTTGCCTGCTTTGTTCTCGACAGGTAAGTCAATGTTACGGTCTTAATTACAAGCTTTTTTTCATTGCTTGGTTGTGTACTTTATTATATAGACAGTAGAACATTTATAGTTAAAAGTTAAACAGGTTCTTTGATGAATAACGTTAGCAGCTATTAAGTAAAGTAGAGAAGGCCCTAAAAACAAGGTTGTAAGTTTTATTTGTTCAAAACTGTAACATTCGTTTGTTCGTTGTGTCAAGTTGCAGTTTGTTTGAAATAACAAACCAGTTCACCCAAAGGAAAACTAGATGAAGTGCTATTATAAGACATCCTGTCATAGCTTTTTGGTACATAATGGCTACCGTAGTTGCAACACGCATTTGAAAAAGCGAGGCACTGGAGAGCACTATTTGTTTGAATGCAAAATACAATTTCACCACTAGATGGGAGAAATTCCCACACAGTGTCCCTTTAAGGGATACAATTGTTGACTACAAGGGGACTATTGATATTTATTGGTAGAGGATTAATACATGTTTAAACATTTTTGAAAATGTTTGGTTATGCAGATGTTATGCTTGATTACTACATTTTTATTTTTGTCGACTAAAATGTGGCAATTTAAAGTACAATTGACTAAAATTAATGAATATGACATGACAAAATATTGAATAAATTAACAAGATACGTTTGTTAACAGACAAAAAGCATGAAAAATCTGTAGCAAAAAAGCATTTGTAAAGTGTGAACAGGGTGTGTGTGTGTGTGTGTGTTTCAGTTCAAAACCAAAGACAGGAGCAGATCACTCACCTTTCCATTGGAACTGGAAACTTCTGCAGAACAAACACACAATTTATCATCAAAAACTCAATAAATCATCAATCATCAAGCCATCAATAATCTGAAATAAGACCTTCAGAAAGCAGACGTCATTGGCTGTCATCATCTCCTCCATGTCTTGGATTGTGTGTGAAAGATCTGAGATGTGTCTATCCATCTCCTCCAGCTTCTCCGTCATCATCTGGTTCTTCTGCTCCTCTTCCTCCCTCAGTGCATTGATTGTAGCTTCTTCTTCATCTCTGAGAAAACGATGAAGCTTCTTAAACTCCTGTTTAATCTGCCGCTCCGTGCGCTCAGCTTGAGACTGAAATCAAATCACAATCACTTAAATCGTCTGAATCAACACACATCACATCCACCACACCACCAGTCAAACGTCTGGCCACAATTAATTTATTTTTCGCATGATTTTTTTTATCTAAAGGGTTTGAATGTCTTTACAAACCATGGAGATGTTTGAGAGACCGTCCAGAGTGAGCAGAGCTGTTATCAAGGCAAAAGGGGGTGACTTAAAAGATTAACTATATGATTTTGACTTTTTTTTTTGCTCACTACATCATTCCCATCCTTCCATTTCTATTATTTCATAATCAATGACTTTACTATTATTCTTAAATGTGGATAAGCAAAATAAAGAAAGAGTAGGTGTGTTCAAACTCTTACTAGTAGTAGTACATCAGTGATAATCTTTGTGTTGGGATTGTTGATTATTTGACCCTTGATTCTGTTTCCTCACCTTGATGTGCTGAACAGTTTCCACACACTTTTCTTTAATGTCTTCGCTGTGTTTCAGCTTCATCCGTGAGGATTTCAGTGCCGAACTGAGCTCCTTCTAGAAGTCAACAAAACAAAAACAATATAGGCCTATAGAGAATACACTGATATGTTCATATATGTTGAGAAAAATTATGGAAAATTAAGAGAGAGAAACTGAGTGCATGAGTGTGATGATATCTGACTATTTATTGTTCTTTACATATGAATCGAGACGTTTGTCCTACCTTGTATGACGGAACCACTTCACTGATGGGTCTGAATGTGTGATTGTCGTGTTTCTGTGAATCTCTGCACATTAAACATGCAGGCTGTTTGTCCTCCAGACAGAAGAAATCGAGTTTCTCACTGTGTAAAGCGCAAGAAAGTTCTTCCACGGATCGTGAATCCATTTTCTTTATTTGAGCTCCAGCAATCTAACCTTTATTTCACTTCCTGGATACGGTTTCAAAAATGAACAGCCAAGATAATCACGAAGATCTGCTGTCTGTTCAGAAACAACCTTTTTTTAAAAAGAACCTTCTTGTTCTTCTTTGTTCTTCGTGATCGCTGATTGCTATTTTCTTTTTTGTCGAGACACCGAGACAGTCACGGTGACAGAAAGGAGTGAAATAGGACAGTCACGTCCGGTGTTACAATATATTCGGCCCCTGAGATATTTGGTTCCGCTGGTGGCGCATGAGTAAATAATATCCATTAATTTTCCCTGTTGTGTGCGTGTCAACGAACTGAAAATATTATTGCAATCGCAACTGTTTAATGCAACTTTCTTTTTCTTTTTTTTTCTCGCAATTCCTACTTATTTTCTCAGAATTTTGAGATTTAAACTCGCAGTTGCGCATTATAAACAAAGAGTAGTACTTCTATACTCTTTGTTATAAAGTCCAATTGTGAGGGGGGAAATCAGCTCACAATTCTGACATTTTCTCACAATTTATATCTTTCAATTCTAACTTTATAACTCGCAATATTGCAGTTCTGAGGGGGAAAAGTCAGAGCTGGGAGACATAAACTCGCAATTCTGTGAAAAAAAAGGTCTATTAAGAATGTGTCATCGGAACAAAGCATTCATCAAAAGTTTATGCACTTGTTTATAATCAGTTGTGTATTGCAATGTTATTTATAATGACTACAAGATTAAGGATATTTTTCTTCAGTAGTACAGCATAAGTTAATTGTGCATTTGCTATTTTGACTTGATAATATAGCCTAATGATAATGCTACATCATGCCATGATATATAATTTGAGACGAAAAGGAAAACATTTGTAGTTTGGTGTTGAGAGGTTTGAGCCTTACATGTGGGACTATCTGCAAGAAATTAAGGATAAAACAGAATAATCGTGTCACTTATTTTATTAGGCAGTTATTGTACATTTATTATTTAGTCATACTGTTGTCGACACTCTGATCTGCAGTACTATCACCGAGTGACTATAGGTAGCACAAATAAGTAACAATTCAAATTAATTTTAAAGCCACACAAAAAAAGGCCAAACACATCAAAGAGTCCAATTAAATTGTAGCCTAGACTAGCACCGTAGGTTATTCTCTCATTTATGATTAACATTAAAACTTTATTATCTTTTCGAAACAAATATTCCATTAAACAACTTGCGATTTCAGGAGAGTGAATTAATATTTCCTTCTCCATTCCTTTGGGTGTTGCCTCAAGGACACGCCCATAACTGGGTAAACTCATGAATATTCATGTATGCGCCACCCAGTGGTACCAAATATATCACATGGAACCGAATATATTGTAACACCGAGGGTTGAGTTTACATTGCCTAATCATTCAGTAGCATGGTACTGAACAGTACACAGTGCTTTTTGTCAGCATTATCTGGACAAACTTAATTTCTTCTGATGACAATAAATCAGATATTATGATTTATTTCGATGTTCAACATCTTTTTTTAAACAGTCATCTACTGGACATCCGCCTCAATTTTTGAGACAGTTGCACAATTTCACCACTAGATGTCAGTAAAGCCGCACTGAAATCTCCACTAACTGCGCACAACACTTGTGCTGCGGCCCTATACTATGCCCTAAAAGTATGTAGACTTCTGGTTTTCTGAAGAAAAAGTACATACTTTTGAGTGTGTATCAGAAGAGTAGACAAGCTTTACTACTTCGTCTTTAACGGACAGCTCTGTCGCTTAGTTACGTGCATCCTGTCACCATTTAAACTGTCATTCATCTTGTCACAGTTAAAGTCCTCCACATTCAATTTAGTTTAATTTCCGACCGTTTCGGAGAGAAATATAGTAGCCTAGCAAATTGATCTGCCAGTCGTTGGTCTTTTATGCGGAGACTCTCCATGTTTACATAATGATTTATTTTAAAAGTTAATGACCAAACGTATCTTTTTTTTTTTTTTTTTTTAAGTTCAGTGCTGTTGCAGATTAAATGTAGCCTAATGTTGATAACAACGAGTAAATATATTTTCGTCAGCTTAGATACTGATAGCCTAATTAATAACTCAAATCCCTTTATCTAAACCTCTACTATCGCCGGACTCACACATCCACCATGTTTGTAGTTTTTTTTAAAGCAAGATTTACTCGTGTTTGTAGTTCTTATCGAATAACGCAATGGGTTGTGGGCAATATTAGCCATTAGAGTGAGCAGGTGCTGTGGTGAAGAGATGAGTCCCACCACCATAAGTGGGATAACTCCCATCAAGTAGGCCTAATATATTTATTTGTATCCTAGCGCTTTTCACAGCAGGCCTACACACAGAAAGACAGACAGCTATTGTATATATATATATATATATATATATATATATATATATATATGTGTGTGTGTGTGTGTGTGTACTACATATTATGTAGGCCTAAGCTAAGAAAAAAAAAAAACCACTTAGAGCGAGAAATGTTTAATTTCACAATCTATAGCTTCTGTTACATAGTATGAAACATATAAGTTAAAAGACATTAATGGTCGTTATAACGTATAGTTATAAATATATATATATATATATATATATATATATATATATATATATATAAAGTGACTTTGTCTGATTTGTAACCAGGCACTAAAGCCATAAAACGTGCTTTGAACCAATCGGATTGCTTGGGTCCTACGTTGGGACTCATCTCTTCAGCACAGGTGATCTGCACTTCGGGAAAAAGTAGACCATCCGGGTATCTTTGGAGTGCTCATTTCAACATACTATGATTTGAGACACACTAATTCTAATTTTGAATACTATTTAGGATGGATTGTATGCAAATTGGGACACAGTATTGGACATACAGTACAGTAAATGAAATGTTGTCCTGTAGCCGACTCTAGCTTGTGTTCTCAGTCGCCTTTGGCATTTAGTCTTTACATTAAGCAGGCTATATCAATTTTTTTTTTTTTTTTGACAAGCAACATTTAAAGCATTTTATGAAGGGGGGACTATAATTGTCAGAAGTGCTTAAATCATATTCTCAGTAGCTATAGTCAAAAATCCATATAAAATCTATACTGTGTGACAACATGCCCCATAGGGTCGACACGTGTTCAGTGTGAGTTTGAGAATCAAGATGTCCATTAGCTTTTTAACGCTTGTCTGCCTTTCAAAAATACACAATCCTTGGAAATATGGAAATAGAAAGTGGGACAACTAGCCACGGTTTTAACAGCATCATTTATTTACATCACATATACATATTTATGTAGCCTACATATGCTCTCAGCTATTACTAAACACGTGACTATGCAGCTGAATATCACTGGAGATTCAAAGGTCCACCCTAATATTTTCTTTGACGTCAATTTTCGAGGCATTTTATTCTTTAAATGCTTGAAATCAGTGAACGGCGTAAGGCCTGACTGTGGAGATGTTTTACAGTTCCTGCACCCTCTGTTTATTGTCCATTATAGGTCTATACGTCTCAGTGTAACGGCATGTGTGTATCCGCAGGGCCTGATTCATTGAGATCGATGCCGTTTCCGCCTCTCTTAGGTAAATGGTTGCCTAGGAGACGGACAGGTGCATTCCATCTTACCCAGTCCTGAGGGGGAAGCGGGAAGACGAATGCTCTCCTCTACTTCCCCATCGCCCTGGAAACACTGGAACTCTGCGGAATGTCCAGCTCGGCTCAGGGTTCTATCAGTGAAGATTCCAATGCGCGCACACATGTATAACCTAAAAATTCTGTTAAATTTACAGTAAAAAAACAAAAAAACGGGCAGCTGTGGTTGCCAGAAATTTACCGTAAAAGATACGGTAGCAACATTTTAGATTTTACAGACTTAAGTTAAATTTACAGTAAAAAAAACATATTTCATAATCCGATATAATGTTAATTTACATATAAGTTATACGATATAAGTTTTTTTCACTGTAAATTTTACAATGACTTTTTCACTTCCAAAAACCTTTTACTGTAAAATTAAATTAAATGTACGGTTAGATCTATCACAGTTATTCACCGTATATAGTACGAAAACTTTCTATTAACCAATTACACCGTAGCCTTTTTACCGTTTTTTTTTTACCGTTAAAATCACAATAATTTTTTACTGCACAATATATTACATATTCATTATATTTTTTACTCTAATACCACTAAAAATTATTATAATATTGTATGCAATTGTTTAAAAATCAGTTGTCCCTGTATTGTTTTACAACATTATATAAATAAATAAACATATAAACTGTAGACAAACTTACTAAACAATTAATAATTTTATGTATAGAACTCCCAAGGGACCTCTTCCTAAAATATAACATATAACTATATTTTCATGTATTGAATTATAAAGACATGTTTCAGAATTCGCTGCTCTATACATATAAGAAATTATTAAAACATTAAATGATTTAGTTTTTATACCGACAAAATAAACTCCACCAAATGCTGAAGTAGACAAGTTTATTTATGTAATAATAACAATGATGGTCATATCAATGGTTTAGTAATAAATATGATGTCATAATAATGATGATAATAATGTCAGAATAACAAACAGGATTTTTTCATCTGAGGCTCGTAGCGATAGTAGAAGAGAAAGAAAACACGAACTGATAGCGTCACAGATCTGTAGGGCTTCAAAGAGATACATTTATCTTTCAGTGTTTCACCTTTAAACCTTTTTTTTTTCAAAGATAGTTTATCATTTGAATGCTTACAAAAATGAGAAAGAGATAGATTTTATAAATCCTTACAAATAAACCTTATCGTATTAGAACAAAATACAAGATTTTGCTGGGGTGGAGCAGAGGGATAGAGGAGAGAGGGCTGATATTTACAGCACAGCAGAGATAGAAAAACAACCGTTTACCACGGTAAAACCAGACAGATGCTCTCTCGTTCACTTCTCTCTCACACACAGTTGTTCTCTTTCTTCCTTCACCCTGGGTCAGACCTTCTCATATAATACACGTATGAGGTGCAGTGAGATATAAATATGATGAGTGTAGCTGCTTCAGAATTATAATATATGATCTATGAAAAGTGTGTGAGCTTTCCAGTTTAACCAGTCTAAGCAAATCCAGATGGAATCTTTATTTTTCATGCTGATTCTGAGGGGAATCTGTGGAATTCTACAGAATTTATTTAAATATGGTAAAATGTGAAAGTATCATCAAAATAATAAAACAGTTTAACAAAAAAACAACAACAAAAAAACAGAAATGGTATGATAAAAATAAAACAATAATAAAATATTTACTATTTTTTTATATTTATATTTACTTGAAATAAAATAAATGTTAACTGAAACAAAGTAAAACATTAAAAATGTAGAACAGAAATAAAATAAATAAAAACTACAGATATATATAAAAAAGACTAATAAAATGACAAAAACACAATATAATTACTTAAACTTTTACTAAAATTAAAATAAAATAGAAAGTAAAATAAAAATAAAAACTAATCCAAAACATTGATTAAAACTATAATACTACCTCAAATTAAATCATAAAAAACGAACAAAAAAATAATCCACTTTCTAAAAAAAAAGAAGAAAAAAAAAGAAATATTTGCGTACCTGCATGTCATGGGATCATTAACCAACAACGGAGAGCCATGAATGTGATTGTGTCGTTGAATTATTGAAATATTAACTCAAGTATATTTTAGGTCAAAGGGGTGCGACTTGCGAAATCCCTGATCTAAACTGTTTATGAATCAGTAAATGTAAACGCCTTAAACAGTTCTTTTACCAGATAAAAGTCATAAAAACAAATCACAACACATTAATCTGATTTCACTTTGCATATAAAGTATTCTGCTTGCCTATTCAATGCGCGTATGTCTAAGTTTTGCAGAAATGTAAATGCACCTATAAACAAATTTCTAAAAACTCACAAAAAAATGCTGAACTGAAAGTGCTGAAAAAAGGGGCTAAATAACGTAATTTACACGACAACGGTGTATTAAGGATGGAAAAGTTTTTCCTGTGTGTTTTTCGCGTACAGACGACAACGTTGTCAAAACGATCCCTGTTCACACGTATCTGTGAAAACGACTAAAAACGCTGTATTATTGATGCCAGGCCAGTAGATGGCGATGTCACTTTGTAAAGAAACACTACGTGACTATAGACTGAACACGTAATTCGCATACGCACAAATTCACGTTTTTGTAGTTTACACTGACGATAACAGTATCGTTTTCCAAAACTTGTTTTCAATAGTTTGCATTTTCAGTCCTTAAAACGCAGCTGTCGTGTAAACGAACGGCCAAATCGCATAATAAGTTTTCAGATTTTAGCCGAAAACGGTGTCGAGTAAACAGCCCCTTAATTAAACTTTAAACATGCCAGAGAGTTTCTGACGGCATTTAGAGCTGCAAATATAAGTCGTTCAATATAAAAACAATACAAGTCATTGTGAATAGATATAAATGTGTCAGAGTAAAAGCTGAATAAATAAAGCATAGTTTGATTATGACTGGATTAAAATAGAAAAAAATGCGCGCACACACACACACACACACACACACACACACCCTGCTCTCAACCCCCGTCACCCCCATAATAAATATGTGATAGGTATGTACAAGTACAGCTACTGTTACACTCTTGACATATAGGAATACATTCTTCAAAACATGTGGAAAGGGAAAATATGCTTTCAAAATTCCAGCCATTTCCCCAAATAAAACTCTCTGTTCGTTACACCCCCCCCCCCTCACACACACACACACACACGCAGGTGTATTAAACCCCAGAAACACTTCACACAGCTGACAAAACTTACCAGAGAACAGGTTAACAGTCACTGTTTGTGTAAAACATAATTCAAAGGGAGCATTTAATGAAGGAGTAGATAAACGTGTGAATATATTTGTCATATAGCACTATGATAATTCAATGAATAATACTTTTCTTTTTCTTCTCTCTCTTGTTTTTCTAAGGTAAATACTAGATGCATCCGTGGTCGGGTTCATTTTGGCTGGAAGTTTGTCCCCTGGTTTAAGAGTAAACATCGTAATCTCACGCTTCAGTCCGGTGAGTTTCAGAGACCGGGAATCACTGATCAACGGGATGCAAACCGTGGGAACGTTTGTTCGGGGCGGAGCCTCACTTTAAGCTTTTGTGTTCATTGTTTTGCATAAATTGTTGCATAAATATTACTAATGAGTAACAAAGATATTAATTCTGCTCATGTTTCATAAATGTGGCTCTAACGTGGTAAATATGGAAACTACAAACCTGACTTCACTGACATTGAAATAAATGTGAATAAAAGGCATAAAACAAATGCTAATAAAAGGCATAAAATAATTGCAAATAAAGGCAAATTAAATGCATCATGATCTAAAGTTCCTACATTACTACATTACTAAAACATTTTCAGTGTAAAATAAGGTAAATAGTCTTTAAAATGAAACATGAACGACAGAACGAATATCAATGTAAAACCATTCTTATGTAAATTGTTGCATTGAATTATGAATCATAATTTGAGATTTTGCTCCGCCCCTTCTTAACTAACATCCCCTCCACACCCCACAAAACCCCACCCCACCTTCACCTCACCCTCACCTCTTACTCCAACATTGATCAGTAGTTGACATCTTTAGTTTCAGTGCTAACCAGGAACACCACAGGAAGTTGGTCAGCAGCGTGGCCAATCAGGAGAGTTATGACATCAGCCACAGGAAGTGAACGAGAGGCTCCGCCCACATGGGACGAATCGAATCCTAGCCTGATGAAGTCTCTCTACAGGAAACGGCTGAATGGATGACCAATGAGAACGTGAGCTGGGGCACATGACACAGGAAGTAGTGCCGCCCATGTGACGAGAGTGACATCCTTTCTGGGAAGTGTTGCAAAGCGACCAATCACAGAGAGCACGACGACTCCACCCACAGGAAACACATTTGTCATGCAGCCTTCAGCTTGTTTTGACTCCTCCCCCATGGTCTCTGATTGGTGGATGATGTTATGGGCGGGGCCCTGCACAGTCGCATCAGTGTCAGTTTACTGTCCGTCTCCGTTCCATCTATGAACGCTAACATATAGAAAAATAAAATGTTTCTGGATGTGTTTTCCTCTTCTTTCTAAACTGTTTTATATTCTTGTCCTTTATGTTGTCCACTGGCACACGACACACACTTTTCTTTGTTCTTTCCTCTGGTTTTCCTTTTCTCATGATGGTCCTTGCTGTCCTGAAGTGCTCAGTTCAGATCTCTCACTCTTTCTGGGTTTTTTTTTCTTTCACTGTATTTACTGAAAAAGCAGAAGAAGATGAATGAGCATTAATGCAGTGATTCTTGTTGTATAATATCATTTGAAATTTACAGCAGCCCCAAAAAGTGTTTGGACCAAGTCCTGAAAAGTGAAGCCAAAGCATTTCGGTCGCCCCCTGGTGGCTGGATGCAGTATAGGCCATAAACCCCGCCTCTCCATGTAACTAAACACTTACACTGGTGCTATTCGCGTGTCAGTCAAATATTACCGATTTTTTTTTTTTTTTTCAATGAAATGAATATAGTTTGATAATGTATTTTTTTTATATATATATATATATATATTTTTAGGTGATTTTATGGTACTAAATTATATTTACGCCTGAATTTATAATCCATTCATTCACCTTTTTGAGCATAGACCTGACAATTCATTTTCCAACCTAAACTGTGGTAAATCGTGAATGCACAGACTTAAGTTTGTTCAAAGTTTGTTCACTTTTTTCAAAGATAACACTTGTCAGATGATTGTAAAAAAAGTGAACTTAAAAAAAGTTACAGAATTTTATGTTTATTGTTATTGAAAAATGCACAAAATACTATTTTCAATTTTTATGAAATATATATTTTCAAAAACACATTTTACTCTAAAACTGCAAGAAAAACACAGCCATTAATCTAAACAGAGTTCCAAATTTGAACTTGATATCTTAAAAAATGAGCTTTCAGTAAGATTTTGTTTGGTTGCAGTACCAAACGCTTCCACAAGATGAAATTCGTCATTTTTGACAGCGAACAATACAAATGTGACTATTTTTTTCAGGACCATTTAACCTTTTTGAATCATGCCATGATTTTTTTTTCTGTGTTCACATAGCAAGTGCCAAAACATTTACCAATTTTCGTTACATTCCGATGAAGTAAAAAAAAAACAAAAAAAAAAACATTTTTCGGTCGTACCAGAGGGTTAAATTTAAATTCCCGTCATTTTAGGCAGTTCTCATCACGCTGACGTATGTTCAAGTGTTGGTTTAGATAGTTATTTGATGCTATAAAAATGAGGTGTAATGTCATGATTGAAAGCTGTGCTTGCGATTGAGGGGCCTTTTACGCAGCACCGTTTTCAACTAAAAACGGAAAACTTTTTATGCGTTTTGGCTGTTCATTTACACGACAACTGCGTTTTGGGGGCTGAAAATACAAACTTCTGAAAACAGGTTTCTAAGTGCAAGTTTTTAAAAACGATACCGTTACCGTCTCCATGTAAACTACAAAAACGTGAATTTGTGCAAACAGTGACGTCATGCGAATTACGTGTTTAGTCTATACATAGTTCCCACATGACGTCACAACATACGGGCATTTGCCGACCAGGCGCCATTTCTGAGGGCAGAACACAACATTCTTACAATGCAGAACATGAGAAGAAGAAGCTGAAACGGAAATTTTGTGATTAAAAAGTGAAAATGGTCCTCTCCTGCTGGGTCAATGGATGTTCCAATTGTGCCGGAGGTTCAGTTAAATTTAGTTTTTTAGCATTTGCCGACCCGGTGCCATTTCTGTGGGCAGAACAATAGTAGAAGAAGCTGAAGCGAGTTAATTTCGTGATAAAAAGTGAAAATGGTGATCTCCTGCTGGGTCAATGGATGTTTAAATCGTGTCGGAGGTTCAGTTAAATTTGGATTTTACAGTATACCCGTCATTAGACTTCATGAATGTGAGAAGACTAACGTTAAGCTTTTGTCAGAACAACGATGGAGGTTATGGCTGGCTTGGATAAACAGGAAAGAAACTCCCTCAAAACACGCAAGAATTTGTTGTTTTTTATTGCGAGTGTACACAAATATAAGTTAACACTTTGCAGTTTGAATTATGTCCTGTATGAACAAAATGACGAGATATTAAAAACATACAAAAACAACATTGTTTCCACTGTTCGATCGCGCCCGCGACTCTCTCTCTCACACACACACACACACACTCACACACACACATTCCAGCACGGCAATCTCAGATTATGTCCCTAAAGAACCCGCGTATAAAGTAGTTCCGCATTACATTAATTAATTTGCACGCGAGTTTTATTTATTTTCATACCGTGTATATTACCGTGTATATTCATATTCATGCACATATTTCCAGGCTCGGAATTGCTCACATGTATTAAAACTCCTAGCCAATACCAGATAATGATACACACGATAATACTGTATCTGCTGCATAATCAGTGCTCAGTGCTTCCTTTGTTAGCGCATACGGATCCACACCATTTATGACTGAAATTTTCGCATTGTACCTCTCTCTGTCTTGTGTTAATAGAGTCTCTTTATAATCTCTGTCACTTTGTCTCTTCATGATTTTCGTAACATTATAAATGGAAAGAAATATTCGAAATTTGCTTGTAAAACTCATAGACAGTATGGTAAAACATTGTAAACACAGCAGCTTTTGCCCTCAAAGATGGCGTCTCCGGGGAGGTCACGTGACATTAATTGGCCTGTGGGAACTATGTATACATGCAGAGTGTTTCTTTACAAAATGACCATCTACTGTCGCCATCTACTGGCCTGGCATGAATACAGCATTTTTAGTCGTTTTGACAACGTTGCTGTCTGTATGAAGATGCAAAAGAAAAACGTTTGCGTATTTAGTACATCGTTGTGGTGTAAATGTACCCTGTGGGCGGGACTTTGATACCGCAGCTCTACCTCAGGATCACAACTACGCAGACACAAATGGCCTAAAAATGGCCTACTAGGCAATGACATTTTCTGGGGTATTTGGCTTAATTTTTCTACAGTGGAAGAAAGTGGAAACACGTCGAGCATCTTTTTTACAGTCTATGGTTTGGACACCCTTTATCGGGGGAGAAAGTTGGTGACGATTCTCAGGGCCCCCGGCTTTCGGGGAGTTCACCACCTGTGACAAGATTTCAATCGTGGAGGAACCTCGATTTATAATCTTCTCCATTTTTATGGAGAAGATTATAAATTAATAATAACTTTCAGAAATTCAGATGTATAACTGAATTTCAATCTTTTCTTTCTTTTCACACATACACACACACATAGGCACACACTACAAAACAAAATGCAATATAAAATCAAAATATTAATAATAATCATTTTTAAGCATTGTTTTTTTTTTTTTAAATCCACTTTATACATGTATATTGAACCGCTTAAGAAGTGAATCACATATATTTACAAACTTTTTTGCTTATTTTTAAAAATCAAACTAAAAATTAGTGAGGTTGATGCACAAGGTATATTACAAGAGAACCTTTCTTTTAGTCATGGGTATATTGTATAACAAAATATCAAAGCAAGTGTGATTTTTTTTTTTTTTAAGAATGACAAAAGCAGTTTTTGCAAGCATTTTGAAAGCACAGCATTTCATAAACATTGTATAAAAGTCATTGCAATGTGTCCAAATACGTTTTGGAGCAGCTGTATTTGTATAATTGTCAAGTTGACAATTGTCGAGTCAAAGCCAATTCGTTTGCCATTTTCATAATGTTTACAGGACACAACTAAACATGATTTTTAAATATAATAAATGTACATTATATATTGAAGAGACTCCAGCTCATGTAAGCTCTTTATTTTATGTAGACATATTCATGAATTATAATGAACTTGTATAGCCTATATAAACATCAAATATCATTTTCATGGGCAAAAAGACCACATCATATATAGTGTTAACATATCAAACCAAAGTACTTTTGACAAAACTCTCAGACAAAAACAAACGCAGGAAAAATAAATGACAGAGTTTAAAGTATTAACATTGCAAATCCACTATATATATGTGTGTGTTGAAATGCTCAGGAATATAAGTATATATACATATATTTACAAACTTTTTTGCTTCTTTTTTTTTTAAACTGTAAGTGTCTTTTATTTATTTTTGCTGAAACAGCAAGTAAACACGCTGGTCTGAATGAGTCGAGACCTGAAGACTTCATAGATGTGAGTAATATTCATATCAGTCCTTGTGCTGATATGTTGACTAGCTGCAGAATAACTATATGGTGTATTAACAGAGTAATTAATAATACAATATATCAAAACAATAAGCAAATACATGTTGTGTATAGTTTAAACCCATCTGCTGGTTCTTTGTACATCAATACGAGTCGACACAGTGGAAATAATAAACAACAATTCACATCTTTCACATCTACAGAGGCTCTTTCTGGTTGAACATCAGCAGCATTAACAGGTCAAAGCAGAAGAAAAGTGCAGGAAATACAGAGAGGTAAATCC
The DNA here is from genome assembly GCF_963993115.1 of Abramis brama. Classification (NCBI taxonomy): domain Eukaryota; kingdom Metazoa; phylum Chordata; class Actinopteri; order Cypriniformes; family Leuciscidae; genus Abramis; species Abramis brama. The sequence goes on along the minus strand of NC_139963.1, from coordinate 46,092,263 downwards.
TAAATATACTGTCATTCAGGGCTAAATCAGGATTGTAAACTATTCTTTTACACTTGAATGCAATTTCCCTTCAGGGAAGATGCAATTTTTTTAATATTTAGACTAAAGTGTTTCTCTTTTAAAAAGAAGTTTTATAGGAGAAAAAGGTTAGAGTCTTGCTCTTTGGTTGGTCATAAACCAACCCAGCCCTTGACGTCTGAAAATATGCGAAACAAAAATTGACAAGAGCTCTTTCAAAACAGCAAGCTAAACCCCTGAAGTTCATGAAAACCATCCCAAAAAATGGCAGATGTAAACGGGGTCAAGAAGACAGCATCTGCTCACATCTGTTTACACCTCTGCTCCGGCTTTATAAAGTTGCTGCAGCAAATTAAAAAATTTTTTTTTTTTAAATCAGATGTTCTTAACACTCTTAAAAATCAAGATTCTTTATTGGCATTGATGGTTCTATAAAGAGTCTTTAATATCCATGGAATCTTTCACAAAAGATTCTTTATAGTGTTTTTTATTTTTATTTTTTCGGAGCTTGGTTTGAGAATTAAGTTGAGATTACATAATAATTTTAAGTGAAATATTTCAAGTTGAGAGCAATTCAAATGTATGAGTACAAAATAAAAATCTGCCAGTTCTGCTTACTTAAACTTTGAATTTCTTAACTTACTTTTTTTTTTTTTTTTTTGATGTAACTGATTGCCTTATTTATTTTATTTGCCAACTTATTTGGGTTTACTGTGTAGAAAGTTCTTAATTCTTGCCTGACTGCATTGTGCCAAGTGTAAAGTTTGGTGGAGGGGGGATTATGGTGTGGGGTTGTTTTCAACACTCTTAAAAATCAAGGTTCTTTAATGGCATCGATGATTCCATAAAGAATCTTTAACATCCATGGAATCTTCCCATTCCACAAAAGATTCTTAATAGTGGAAAAAGCTTCTTTAGATTGATAAAATGTTCTTCACACTAAGAGAAAACAAAATGGTTCTTCTAAGAACTGATCACTGAAAGATTCTTTGTGGAACCAAAAATGGTTCTTCTCTAGGGGTTTTCGCACTGGAGGACTGTTTTCATAGTTAACTATTTGATTTTTGGCGTGTTCACACTACTGGAACTGGGAATGATTTTAGTTATAGGATAATTTTTTGGGGAACTAAATTATCTCCAACTTCAGAGTAGGGTCTAACCTAGAACAATAGGAACTACAGTGACGTAAGTGTATTCTGATTTGGCACCCGCCATTTAAAAGAAAGCCACATAAACACACAGTTTATACTCACTCCGAGAACATGGAAAACGGCGATAGTTGAACTGAGTTGTTGATGTTTTTAAATGCCGCACTTAAATAACGTTGCGAATGCAAGCAGGAAAATGGCCCTAGGGGAAAATATAGTTCTGGTGGCTAGTTCTTAAAGGAGAACTCCGGTCAATTTTAACATTGAGCTAATTTTTTTTGTAAATTTGGAGTGCTGTCAATACAGAGAACAACGACAAAAATCGGTGTTGCCTACACCGTGTTATCCTCTTTTTAAAATTTGCACCCTGTTGACTTCAATGGGGCAAGTTTTAAACCTGCTTTTAGCCTCTTAACATCCTTGATGTGTCATTACAAGTGCCCAGCCATTGTGAGTGATTCCTTCAGAGTGAACACGGTGAATCTGACTGCAGTAGATGTGAAAGATATGAATAAAAATGATGTTATTTCAGCCAGCGCACATACCTGTATTTACATCCTGTTTACGGTCGAAGTCCATAGTAATCGATTGTCGACTTCACGCGCGTGATCATAGGTAACTAAATCTATGCGCGTGAACTCGACAGTCGACTACTGTGGACTTCGACCGAAAACAGGATGTAAATACAGGTATGAGCGCTGGCTGAAATAACATCATTTTTATTCATATCTTTCACATCTACTGCAGTCAGATTCACCCGTGTTCACTCTGAAGGAATCACTCACAATGGCTGTGCACTTGTAATGACACATCAAGGATGTTAAGAGGCTAAAAGCAGGTTTAAAACTTGCCCCATTGAAGTCAACAGGGTGCAAATTTTAAAAAGAGGATAACACGGTGTAGGCAACACCGATTTTTGTCGTTGTTCTCTGTATTGACAGCACTCCAAATTTACAAAAAAAATGAGCTCAATGTTAAAATTGACCGGAGTTCTCCTTTAAAACTACCTGGTGTGAAAAAGCCCCTTTTGACATCACTGCGAAAACTCCCTTTTAGAACCTTTATTTTTAAGAGTGAAAGATTCAGCTGATATGCTTGTGTGTAAACATCGTTAACAATGTGCACTCAAAGTTCAGTTTCATTAGGATAGAGCCCTAATTATATGAATCAAATCACATCTTTCACAGCACATGTACGATATGTTAGTTTGAATTCAGTCTGACGCATTATATCATGTGATCTCAGAATTGTAATGTTGAGTTTCTTCTAAATGTCACACTACTTAAGGTCTCGTATAAAGTGTGCTTTGCGCTCGATCTGATCTCATTCACATTTAATCATTGATTCATTCAGAGTCAAGGTCTTTCATGCTTTCTCTGTCTCTTTATACCTTCCCATGACTAACCCCCCAGAATCGCCCTAAAAGATCTCTTTGGTATGGAGGCCCATTTCTGCCACATTAGAAAATAATTATGATATGAAAAGTCAAAATTATGACATAAAATTTTAAATTATGACATACTAAGTCAAAATTTACATAAGTCATAATTATGAGGAAAAAAGCCAAAATTGGCATGAAAAAATAATTATTATGACAAGTCGAAATTGACATATTAAGTCAATTGATTTAAAAAGTGATTATTATGAGATAAAAAGTTCAAATTATGACACAAAAAGTCAAAATTATGACTTTTGTCGAAACAATGTCAATTGTGACCAAAGTCGAAATGATGGCATAGGCTAAATCGAAATTATAACGTAAATTTCATTATATGTTTTTTTAGGTCGAAATTGAAAAAGTTATTAAATGATAATTATGAGATAAAAAGTTCAAATTATGACACAAAAAGAATTATGTCTGTCGAAACAAAATGTAAATTGTGACAAAAGTCAAAATGATGACATAAATCGAAATTATGAAGTAAATTTCATTATTTGTATTTTTAGGTTGAAATTGACAGACGAAGTCGAAAAATTATGACTTCATAATTTTGACTTTTTATCTCATAACTGACTTTGTCATAATTTCATCTTTTATGTCACAATTGACTTGTCAATTTCAACAGTATGTCATAATTTCAACTTTTTGTGTCAATTTCAACTTTTTATCTCATAATATCACTTAAGTCATAATTATACCTTAATGTCATAATTTTGACCATTTCTCCTGGTGTTCCCGTACATCTTTATTTGTCTACTTAAACCTCTCCATGTCTACTTGCATAATTTCTCAAATCTAATTATTATCATTTTTTCTCAGAATATCTCCTGATGTCCCCTTATATAAGTCTAACTACTTATTATAATTTTTTAATTTCTCTGTAAATCTGAAATATGTCTCAATAAATCTCCTTGTTTTCTTAAATCTAAATATTTCTCATGTTTTTGTTTGTTTTTAAATCTCCTTTCTGTCTACATATTGTCTCTCTGTTAACCTCTAAAATTACTTTATGCAATACTTGCACACATCAAATGACGGTTTAATCTTTAACATATTAACGTCCATGTTCACACACGCACACACACACACATACACATCCTTTCAGCACTAGTGAGTGTGAGTTAAACCTGTCCACTGTGTACAGAGGTAAATCTGTTAGTGCAAACGTGAGAGGGACGGATCCTCTCATCTCAGGAACAACATGCATAGAAACCCTTCAAACAAAAGCTTCTTCAGACCACACAGACCTGTAGACTAGAGTAATGCTGGCGATATCTGGAGAGAGACAGTGAATCTGAATGTCTGCTGGGATGGTTGTGTGTTCAAGAGAGTCCTGAGATATTTCTGTCTCACGTCTGAATTCACACTAGCAGCTTATATACACGATAAACCCAATAAAATGATCAATGAAGAAACACAAACTCAAGCCAAACATCTAAAGACAGCGTCCGTTCTTCCCGTTTTAACAACCAAACACAAATGCCAAAACATTTCCATGTCTGAAAGAAAAAGTAAATCCACATTTATGAGCTGCTCTTCCGATTTTCCCACTGATTTCCACAAGGTCCACGGAGTCGGGCTTGAGAGAATGTCGTCTTGGATGAGGTCATCGGCTGACCTGGAAGCGTTTTAGTGAATGGGACCCCGTGTGGCAGAGCGAGTGTAGTGGTTTTGAGTGTTAGTTTGTGTGATCAGTGCTTTAGTCTCTAGTAGGGTGTGAAGCGGCTGTAGCCTCCTCTGTACAGGCTCGCCTGCAACATCAAAGATGACAGAGCACCAATCAGAGTCAAGCTGGTGGCCACGGCAACGGCGGAATCCAGCTCCCTCAAAATCCCTTCCTTTAGAATATAGGGTTCCATGAGGACAAGTCCCATTCATTTTCTCCATAGGGGAATTGACTGGGGCCATTGTATACCTTATGTAGTGCCTTAGAGTAGTAATATATACTCGTAGGGTGTTACTATGGACTTTTAAGGCTAAATAAGGTACACAAAGGTGTCCCTTTATGGGAACCGCCCCAGTGAAAAGCTGCTGTACCCCTAAAGTTGCGAGTTCTACACATTTTTTCTGAGTGTACCCATGACTCTGCAAGGAAATCTCCACTTTTCACATTTCCAGGGTTCTCAGAAGTCGTCATATTGTGTAAACTTCTATAGTTTTAAACGGTAAAAGCAACAAATGTAATTTTTGTGTTCCTATTTTTGCTAATATCAAAAGAAAAGAAAAAAATCCATGATGGATTTTCTATGACTTTCCACAGAGAAGAAAATATGAAAGATTGATTACGTTGGTCAGAGTCATGCCAAAATAACTCTTTAGTATGGAATCCCATTTCTGCTACATAAGAAAGTAATTATGACATCAAAAGTCATAACTATGAAAAAAATTCTGAATTATGACATACTAAGACAAAATTGACATAAGTCATAATTATGAGAAAAAAGCCAAAATTGACATTTAATGGTCATAATTATGACACAAGTTGAAACTGACATATTACGTCGTAATTATGTCTTAAAAGTTCGAAATTGACACTGTCGAAACTGACTTAAAAAGTCAATTATGACATAAATCGAAATTATGACAATATTGACAAGTCAATTATGAGATTTTTTTGACATACTGTTGAAATTATGACGTCATCTCATTATCACTTCTCTCATAATTCTGACAGTATGTCAATTTCGACTTTTTGCGTTATACTGACACAGTAAAGTCGAAATTGACATTATTAAGTCACAGTTATGATTTAAAAAGAAGTAAAATTATGACACTGTTGAAAACAAAATGTCAATTATGACAAAAGTCAAAATGATGATTTCAATCATTACATGTCAACTTTAGGTTGAAATTGACATACTGAAATTATGAGTCAGAATTATGACTTTTTATATCATTATTTATGATTATGTCATAATTTTGTTTATTTATGTCACGATTGACTTGTCAACTTCAGCACTATGACATAACTTTGACTTTTTGTATCAATTTCAACTTTTTATCTCATAATTATCACTTCTTAAGTCATAATTATCACTTAATGTCATCATTTTGACTTGTTATTCTCATAATTTAAATTTAATATGTCATGACTTTTTAATTGCATAATTATGATTTAAATCATAATTTTGACTGTTTAATCTCATAATGTTGACTTAATATGTAATTATATTGTAATTATATATGTAATTAAATTATAATTTTGAATTTATGTCATAATTATGACTTTTAAGGTCATAATTTGACTTTGTCTCATAATTATGACTAAGCATTTCATAATTTTGACTTTATGTTTATGATCAGAACATAAGTTTTTTTTCTTATGTGGCATTAATGGACTTTCAAACTTTAGTGCATGATTTTCAAATACTTTTTTGCTCTAAATCAAAGTTTGTGGTTCATGACTTATGACTCTTTAATGAAGACCTTTTTTTTTTTTATCCCTATGGGGAAAATGAATGGGAAAAATACTTCCGGGAACCAAGTCCACTGAAAAGTGGGCGCTGTTGCACTTTAAACAGCATTGATTCAAAGGTATGTATGTATGTGTGTGTGTGTGTGTGTGTGTGTGTGTGTGTGTTTACTAATGCTGATGCAGACAGAATAGAAAAACAACACAATTCTGATTTGAACTCTGAGAACTCAGATTTAGACGACTTCTCTCAAAACTTCACGTTAATAATCGTGAGATCAAGGGGTCGTGCGGCCCATGAAGGGATCAGCGTGTTTCTTTTGCTTTCTCATTACAGAGGCACTAACTAGCAATTTCACAACCGCTCCATCTGCCCGTATTGTGCAGAAATGGCATCGTCGCCTTTGAAAGCATTATAGACCTCGAACTACGATACATCAAATTAATGTCGATGCTGTTCAAAGGCAAGTACAATTATTCTCTTTAAAGTTGAGCACGTAGAAAGCTCGCAGGCGTCGGGGCGAGCGATGGTCTTCGAACACACCCCGTGATACCGGACCGTACGCGTAATTTACTCCAGACCTTCAAAGGATAATTCTCCCTAATTTAAGGGGAACCCGCTCGCTGGTTTGGGTGGAAGCCTTCTGCAATTTCATGACGCTGGGAAAACCAGCAAAGAGAATTTAATGCAACCTCAGAGGAACTAATTATTAAAGGAATTTTAAAAGCAAAAAACTCTCCCATCTCGCGCTGGCGCGTTAATCAGTTATGATGAAAGAGCCAAAAAACCAAAGTGCTCTTTCTCTGACAGATCGAGGGATCGTTTGATTGCTCTGTGAATCTGGAGTTCTCATGTTCTTCTGCATCAGTACACACACACACACACACACACACACTCACACACACACTGAAATGGACAAGTTGGGTGTGGGTCTGTTCCAAAACCTAGTGAGCTCCCTCACTAGACAGCATTCTAAGACATCATAGAGAACTCAAAAGCTTCCAAGAGACTTTTTTTTTTTTTTTTAAATCTAAATATTCTTAAACCAAGATCAGTATCAATTTAGTATTATTTATATACTATTATAGTTTTTTGGCATTCTGAATTAGCATTTATTTTCATTTATTTAATTTAAGTTTAAGTATTAGTCATTTTATTATATGCTTTTGTTGTAAATTTCTATTTAGCTCTAATTTATTTTTATTTGTTTTAGATTGAATTTGAGTAATTTTAATACTTCAACTTATTACAGTTAGTAGCCAAGGCAACATTTCCAATTTTCTTTCTTTTTTATTTAAAAAAAAAAAAAATTATGACCAAAACATATTTTTAATAGTTTAGTTAACAATACATTTTTAATCTAATTTCATTTATATTTTATTTTATTTCAGCTTTATTTCAATTACCAAAAATGATTTTTAATAGTTTAGTTAACAATAAATTTAAGTTTTTCCATCTAATTTCATTTATATTCTATTTTATTTCAATTTGCCAAAATATTTTAATAGTTAACAATAAGGTTAAACTTTTTTTAAATCTAATTTCACTTATATTGTATTTTATTTATATTTTATTTTATTTCAGCTGCATTTCAATTACCTATTTACCATATTAAAAAAAAAAAGTAAAAAAAAAACCCAGAACTGATGAAGATGCATTTACTAGAGATGCATTCTGACATTTTTTTGAGAAACTGATCAAGATTAAGTGATACAATTATCTGCCAGTGGAGAAAGAACTTAATCTTTCTCCACTTAATTCAAAAGGAAAAAATGGGTATTTTCTGAGCCCACTGGCAGATAATTGTTCTCATTTTAGACATAATCTCATGTGATTTAAATCATTTTTATTTCATGTCATTTTGCATCTTGAGTAAATGTATCTTGATTCAAGAATGTTTAGATAATTGAAATGGAAAACGAGTCAAAAAACACTGAGGAACAAAATAATCTTTGTGTACAATCCCAGAATGCACTGCAACAAAAATATCCATTAAAATTGGTGGAAGCACAGAGAGAAATGGACTATAATTATCATTAAATATATCAACAATCAATAAAAAGGTCAATCTAATATTTAAAAAAAGACAATTTTAACACTTTTTAAGATGCTGATTCGAACTGAAAGTGTAAAACTGTGCACCGTCTAGTGGATTTCAATGCTAACAAGCCGTCTTTGTGCGCACTAGACAGGCAGCTCACTGTGTATTGGAACAGAGCCGCTGACAGGGCTTTTCTGCTCCGTGACGGGCTCATTTTTCTCTCTGTTGAGGAAGAAACAAGGAAGGAATTTTGCAGGGAAGCAGGAATTAAGGAAAAGCGTACAGGCACAGACTTAATTTAGTAAATGAAGAGAGTTTCAAACAAAGCGTCTTAATTAATGAAAGCTTTTAGCTAGCAGCTGCACCGGGGAACTGTTCACTGCTTCTTTTCTTTCGCATTTAGTTTTCATTTATTTCGCTGACGTCCTCGTCGTTGAGAAATTGCATGCATGCCGGAGTGCCAAATACTTTTCTGATAGAGAGAGGTGGTTGAAAATGAACCATCCGTGCTTTAGTCGTGTCTGTCCCACGGCACACTGCTGCATGCGTCACGTTCTCGTTAATTTGGGGGGAAATCGAGAGCAAACAGCGAGCTCTCCTCACTCTGACGGCCCATTAGTGCCTTCATCTTTGATGTTAGCTGCAAACGCTAGCTAAAAACAGACATTAACCGACTGACTTCCTCGTGTCATGGAACAAAGCCTCTCACAGAAACACACGCTGAACACTCCCGGCTCATATGCGAGGGAAAGTAAGGGTCCGTAATCATGGGAAACAGTTCTTTAGACGACTTTGAGTGCAGGATAAGTTTGAGTGTGTGTGTTTGTCTTACCATGGTCCCCACGCTGTATGTGGCCGCCGGGCCGATGGTGTGGTGATAGGGGTCAGTAGTTGCATAGACTCTCCCATAACTGCACAAACATGAATCAAGAGATGCTTTAACGTGTAGAAACACTCATGCACAACATCAAACAGCAATTTCTGAGTTTTTTTTCAGTGTACCCTAAACTTATTGTGTTAACAGAAGCAAATATGAAATGCAAATCTCCCATTTTTTTGGTAATTCTAGCTCGCTTTGAACAGTTTATCACTTTTTAATTGTAGTCTTTTGAAAAGCAATCTGAAATAATAAACTAAGTGCAATTTAGTGTTGTCAAAAATATTGATTTTTCGACACATATTGATACTGAAATATCTGAAACGCTTCTAATACTAATATTCCGCAGTATGGATACATGCTAACAGCTGCTCTTTCTCTCTCTCTCAGCTCTACATGAGCGAGTTACACACAAACCCGCCTCCACTCACTCGCTTCATTTTGCTCTGGATGTTGCCGTTACAGGTGTGTGCACATAAAGCCACTTCTCAGCACTAAATTGAGCTCTTTTTTGCTGCTTATTGCACTTAAACAGTCAAATACACACAAAATAATGTCAAAATGCCAGTCTTGGTTAGTATTCACGTAAACATTGTCAGTTGTTTTAAGTGAATGTAAACAGTTGAGAAAGAAAACGCATGTGTAACAGTATAATGGATCAGTGCGTCAGCTCTTAAAGTGACAGCAGCCTAATTTTCCTGCTGCACAATTATGAGATAATTTTAAAAATATCTATATGGCAGATTTTCCCCATGGTATTGTTGTCAAAATTGTGGCCAGTGAAATGCTGAGTGGCTCGTAACTTTGGAAAACCACCAGCCACAGTGACTGGTGAGCAAAAAAGTTAATGTCAAGCCCTGTATGCAACATCAAAATGCATTAGATTTCAAACCATGCACTACAGTAAAAATGTTTTGAGGTTATTAAATAGTATTGTGCATGACAATAATTCTTTATTATTCAATAATCTGCCCCTGTAATCATGAATTTTGTGAGGAGAAATACAAGTCTGTGTTTTACAGCCACTCATATGCATTTCAGCTGGAAACTGCAGTGAATTTTAACTTTTATAAGAGAAATTCCTGTTGAAAATTGTTCAATAGTTGCTTATTAGCATGCATACTACTAGGATATTGGCTATTTATTATTAGTGCTTATAAAGCTCATATTAACGGCTTATTCTGCATGACCATATTCTACATCCCTTAATCTAAACTTGACACATACCTTACAAACTATTCATAAGCAGTAATTAGGTGTTTACTGAGGCAAAAGTCGCAGTGAAGAGTGAGAACTGGACCCTAAACTAAAGTGTGACCTAATTTTGTGACTTTTTTTATATTTCTAAGAAAAACATTCAGGTAGAAGACGAGAGAATAAAACTAATTAAGCATGAGAGCAAAAGAAAGGTTGAGAAGAGGGAAAGAAAGACGGAGGTGTGTGAAGGCAAAGTGAACGGGATGCCGCCGCAGGCTTCATGTTGTGTTGCTGGTTTGGAACTAATCCTCCACAGGAAGGACAACACGTGTCATTTCCTTTCATTTATATTACGCATATTCCACTCTCTGCTTCTTCTCCACACAGGGCTTGCAAATGAAGGTCTGCAGAGAGCAGATAAGAAAACACAAGCCCTCGGCCACGGGCAACAACTCAAACACAGGGAGAGAGAGAGAAAAGGGCAGCTTTACCGTAAGAGATATACATGCGCTTTAATGTGTGTGTGTGTGAAACTGGACGATGAGTGTGCTGACTCAGTCTGGATTGGCAAGAAACTTGCTTTGAAAGCACAACACTGACTTCACAACACCGCAAAACATAATTTCAGTAATCGGTATAATCAGTATTATTGCCTTGTTTTCCTGTAAAAGTATCCAAACACTCTTTAAAGCAACATAAAATTGCTTGCGAAGCAAAAGTTAAATTAAAACTGTGCTTTGGTTTCAGAGAAATGTCTTGAATTATGTTTATTTCTCTTCCTCATTAGCAAATGGCTGCCTCACTCAGACTCGCCAGCTACATAAAGCTGGGAAATATATGATATTAGATGAGAAACTTATGAAAATTAAATGAAAATTAGAAATGTTGTTGTTATTGTTGGTTTTAACAAAATAAGTTTAAGTACTAAAATGACTAAAAGTAGTATACTTTTACAAAAAATAATACAAATAAAAATTCAAGAAAATCACTCAACCTGAAATGAACATAAAAAGAATTAAAAAAAAATAAATAAAAAAAAATACTCAAAACACTATAATAATAAAATACTATAATAGTATAATTTTTCATTAGGACATTTCTAAAACTGAAATAAAAAATTAAACTATGAAAATAAATGTTAATTATATGAATAAATAGTAATAAATACAATATACATACTAATAAATAATAAAAAAAATAAAACTAAAAATATAAACTAAATGCTACTTATATGAATAAATAGTAATATATACTCATAACAATAATAAAATACTATAATAGTACAATTTTACATAAAATAAAAAAATAAAACAAAAAATATAAACTAAATGCTGTTTATATTAATAAATAGTAAAATATACTCATAACAATAATAAAATACTATAATAGTACAATTTTACATAAAAATACTAAAACTGAAATAGAAAAAATAGAAAAATATAAACTAAATGCTATTTATATGAATAATAACTATAAAAACTATAATAAATACTATAATAGTATATAAATAATACTAAAATGATAACACTGCTTCACTCCCAGCACCAGTGCTATGTATAACTGACATTAAAAATGATATTAATAAAATAAAAAAAATAAAAAAATGATAATAAAAAATAGACATTTAATAATTGAAAATTGACTAAATTTAACACTTTAATGCTGTAAATGATTAAAAAAAAAAAAAAAATCCAATAAAATGCTTGTAATATCATTATTTCTTGCCAGAATAACACTGATGTCTTTTAATGAATCCTCAGCAAAAGTCTCCATCTCATCTCTTTGCGGTCTATCAGAAACATCTGAGATTTCTCCTGCTCTTTGCTCTGAGCTGGATGGGCTCTGGTTGAGATTTCCACAAGATAACTGTGTTTCTGACCTAAATATCAGGAGTGTGCGCGTGTGAACTCGTACCTGTCGCTGTACGCTGTAGCCGTCGCAGGCTGAGTGTATCTGTATGCTGCGTATCCGCCCTGAAAACACACAAAACACTCATTTATGCATTTATCCATCCATGCAATACTCAATCTAGTTTTGCCTTCTAAGCAAAGGACGCAAGCAATGCTGCATTCGATTCTGCAGATGATGCACTCTCACAACAAGAGGTACAAAACACACCTTTGTACCTTTTTACCGTTTAAGGGAGTGCCTAAATGGAGTACCTTTTGAATAGGTACTGCCCCCAGAGACAGCTTTTGTGCCTTTTTGTCTCTGAGAGTGTGCAGCACTGCATCTCAAAAGTGTGCATATGATGCCTTCAGATGCAGATCTCTATGTTTGGAAACAGATTCTGTTGATGTGGCGCTTGTATCATAATCAGCAGAGACTCTGAGGTGGAGTGGAGCTCATTTGTCTGTAGGCAGATCGCTAATAACACACATTAATCAGAGCGTCAGAACCAGAACAGCCACTGTTTTACACTCTCCGGCCCGATACACACACACATGGACGTCCAGCACGCGCCACTGGGAGGCGCTACAGCACACGCTTTTGGGATGCTGAGTTTTGCATTGATAAACTGTGCCGCATTTAAAATCAGCACAGAAAGTTTGTGTTTTGAGTTATTGTGAATGTGAGACAGAGCGGCGTGCGCATTTCTGGAATAAGCACACAGAGACCCTCCAACGCTACGGGAAGGCTCGAGTTAGACGGCTTGATTTCCCGTCACTTGCAAAACTGTTTAAACTGGAGTAAGTTTATGAGTTTGTGAGTGAAATCAGGTTAGAGGTTGAGCGGGGGATTGTGAGGTCACGTTCCCGCGGGGACAGGAAGTGAGGAGGAGTGGGCGTGGTGAACTTCCTGTGGGACTGAGCTGATTGGAGCCCCAGCCTGCGCACACACGGGGTAATAAATCAGACTGTCAGGTGTGTGTGTGTGCGTGCATGGGAGTGTGACTGCAGCATCTTTGCCAAACTCTGAGTGTGTGTGGTGGTGACTGAAGTGGATCTAGAGCTCGGTGATCAGGTTTCACGGGTTAATCGACGCCAGAGCGCCAGGGCTATAGAATCACACACTCTCATCCCTCCACAAACAGAGTTACTCACGTAGATCTCGGCGCCGTAGAACCCGTCCTGATACACCACCCTGCGTTCAACAAACGAGACAACGAGAGCGTCTGATTATCACCAATGAGCATGAGAACTGCTGCGTCAGGAGCACGGGGGGGTGGTGCAGAATACAGTCACATGACTCGTAGAAATAAATCAGTTTGGTGCAGAGAGATGAAGTATGAGCGCGCATGCAGTGCAGAATAGGGGAACGTACAAATAGAGCCGTCAATCCTTTAATTGCATTAATTATATGGCATCCGGAGTAATTAATTTAATTAGTGTTGCACAGATCAATATTTGCCGTGAAAAGCCTCCGAATGAAGATGATTCTGTTGCGGATGAGTAAACGGTCACATTTATTTCTATTACGCTTTATGCAATACAGACAGTAATAAAAAAGAAAATAACGGAATATTAAGTTATTCAATTATGAAACGAATATAATTTCATCTGCACAGCAGCTCTACAGAAGACAATAGTGTCATTATTCAGCTCAATTCAGTTTCATTCGATTTAGTTCAGTTCAATGACAGCGTAAAATTCATCAATTATGAAACGAATATAATTTCATCTGCACAGCAGCTCTACAGAAGACAACAGTGTCATTATTCAGCTCAATTCAGTTTAATTCAATAACTGTAAAGTTAAATTCAGCTATAAACAGGTCTACAGAAGACAATAGAGTCGTTATTCAGCTCAATTCAGTGTTGATTCAATTCAGTTTAATGACATTTTCAGAGTTGCTAAAGTTCATCAATTATGAAACAAACTTGACTCAATTTGATTTAGTTCAGTTCAATAACAGTGTAAAGTTCATCAATTATGAAACGAATATAATTTCATCTGCACAGCAGCTCTACAGAAGACAATAGTGTCCTTATTCAGCTCAATTCAGTTTAATTCAATAACTGTAAAGTTGTCCAATAACTCACGCTCCGTATGCCGGGATTGGCTGAGGAGGAGGAGCCGAACGGAAGGTGTTGTAAACGGCACGGCCTCTGCCCCTCAGATGAGCCCCTCTGTACGCCACCGTCGCTCCTGCCGCGGGATACGGGAAACCCGCCACTGCACACACACACACACACACACACACCGAGAGCATTATGAGGATGCACAGTACTGTACGTGTGCTGCTCTGACACAACTAGACACTTAAAGACAAGCTGAGTGGTGTTTGCACATGCAAAACTCATGTAGTCTTGTTGCTAGGGTATTCAGTTGCACCCTAAAGTCTCTGTGATCTCTAGATATGGGCTTGTTTCCCTCCATCAATGTGATTTTTAACCAATTTATTGTCCGGCAAATAATTTTGCTTATTTTTACAAATTTTACTGGCAAACAAAAGCCTTTTTTTCTTTTTTTTACCAATTTATTGGCCAGCAAATGCATGATATTTTATTATACTAATTTTATTCACCAAAAGCAAATACTTTTTTTATCAATTTTTCTTCTTATTTTTGTCCATTTAATTGCCCACTAAATGTATTTTTTATGCTTTTTTATTTTTATTAATTTTATCAATTTTATTGGCCACCAAAAGTATTTTGAACCATTTCTTTCTCATTTTTACCAATTGTATTGGCCAGCAATTTTTGTAACCATTTTCCCACCCTTAATTTTACCCATTTTATTGACTACCAAAAGTATTTTTTTCTTGTTTGCAATTTTTTCTCTTATTTTTTACAAACTTTAAAGGCCAAAAAAGTATTCTTAACCAATTCCCCATAATTTTTACCCAATTTATTTGCCACCACATTCATCACTTTATCATTTTTAATCATTTTTGCAAGTCTATGCTTAGAAAACAGTTTGATCTCTGTTAGTTTGCTGCATTGATACTGTAAGTTTACAAAACTTTGACATCAACATGGTTTGATTTTTCATAAATATGTCTGAGTTTACCAATACTTTTCTGTATACAAGGACTTTGTCCTGACACTGACATATCAATGAATCACACAATGAAAAGACAAAATAGATTTTTTTTTTTTGTTGTTGTTGCATCTGTTCAACAAGAACGTAAATATCTTAAATACATTTTAATTACTGACGGGACAGTTCCTCCGCTGCTGAAGGACTCATAACCCGCTTGATGGCTTTTAATGCTTCCAGTCGTGTGAAGGAGTTAGAGAGAGTAATCCACACGCTGGGAAGAGATGCAGATTAATCAGATCAACCGCGAGTGCTTCATTATCTGCGTAACGTGCCGAGCAACAACGAGAGAGCTCATCTACACTCATTAACACACTTCAGAGCGGATCTGACTGGAGTTACAGGGACTATACAAGAGATTAAAGGAAGAGATCTGCAAAAATGAAGATTATGTCATCATATACTAATTTACCTACTTTATATGTTCTTTTCCGAGCTTTAAAGCACTTGTTAGTTGAGCTAACTTAAAAAAATAAGGTAACCTATCGCATTCAACTTTTTAAGTTAACTCAACTAATCCACTCCAGTTAAAACTTATATACTTTTGTTCATCTAATGAGTACCAGGTAATCTTTTGAACTTAAAACTTCTTGTCAAGATAACAAAAAGAAATTATAGTTGAGCTAACTTAAAAAAATAAGGCAACGTATCGCACTCTACTTTTTAAGTTAACTTAAATTTTTAATTTTTTTCAAGTTGGTTCAACCTTTTTAAGCAATCTTTAAATCTTAAATCTTTTTTTTTAAGCAATCTTTAGCAAGTTTTAAGTTCAAAAGATTAGCTGGTACTCATTAGATGAACAAACGTATCTAAGTAGATTTTAACTAGAGTGGATTAGTTGAATGTGATAGGTTGCCTTATTTTTTTAAGTTAGCTCAACAAATTTTTTTATAGTGCAGTGAGTTTTCATTGAATGGAAAAGTATTTTTTTGTAAAAAAAAATAATAAACAATGACATAATTGATGGTGAATTATTCCATGGAAGGAATTCCTGATATCATAAACCTCCTCTCTGTGTCCGTGTCGCTGAAGTGATTCTCAGTGTAAAAGTGAGCATGAAGGAATAAGAGTCATGTCAGTGCGAGCGATGCTTTTGTTCATTCGTCAAAGTCATTTGAAAAGATATTCGGCGTCTACATTTCCATCAGCAGTGCCAACACTCAAACTGATCGTGGCAACGGAGCGACTG